>NW_027257569.1:0-310383 GCF_043159975.1 Macaca nemestrina
AGGGAGCTCCCCCAGTCCCCACCCCAAGGCCATAGCCTTGGTCCTCTGTCTGGTCTAGGAAGGCTCCTGCAGCTCCAGCCTAACAGGGAAAAGCAGGCACCCACATGTCAGAAAGCCCTCCCAAGGCCCGGCGAGCACTTCTGTTTATGTGCCAGCCAAGTGCGTTTGACAAGGCTACACCCAGCTGTACAGCAGGCAGCGAGGTACCCAGCAAATACTCAGGGCTCATGTTACTGAGGAAGGAAGGTGGACAGCGAGGTACCCAGCAAGTGCTCAGGGCTCACGTTACAGAGGGGAAGTCAGGCAGATAGTGAGGTACCGAGCAGGGTTCACGTTACCGAGGAGGAAAGGAGCGTGGAGACAAGGGGGCTGGAACAGTCTGTCATAACCTTTAGCATTTACAAGGCTCGCTGAAGGTTATCCGATTTGATCTTGGCAACAGCTCACAAGATAGGCAGAGGCATGACTGTTTTCACTACTTCATAAAAAGAGATCCAGAGAACTAATGATGACCACGTGCTCTTCCCACAGGCTCCCAGAAATCCTCAAATCATCTCTGTTGTATACATGTGATAATATCTCAGTCACGTCCCCTCTCTGCAGGGGGATTTTAATGCCGCCCTGCTGTTCCTTCGCACCCCTGCCCTCTCCTGCATTTCAGCCGTGCCCACCATCCATGGGGAGTCTGCACCACCCCACCCCCACAGCTGCTGATGGTTTGGATCACCTTTATCTTTCATATCCACCTGCAGGGATCTGTTCTTCCTTCAAACGCAGCTCAAACTCGCTCATTGTGTGAAGCCTTTTCCAGCCACCACAACTGTCATGTGTAAAATCAGTCTGTGGAATGCTTCATTTAGGAGGTGCTTATGTTGCCTTATTGGTTGTGAGCAGGACCAAATTCTTAGTAAACCAAGTGATCCCCTCTCCCCATCTCTGCTCCAGTGCACTTAAAACAAGCATTCCTGGAAGCACCTTTTCAGTCCAATTCATGCATGAGTCTGTCCTACACCCTGCAGAAAAGCCCTGGCGGTCAGGGCTCAGGGCCCCCAGGTGGGTAAGGAGAGCTTAGTGCCCTCTCTGGAATTGTCGCCCAGAGACCCACGGCTGGAAGGGAAAACACTTTCATCCTGTGAAATATCCAGGCCCCAAGACCCACTCAGGAGCAGAAAACGAGGAAGGATCCTCGAACAGACCCTCGGGAGGGCAGTCAGCAGGAGCCACGGAGGCCACCAGGAGGAAGGGAGGCAGGCAGGGAGGCCAGAGGTGATGTGGCTAGAGGTAACATGGTGGGGGGATGACACGACATGGTGGAGGGAGGAGACGTGGCCAGAGGCAACGTGGCCAGGGAAGGAGATACGGCTGGAAGTGACAAGAGGGGTCTCCAGGCCTCAGACTGTGCCTGATTTATGGATGACATTTTAATTAAGATGTTATCTCTAACTTTAAAGTAGCAATTTAGAACCATTGTGTACATTTCAAGCACGGTACAAATATAACACATTTCCCAAACCAAAGAACAGTGCATTGAAGGAAAAAATAGCAGCTCACCAATAAAAAGAGTAAAGAAAAAAATTCATTTTAAGATCAGAAATAAAGAGATCCTACAGCTCTTCTAGTCCAATCCCCACCCTAATGTGAATGGGGGGAAAGGGAAGTAGATTCTAGTCAGTCAGAATTCAAGGCAAAACCGATCCACTTTACTTTCTACTTGACAGAAAACAAGAAGCTCATCAAGGAATCCCTAGGAACAGTAGCTTTAGGAGTCCCCAAAATGCAAAATTCACCTTCAAATTAAATCAACTGCTAAGTGTGTATAAAGTTATTGTTTTCATTATTGCCTTCCTCATTCCCAGGGGCTTTATTTAGACATTGTTTCCCCCTAATTGCCTCCAACACACCCAGGAAATTTAAACCCCACAAGTAAACCATCTCGATTAACACACAGCGTCCTTTAGGAGCAGACAGTCCGTTGCTCTAAGACGTTCTTGTCACCTAAGCACTGAGTACAGCCTGAGAACGCACAACACACACACACACACGAACTTGGACAGACAACAGGTGAGATTTGGCACATGAGGAGGAAGATGAGACAAATGAGCTTCACCGACTTCACCGACACCCTGGATCCATGAAGAAATGACACATGCAGACTGCTCGGGTGCCAGTGACTCCTCAAAAACAGCCAAGGGCAGCATTTGGAGAAGCAGCACCGCAGGCCAGGAGCGTCTGTGGGCTTCAGAGGGGAGGGGCGCCCCCGACCAGGTGTTGGGGGCTTCAGAGGGGAGGGGCGCCCGCTGACCAGGTGGCTGGGGGCTTCAGAAGGGGAGGGGTGCCCCAACCAGGTGCTGGGGACTTCAGAAGGGAGGGTTGCCCCGATCAGGTGCTGGGGCTTCAGACGGGAAGGCAAATATATCCAATTCATCCTGTCACTAAAAACAAAATAATCTGCTATCTCCATCACAGATGATGCAGTCAGGTTTCCATCACCGGGGTGGTTTTTTGTTTGTTTGTTTTTTTGACATGGAGTTTCTGCTCTGTCGCCCAGGGTGGAGTGCAGTGGCGCGATCTCGGCTCACAGCAACCTCTGCCTCCCGGGTACAAGCGATTATCCTGCCTCAGCCTCCCAGGTAGCTGGGATTACAGGTGCCTGTGTCACCATGCCCGGCTAATTTTCATATTTTCAGTACAGACGGGGTTTCACCATGTTGTCCAGGCTGGTCTTGAACTCCTGACCTCAGGTGATCCTTTCAAGTGCTGGAATTACAGGGGTAAGCCACCACGGCCTGCGATTACTAGTGTAATTTCTAAGCTGCTCTCTCACACCCACTCCCCCCCGCTTTTTCTTTAAACCAGCTTTATGGCTATATTTTTTCCAAGAGAACCCATTACCCATTTGAAGTACAAATAAGACACCATGTTTAAAAACCAAAAATGCCAATTTACATAGAAGTCTCCAAATACCCAGTCGATTTGAGCCTTGAGAATAAGATCAAGCTGTTGGCTGAATACAACTTCCCTTTCCATCTGTCTGCCTGTTAGACACAAGGACGAAGCCACGAGCTAGGGACATAAAGGCAGCAACCAGGAAGGCAGCCGAGACTCCAAATAAAAGCTTGAAGGACCAACACAAAGGTACCACACCCCGCACGCCCTCCTCTCCTTCCTTTTCAGAACTTCCAGAGGATGAAACAGGGACCTCCTCAGACATCCCACGGTGCAGGCGGCGGCAGCCTGAATGAGGCCACCAGGAAATCACATTCCACAAACAGAAATTCTCCATGTGCTTTACATCCTCTGTCTCTGAAGAACTATGCCAGTCTAACAGTCTCTAGAAAACTGCATTCAAGTGTCATTTCACATTTCAAGCAAAAAAACAATGGTGGGGCATGAGGGAAAAACATAGCCATGTGTTCTGGGGTATTAAAAATAAGTTTTCTTCTGTTATAAACGTATAATTATACATTCTCAGATTTCTGTATAATTGATATGCTTCCTAATTAGTAGACAGAGTAATAAAAAGTGAATTCCAAGTGTAAGATCAGAGGACCCATTCACATGGCTTCAGGTTCTGCTACTGTGTTTCAACTTAAGAAAATGGTTCTGTGTATTGGTAACAAGGCGTGAGTGTCTGTGTGGCTGTAATCAGGGTTCGTGTTGGCTCCCTAGCAGAGGATGTTACACTGTTACATTATCTCCTACAAAAAATCCTGAAAAAATGAAGGCTGAATAGACATACACACCCTCCCAAAATAATCCAAATGCCCATCGATATGAAAAACAGATGAATTACAGTTTCCATCATGGAATATTCCTCAGCAGTGAAAACAAACTATAGCCACAGGTTCCAACTAGGATAAAGAAAACCTTTTAAACACGCTTAAAGTGAACTGATGAGGTGGAATACCTCGATTACAGACATCGGCTCCAAAAGGGTACAGTTCTGAATCCTGTGATGTAGAATTAGTTATCAACCCTGTTTAGGGACACATCTAGAAAAAAGCAAAATAATGACTACACAGCTTTACATTCTTTGTAAATTATAACTACTATGAAAATTCTAAAAATGTGAAAATCTTCCCAACTCTTCCTTTGACAAGCTTCAAAATAAATGCCCTGGCATTGCTTGCCACACCCACAGGTGTGCCAAAATAATTGAAAATATACCCAAGTTAGTAGAATCGAAACTTGAAGATGTACGAGTGGTCCCTGCCTCACTATCTCTACATCGTGTAGAAATTTAAGAGCAGGTAGTGGCACTGCAATGCAAGGCTCAAACCAACTGGGTATTTGGAAACTTCTGTGCAAATTGACATTTTTGGTTTTTAAACATTGTGTTATTTGTACTTAAAACAGATAACTGTTTGGTTCCATTGCAAAAAATACAGCCATAAACCTGGTTTAAAAAAAAAAATAAAACGGGAGTGGGTATGAGAGACAGTAGCTTAGAAATTTTACCAGTAACGGCAGGGAGCAGTGGTTCATGCCTGTAATCCCAGCACTTTGAGAGGCAGGACCCACAGGGCCTTTGAGGGCACCGGTCTCCTCTGTTGCCTTCCTGCCAGACTGACCCCAGGACATTCACTGGGTTTCCATCCCTGTCTCATTCAACATCCTCCTCAAGGGTAGCCTTCATCCTCATCTGGAGCTCAACTCTGCCCAATTTCCTAAATCTCTGCCTTTAGAGCCTGAAAACACCCACGCCCAGGGTAACCCTAGGTCCACGTTTACCCCAGAGAGTCCCGATTTTATCTGTTTCCCCAGCATCGCCTTAGTGATAATATATCCTGTAAATTCCAACTGCCTTCACACCTCACCCACACTGTCTCCCAGCAGACCCCACTCAGATGCACCTGCCCCAGACCCCACACCCGTCTGTGCATGCTGCCCTGCTCCGCCCATGTGGGGACCACCTCTCTTTCTTGAGGAATCAGCTGGCGATCATCTCCTTGTGGAGGGCTGCCCTGACTTCCAACCCTCACCAGCAAAGGCAGAAGCCGTCCTCGGTACTTCCCCCAAAACTCAGGTCAAGTATGAAGATGGCGCAGATGCTAGCTGTGCCTGGGATGCCATGGGCAGGGTCCCCAGATGCTCTGCACATGGCCCGGGGTACAGCCTGAACACAGCAAGTGCTACAGAAATAAAACCGATGTGCGCTGACCTCTGATAGGGCCTCCTTCACCATCTACATCTGTCTCCCCTCTGGACAGTAAAATCCACAAGACAGGGAGGGCTTGTCTCACTCATCTTCAAACTCCCAGGGCCACCCTGGTAGGTAAAGGGGACTCAAATGTCTTCTGAAGGAAGCCGCTGGTTAGCTGCCAAGTTAAAGGGCCTCTGAAAATCAGAGCTCTGCATAGGAGTCCAGCACACGTTATGATCAATGACTCCAACCACGGCAGAACTGGCCGTGGAACCAGTGCTGACCAATTCAGGGTTTGTTCACTGTTTCTCAGTTCATTATCATAACTCACTCTAACACAGCAGCCACGCACAGATCCTCAGACATCTACACAGAGTGGGATGATGGCGCCGAGTCACGTGAACGTCCCGTTGCAGACTGGGAGACACCGGTCAGACACGGACCCAGGGAGAGCGCAGACCTCGCGTTAAATCGGCTCCGTGTAAACAGCACTCCCTGCCAGGCCCTTTCCTATCTGCACAGCTTCTACAAATTCAACTCTCGCACCTGACACCTAAGAATACTGCATACCCCCATGTGAACGCCCCACTTACCTCCCAAAATGACCCGGCATGGCCGAGTACAAACCATTTCAACGTAAGGGAACTGGAGGGCATGTGGGGCTTTCCCCAGTCCCTGCTGCCTCCTGACTGGAGGGTCCACTGCTTCACACACAACCCTAGTGAAGGGCGGGTCTCTTCGGCCCCCTCAGAGTCAAGAAAACCCATGTTCACTTTCTCAAGACCACACACAACCGAGTCACAAAGCACGACGGAACCTCGACTATCCGGATTCAGGTCATGTCGAGTTTACGAGCTGCTGCTGTGATCACTGCAGGAAATGATGAGCCTGATTCCGGCTTTGACCTCGAGCTGATCAGCATTAACTAATTTCACTTTCCAGGACCAACTTCAAAGGCCTGCAAAGCCAGAGAAGGGAGAGAAGAGGGAACACGACCTCACCCCAGACGTGCTGCAAGCACGCACTTCTCAGATGCATCCCAAGGTGCACAGCGTGTCCGGTGCCTGTTCATGTCCACTGACCTGCAGGTCTTCTATGTGGTATCAGCCTCCTGGGCACTGGGGGCAAGAGGCATAATGACAAGTCCCCTCTGCAGCAAAGGTGAGGTCCAGGGACCCAACGCAATAGAACTGACCTTTTTCTGACAGTCTTAAAACAGAAGGAAAATACTGTACAGCCAACGTCCCCTCACGCAGGTTTATTTACCTGTGACTCACAGGCCATGACAGACAACTTCAGGTTCTTACCGATTCCTATTTTCCCCATCCAGGAAGCCTTTTTTTTAATATCATACAAACTTCCCATTCTGTAGGCCAAAAACAGCGAATATTAGCAGTTTCCTACGGTTCAACCGAATAAAACATGATCACGACCTTTTGTGAAACCATGAAGAAAAGGTGGATATCTCAATATGTGTTTCCAGACTGGCTTTGTTCCTGAAGCACTAACTCTGTTCACTCAGGATTTTAGACTCTGAAGAATAAACATCAGTATCCCACCAAGAAAACCAAAAGAATGAAATAATTTTGCATCCACCTTGGAGCCTTTTTAGGACAAGGCAGGACACAAACTTTTAAAAAGCTGCAGTTGTCCCTCTGTATACACAGGGACATGGATTCCAGAACACGCCCCGAGTTTACCCAAATCTACGTGTCCACAGGACTCCGCGGCCACCCTATGGAACCGCATGTAGGAAACGTCGGCCCTCCACAAAGCCAGGTTTTTTCAATAAGGGTTAGGTTAGAAAAAAAATTAACATAAGTGATCCTTCGAAGCTCAAAACCCATGTCGTTCAGGGTCAGCTGCATTTACTATTCGTGTCATACCTGAGGTCTGAAAGCCAGCATTCTCAATACCTTAACATGATGGTTAACAAACTAACTGTTCTGATTAGAAAGAGGAAAAAGCTTATTTTTAAGCTGACAATCAGAGTGGGCGCTGCTACGGTGAACGAAGAACAGACCTAAGCAAGCACCAAGGCTGGGGTGACTGCCTGTGCTCAGACCCACCAGGGCCCGTTCCTCCATCTCCCCCTCTGCTGAAAGGGATAACCCCTTCTCCCCCATGACTAAAGGGCCTTTATTTAAATATTCACACGAGAAGTGCTATGAAAAGCTGAAAGGTCACAGATGACATTTTTAAAAATAAACATTAACTTAAGAATTTAACAAGCCCATTATGATTTAAAAAAAAAAAAAAGGAATTAAGTTGCTGGGTGTGGTGGCTCATGGCTGTAATCCCAGCACTTTGGGTGGCCGAAGTGGATACATCACCTGAGGTCAAGAGTTTGAGACCAGCCTGGCCAACATGGTGAAACCCCGTCTCTAACAAATATACAAAAATTAGCCAGGCATGGTGGCAGACGCCTGTAACCCCAGCTACTTGGGAGGCTGAGGGAGGAGAATCACTTGAACCTGGGAGGAAAGGTTGCAATGAGCCGAGATCGTGCCATTGCACTTCAGCCATTCAAGTGTGGAACTCCATCTCAAAAAGAAAAAAGTATAAAGTTTTCCTTCCAATGAACCTATCATTCAGCCACTGAGGTAACCTATAGGTACTTATTCAGCCATGAGATACACCACAGGAGACATAGGCGAACAGGACACAGTTCCTCCCTGAAAGAAGGCTGCACCTCAACAGAAGGCAGGCACACACTCCGAATGGAATCGGCATAGGGAACAGATGCTGCTGCAGGTGGAACTGGCTGCACAGAGCACCTGCTCAAGTGTCTGAGAAATAAGGAGCTGTTGGTGGCATCACCTACCGCACCTGAGCTGGGGCGCTGGGGAGCCTGTCATCACCACCACCACCCGGGGCAAAGACCCCCAGAACCACACAACGACCTTACAAACTCACCGAGGAGATGACAGATATGTACGTGGAGTGATGTGAACACGCAGACATCAGGGCCACGCGTGGCATTTGTTTTGTGCATTGACTTGAGCGTGCCCCAGGTGCCCAGATGGCTGGTTCTGCATTATTTCTGTGTGAGATGCATGTTTGCCTCTGGACTGAGTGGAGACCCATCCTCACCAGTATGGAGGGTACTACCCTATCCACCCAGGGCTCGAGTAAAACAGCAAGGCGGGGAAAACTGGGTTCACTCCACCTGTCTGGCTGATGGGCCAGTGACATCTGTCTTCTGCCGCCCGTCTCAGCTCCTCAGACCCGGGTGGGATCTGCACCCTCCACTTTTCAAGTCTTCAAGCCACACCCTCCCAGGGCTCTAGCTTGCAGGCTGTGGGTCCTGGGGCTTCTTGGATTCCGTAGCCCCTGCAGCAAGCCTCCCTCTGGAGACACACACACACCCGGCTGGCTGTCTCTCTGGAGAGCCCTGACTAAAAGCCGCCCCTAAAAGTGGTCTTCACAGTTTCTTTCTAGCCCTAAGATCCCAGCGCCCCTCCCACAATTCTAGGCGGAAAGGTTGACGGAAACCAATGGACAGAGGTGTGTGCCGAGGACACGCCAGGCAGCGGCGCTTGGCAGGAGGGCACTAACCCTCTAAGCAAAGAATCAACTTTGCTTGCCACAAAAATGAGAACGGTAAAGATTTCTTCAAACAGAAATGAGTTTGTTTCATGATTTGCTCTTAATCATAAAAGTAGGCCTATTAACAATTACATAAGTCTTTAGAGGCCCCTGAACTACTCCTGTTCCTTTGTGTTTTTATATAAAATAAGCCTGAGGTTAAAGAGAGTAACGTCACTGGCCGCAGCTGGGGCCACGCGAGGACACAGCTTATACCCATGAGGTCCCTGGGTGCCTCGAGTCCTTCCCTTGCTATTTATGGAAATATGGGAGAAACCAGGAGGTCTGAGCATGGACCTGGCCATGCTCCCAAGGGTCGAGGAAAGCACCCATCTGTCCAGTCTTCCCTCCACCCCGTGGTTCCCTCCTACCCGGACTCTTGGGCTGACGCGGCTCATGCACTCAGCAGCGCCACCATTAAACGTTTAGCTTCGCATCACCAGGGCCTCCTCTGGCCTCCTCTGACCACCCCGGGACCTGCAGTCAGCACTAGTCTGCAGGACATGCGTGGACAAGGCTGATGGATCACGGCCTTCAACCAGGAAGGTGCCAGGCAAGGAGTCGGAGACACTGGGGATGGAGCAGCACTCACCTGGGGAGGCGAAGGCCGGCAGCGGCCACCACGGAGGACCTCCCTTCCCACCCTGAGGGCAGCTCACCCAGGGAGGCGAAGGCCGGGCACCGGCCACCACCAAGGACCTCCCTTCTCACCCTGAGGGCAGCTCACCCAGGGAGGCTAAGGCCGGCACCGGCCACCACTGAGGGTCTCGAGGGCCCTTCCCACCCCGAAGGCGGCTGCGGTCACATTTCCCATCGCACCAAGAGACCCCTGTATTGAGCACAAAGCTTTTCAACATTCGAATCAATAAGGAATCACAACACGGACATTCCCTCAATCCAAATGGCCAGCCCACGAAACAGACACGCAATCCTCATACACATTTCCTGTGGGAAAGTCAATCCGTCCCTGGGGCCTTGCGCCAGGGGTGGGGGAGCATCATGGGGAGAAGCCCCAGCCTGGCTCCTCCCCCTACAGCTCCTTTTCCCTCTGCCTCCCGGCCCCCCCACCCCCTCCCTAGCTTCAGAGGCTCCTTCCTCAAATTCTTTCCCCTTGATGAAGTCATTCATTCCCAGCACACAAAACAAAGGCATGGGGGCTCAAGAGAAAATCCACACCGTGGCTCCTGTTTTAGATTCTCGTAAGTTTGAGAATAACCAAGCAAGAATCTTTGGCATCTGAATGTTGTCTGAAGGCATCTGAGCACAATGCCCGGCACTGGCCAGGAGTGGATCATGGGTGTCTGGGACATCTTCATAACTCTACAGCAATTATTCTGAAACATCACTAGCAGAATAAAACCATGTGAATAGCTACTTCTCTGTTAAAAGTAGGAAAAGACTCCAAGCTGCCCTCAAGGAACATCCTTCCCATGAGGAGTTTCTGCATCGAGCCTTTCAGGCACAGGCGTGGCCCCCGGGCCCGACTCCCTCATCCCTGTGTCATAAAGCAGCAAAGAGGTGGGGAATAAAGCAAGTAAAGGAGTCAGTCCCGCACAAAACGGGCTCCAGAAGCCACAGCCCCTCTCGCAGTGTGGGAGCCAAGTCCAGAGACCTGGAAACCCCAGGGTTCCCAGGGAGGAGGGCAGAACAATGCCATTTCCCCCTAGTTTAGGGAGACAGCACCCCACGTCCTCTGGCCTTAATGGAAGAGATACTTCACATAAATGATTCGAATGAATCCACCACACACAGAAAATGGGCTAAGGGCTAAGACACCCATTTAAATGCCTGCAAAAACACATTAAAGGAACACACAAATAAGCGAGGTTCTTCTCTTATCCAAGAAATATTCAGAAACAAATCCAGCAAGCAATCTCTTTGCAATCAAAAGACCAATTCAGAGGTGCAGATTAAAAATCAAGACACAACTGAACCCTTAATACACCAAGAACCAAGTTCCATGGAAGTGAAATCACGTCACCACCTCCCAGCTGAAGGAAGCAGCACTGGCCACTGACCAGCTTTTCAGTCGTGGGTCAGTGAACGAAAGGCAATGCTGCCCAGGACGACGACGAGATGTTAACCTGAACAGGGCAAAATCGCAGAGGCTGGAGGGACCTTCCAGGTAACCCGGCCCCCTCAGTGGACAGAGGACCCCCGTGGGGCCACAGAGCCCAGAGCTCCAGTGTGCTCGGGACAAGCACTCAACTGCAACCCTGATGTCCGAACGCCTTCTGCCCTTCTCCGTCTCTGCCCCATTAACAGGGAATCCGTGAATGCTAAGGAAATGTGATGCATTTCACAATACATTTAGATTTCTAGCAAATTAAAGATAAACAGTGAGAAACTTTGGGAATTAACCAAAATACAGTTCACTGAATGCCCAAACTCAAAGCTAGTCTCCAAGAGGTGATAAGCTGTGTGTGGTGATTAATGCCTGTATATCCCAGCAGTTGGGGAGGCTGAGGCAGGAGAATCACTTGAGCCTAGAAGGTTGGGGTTGCAGTGAGCTGTCATTGTACTGCTGCACCCAGCCTGGGAAACAGAGTGAGACTGTCAAAAAAAAAAAAAATTAAAAGAGTTCAAATGAATTCGCCCATACCCTTTAAATTTTCATTTGGGTGCATGAGGTGATCTAGTTCCTTTTTCCCTTGCAATACATGAATAATCTAACAAATAATTAAATATAATCTAACAATTACATGGGAAAATTTAATTATTTTCCCATTTCATTATTCCCTATATCAGGGAAAAAGTTAAAATTATTCCCTCTTTCAGAGAAAAAGCTAAAAATCATTTTAAACCTTCCTTCCACAAAACAATGTTCAGTCATCTCTATCTGCTTTATAATGTGGAATTCAGCTTCACATGTCTACAACACAGTTTTTGTTAAACAGCGTTTACGTAGACAGGCAAGAGAAACACGGTCTATGTAGAAGCAGCAGAAGACACGTTTTAACAGAAAAGGGGGAAGATACCACCGTGTGGATCTTCTGAAAATTCTGTCCTCATCTTGCCCACACAACACACAGAAAACAGCCAAGCACGTGTCTAGTGTCCAACAGGAGCACAGAAAGAACAGGGATCCCACCAGTTGTTTAGTGACCAGCCCCACTTGTCACCGCCACATAACAAAATCCGCACGGCAACTTCAGCACGTTTCATTCATGATTCCACAGAAATCAGGCTGAAGAACTGGGAGATGTTTTATCCACCTTTAAAATCCAAGTGTGGGACTAATAAACACATTATGGGTTCACTTAACTTTTCCAAATTTTTACTTGGAGAAACCTATTAAGTTCTTGTCAGTTACATCCTTAAGTTTTTCAATAATTTTTAAATGCAAAGGTCGGGCAAGACTTGTAAGGAGGTACACACATACGGCCCAGTGCGGTAGCTCACACCTGTAATCCCAGCACTTTGGGAGGCTGAGGCGGGTGGATCACGAGGTCAGGAGATCGAGACCATCCTGGCTAATACGGTGAAACCCTATCTCTACTAAAAATATAAAAAATTAGCCAGGTGTGGTGGTAGGCGCCTGTAGTCTCAGCTACTCGGGAGGCTGAGGGAGGAGAATGGCCTGAACCCAGGAGGCGGAGCTTGCAGTGAGCTGAGATCGTGCCACTGCACTCCAGCCTGGCGGACAGAGGGAGACCGTCTCAAAAAAAAAAAAAAAAAAAAAAAAAAAAAAGGAGGTACACACATACATGCCACGTTCTTCTCTCAAAGAGAAGGGCCCTTTTTTAAGATTCCAGATGGAAATATGGTTGTCTCCCTGCTTTTGAGAGGATGGGCTGTTTTAAGCATGAACAGACTTTTCCTCCATGCACCGAGGATACACCATGGGGGACATTGCTGCTGCCGCCTCCCCAGTCTCTGCTCAGGGTGGGGCAAGCGGAGCTCATCTGTCTCCCGTGTACACTGTCAACAGGCCAGGTGCTCAGGAGGGGACTTCCAGGACTCGCTGAAGGCATTAGTTAGCAGGGCAGGCAGTGCCTCGTGCTGGTGGGCATCCAGCAGTAAGGGGGTCTTGCACTTTACTCCCCAGGCCCAGCCCCAGAGGAGAAAGAGGCACCTGTATCATAACTAATGTGTATTTATAGATACACAGACTCTGCAGTGCAAGGTGCAGAACTAGAAGGAATCATGGAAATAAGAGGGAAGACATTTGGTTACGACTGGCACAGCTACCCCAAGCCTCGCACTTCCTGCCAGAGCCCTCACTGACCAGACTCCTCCGGGGTCACTGCCGCTGCCTTGCCCAGCTCACAACAGGGCAGATGGTGACAGAGCCTCAGAACAACCTCCCACTCCTTCCTCACCAGCCCAGGGGACGAGCTGCTCATGAGTGTCCCAAAGCCTGAATGCGGAAACACAGAGGTGACTGAGCAGAAAGGGGGACAGCCACAATGGCCACGGGTGTACAGATATTGCTGGGCAACCCAGCAGCGCTTTCCACCTTAAAGAGGACGGCCACGGGTGTGCAGATGCTCCCGCGTGACCCAGCAGTCCTTTCCACCTTAAAGGGGAATGGCCATGGGTGTGCGGATATTTCCGGGTGCCCCAGAACCCTTTTCACCTTAAGGAGATTTTCAGTCTCATATCAGTCTCCAAACTATTCAGTGAGGTTGGAGGAGTACCACTGTGGACCAACACTGATTGGCACCAATTAAGGGCAATTTTATAACCAAGTCTGGATCATAAGAGAATCAAGTCTTTGGCCATCTGGTCAAAGCTCTTTCTGTAACAAAGTTGGATAATTAAGTTGCACTTTGGTTTTCCAAATCTTGCTACAGAAACCACATCTTCCTAGGTGTGGCTCCGTGGTGTCACGTGCACACATCAGCAGCCAGGCTTGCCAAGACTCACGGCACATTACACGTTCACCTGAGAAGGCTGCTCTATCATTGAGGGCTCTGGCGTGCTCTGAAATGAATTTGCCACTTCAGCCTACACTCTACTTCCTTGTTTGGTTAAAGAAAACCAAAAGGCAGAATTCGTTTTGGCCAATCGCCTGCTGACCCAACTGCAGAGGTTTTAATTATAGTACTTTCGTTGCATCCTAGAAAGCAAAGTCATATAGATCAACTCATTATTACCACTCCAAAGGTTTAGTAAATCTCCAGATAATCAGGTCAACATTTTAACAAGCTACATTAAGGGTTATAATACTCAAAATTTAAAACTACATCCATGCTTCAAAAACCACCATTCCCATTTTAGATGGCCAAATGCATATGAGAAAGAAATGTGCTGAGTGCATTTTTTTGCTAATCTTATAGAGAAACTGCCACTTTAAAAATGGCTCTAGTTCCTGGCTCCAGATGGGTGTGGTGGGTTGCCTCACTCATTTTCAACTCCACCTGAAGCTGGGAAACTAGAAATTCATTCCCAGACTTCAGGGCATGAGAATTCCCACCTCTGGAAACAGCCTGGAATGCAGACTTATAGCAGAGAATTCTTTCCTGCCCACCCTAACCGTCCTCTGTGGAAGGCAACAAAGACAAGTCCACCTACCTAGGTGCAACTGCACCACGAAGAATCATTTCAAGGTGGGAGGTGCCCACTGCTCCAACGGCAGGCCTCCCAGCATCTCAGAGCAGCCAGAACTGCTCCCTCCTTCACAGGGAAGGGGAAACAAGGCCAGGAGGAAGTGGTTGGGGAAGCAAGCGATGGGGTGGCTGATTGGGGATCAGGTTTCCTCAGAGGGGCCTCAGGTTCGGGTAAGGAGAGAAGAGGAGGAACCAAGATTTGGCTAACAAGCGTTTTGTCCTGATTGATCAGTGGGAACAGGCAGTTTAGTTAATCACTTATAAGGCAGAGATGGGGGGGGTTGAAGGCCTGTGCCTGGGCTTGTCCTCAGTAAATGGACATTCGCAAGTCAGCCTAAACCACATGGGAAGGGGCTTCTTGCAGTAAACAACGTGGGGGCGTAGTTGTGGGGAAGGAGAATGTCTTAACAATCACTGTTTTACAGGATCACAGGGCTCAGGCAATGTTCAGTATTGTCACACACCAAGGTTTTTACAGTCTGAAGAAAACTACAGTCCTAAGGTGTCAGTTCTCAAAGCCCTTAAGTTCCTACTGCTAAGATTCCCAGAGGGTCTCCACTTCCTGCACCAAACCCCAACTTGCACAGGCACCTGCATCTTCCTCCTGCAGCAAATGCAGATGAGAAAGGTGCGGCTCTGTTGCAGTAATGATGCCATGGCAGCCCTAACACGGCACCAGAGCAATGGCTCTGGCCTGAATGTCCCCAAAACCTCATGCTGAAACCATCTCCAATGGGATACATTAAGAGGTGAGGCCTTTGGGAGGTCCCGCTCTCAGGACTGGGTTTGGTGTCCTTGTTGGGAGGCCTGAAGGACCCCTCTTGCTCCCCCACCATGTGAGGCCTGATGAGATGCCTGCTGCCACGCAAGACCTGGCCAGATGCTGCCGTCTGTGAGCCACAGGCCCTGGGGCACCAGATCTGCAGAGGTGCCTTGACCTTGGACTTCCCAGCCTCCAGAGCTGTGAGCAATAAATGTCTATTCACAAATAACCCAATCAACAGCAGCCAGAGACAGTAATGTTACATTAGTCACTTTCTCAGTGGGCCAGAGGCCTCCCCATGAGCCACCACTGTAAAGCAAGGACTTCCTGAAGGATGGAAAAGGGTTCACAAGGAATTCTACCCAGCACCAAGCTGTCTGTCCTTTCTCACAGGAAGACAGCTGAGCCATGGCAGGAAACTATGGGGTGGGTGGGGCTGGATAGTAACCTGTCACCTGCTTATCTAAGCCTCAGTCTCCCGCCTCTTGACAGCAGGGGTAACACCCCTCACCTGAGCTGTTGGGGGAGGTAAGAGTGCTGGGTGATTAACAATTGTTAGCTCCACAGAAATTAGGCAAAGAATTCTCCCCTACGTCTTATAAAACCAAACCAGCCCAGGAATTCCACATCACTACTAATTTGCATGGGAAAATGCTGGATTCTCATAAGCTCTGGCATGTCATTTGTATTAATAAAGTTTGCAGAGGTTTCATATACTAAGTATATAAAACAGGAAAATAAATCATGCAATTTGGAGGCTGAGGCTTGGAGGCTGAGGCAGGAGAATCACTTGAACACAGGCGGCGGGGGTTGCAGTGAGCCGAGACCGTTCCACTGTACTCCAGTCTGGGTGACAGAACGAGACTCCATCTCAAAAAAAAAAAAAAGATATTGCTGCTTGATACTAGTAAAGTGGGCAGATTCTACATGCCAACTCTTATTCAAAGGTCACCTAACACTGACTCAGGAACTCTGTCCCTGATGTGCTTGAAGTTTTAATGCTAACAGTGTTAAAGATCACTCCCCCAGGAGCTCTGAACAAGTATTTCCGGTATACACTGAACGAGACCACACACTCTGTGACCGAAATCTAACTTCACAGACCCAAACTACAGAACCACAGAAGACACCGCTTCTGTCCAACTTTGTGTTCTGCCATCGTTTGTGTCCATTATTTCCTCCAAACCATCTCATTAGAATTTAGAGCACACAAAAGGCCGATACAACAGGGTTACTTTTCAAAGGTTTGGAAGTGAAGAACAGATACAATGCATTAACTTCCTATTGCTGCTGCAACAACTTACCACAAATGCAAACCTCCTCTCAACCCTGGAAGTCAGGAGTCCCAGGGCTGAAGTCAAGGGGTCAAGTAGGTTGTGTTCCTGCCTGGAGTCTCCCAATTCATAGAGACCACAATGCAGCTTGGCTCACAGCCCCACACCCCTCCGACCGCTGCCCCAGCCTCAGCCCTGCACCCCTCCAGCCCCTGCCCCACCCTTGGACCCATGCCCCTGCGGCCCCTGCATAACCCTCCCACCCCCACCGCCCTCAGCCCCACAGCCCTCTGGCCTCTATCTCCTTCCCATGTCTCCTCCTCTGAGGTAGACCCTCATACTCCCTCTCAACCAGGCACATGTGAGGACACTGGACCCCACCTGGACAACCCAGGGTCCTCCCCCATCTCACTGTCCGTTACAGTCACATCTGCAAAGCCTCTTTTGCCATGTAAACTTCATTATACTAACATAATCATTTAACAAGTCCATTATAATGATGTGAAAATTGGCATTGTTTTCCTAACGAACAGATCAGTCACCCATGTAACCTATAAATATTTGACTATTAAATATACAATACTGTAGGAGACAAAGATGAGGAAGACGGTTCCTCCCTGAAAGACGACTGGACCCTAGACAGAGGGATGAACATTCTGAACAGAATCAACATAACTCAACATTTGAGTCGGAGAGGCCAAGCAATAAGACTTTCAAAAAAGCAACCAGAAAGTATGTACCAGTGCCTGTAGTTCACAGCTGAGCCTGGTGTCATGAGCACGAGCGTGCGGACACGCACACCAGGCCCAAGTTTAAGATCAAATATAAGGAGCTTTCCAACTATAGTATTTAACTAACTCTTTCTACAAAAATAGCCTCTTGATTACAGTTTTTATCCAAAAAGTTCTTTGTAATTAAAGAAATTAATTTTTCCCTAAAAGACATTTCTCTATCTATTGCCCCATATAAATGAAATGGGTATATTAAAGAAAAAAGACAAATGTTTGACTTAGCGGGTTTGCCTATGACTTGGATAAGCATGATTTTCTTCTGACCAAGCAGGGAGCAGCTGGACCACACTGGAGGGAAGGAAAAACAAATTTCCACTCTGACCTCAGTTGGGCACCAGAGTCTTCCCTGTCAGAATGTGGGTGTGGTGCTTCCCACACACCAGCCTCTGACAAAACTCAGCCCAAGGGTGTGGGAAAAGGCCATCTACTTCTGAAAAATCTATAAAGTGCAGACACATCAAAAGCTTCAGAAGACTGTAAAGCGCCAAGGAGACCACTGCACCCTTGGAGTTTACAGCAAATGGTCAGCATCACAGGTGCCTGAGGTCCAGGGTCAGCTCCCAGCTGCCGCGACGCCATGAGCGCAGCCCTGGCTTCCCCTCTGACACAGAGAGCTGGTCACTCTGCCGGCAGCACTCAGAGCTCAGAACATTCTAGATGAAATCAACGTGTTCCTTTTAAAATGGGGAACTGGACAGCATAACTGAAGCTCTACGACTATCTCAACTACTGGGCTTCAGGGTAGCATTAGGAAATCATGAGAATCCAAATCTCAATTTCATACAGATTCCAGATTCACTGCAGGTTCCAGAATTTCCTGAAACATTCTTCAGATTTACTCAGGATTTCCTTGCCAAAGCTAATAAAGTCTACATTCCTTATGGAAAGCCACCATAAGCACCACCACAAATAAGATCAACTGGGGCCCGCCCTTCACACCAAACATATAAACCGTTACTCACACAAGACTGTGCTGGAGGCAGCTCTCAGCTGAAGCTGAATCCGTGAGACTTCATTATCCCCATTTTGGATTGTGTGTGAAGACTGTCAGCAAACCAGGGCCCCAGTGGGAAGCAGAGAACAGATCCTCTGATGCCTGCCTGAACATTTCCTTCCCACCTCTGTCTTGGATATTGAACACCCTCAGAGCTACTGAGTCACCCACATTTGCAGATCATTTATCCTACTACCAGGATAACATAATTATGCGATAAAAATGCCTTCTCAGGGCTTTGTCATACTCAACAAGGAAGCTCAGAAGGCTAGGTAAGCCCAAGAAAGGGGGAAGCAGCCTCCAGACAGACAAAAAACAAGGAAAACCGTGCAGAGACTCTCTCAAGAGAGTAGAAACAGAGCCCGCTGAAGCCTTTCAGGCCCTGCTGGCCGCAGCCCTGCATTAGGTGGCACCATTTCCACAGATGCATCCTGCTGGACCCATTTGAAAGGTCCCACTTGTGAGACATTCACCCCCACCTTCCAGCTCCTGCAAGACCCGCTGCAGCCCCATCCATCCCGGTGGCCGACTGTGCAAGTCTTCCTGGGAGATCCCTCAGAGCCTGCACAGCGACTGAGACTAGGAAGCACCAAGTATCCAGAAACGCACAAACCCGTTCTCGTGCTGCTTCCTGGGTTCCAACTTGTCTTCAGAACGAGTCCTGCATAAACCCCAGGCTGGGGAGCCAGTCACGGCCCAGCAGCACCCAGTTCATGCGCTCCACACACCCCACAGGGGACCACCGAGGCCCCAGCACGCTCTGTCCTCGGGGCAAGACTCCAGCCATAGCCACAGTTCAGGATTGGCCACCCGCCCCGCTGCCGTAGTTACCTGCTGTGATCTGAATTCTCATTGGTTGGGAAGGGGATCTCACTGCTCAAGCACTCCCTGCTGCCTCCTTGCAAACAAACAAATATTCAAAACCCCTCTTAAAGAACGTTTACTATAACCTCAAAACAAGACCCATCCTGAGACCAGGGAAGATACACACGCATTTCTGACATCTGGTGGGCGTCAGTGACCGACACCACGGCTTCCATGTGGTGTGTGAAGCGGGAGGCCTGTCACGGTGACTCAGGCTGGGGTCTGAATAGGGGTCTTCCAAGCAACTAGGCAACCAGGACCCACACCCCAAAACCCACGTCCCTGCACTCATGTACCTGCCACAAATGCTGCGTGGCCATCAACACCAGTTGTGAACCAAGACCGATCTGTGTCCTGTGGCCCTCACAATGTCCCTACATGCCTGGGCCCAGCACAGGCCTGCACGGCACCCTGCTCGCCTCCAGTGGGGCTCTCTCCTGCCAAGGGGGATGGCCCTGAAGTCCGTTGAGATTTCCAAAGCTCTACAAAGTCATCCTCTCTCCTGCTTGTTCAGAAGGCCTAAAGCCTTGAAGATACCAGTGAGAATTGAGCTAGCCTCTTAGCTCAAACACCTAAACACAGGAACGCTGGACCTCTCTGCCCTCGAGAGCAGCTGATAACCCACTGGGCTGAGCAGAAGGCACAGACGTCACATCCAGATGCCAGTGGCGCTCACGTTTGCATCCCAGGAGCCACCATGTGAGTCCCTCCAAGGCTTCCAAGTCCCACTTGATTGTTTTCATCGTATCTCTGTAACATCAGAGACTTTATACCTAATGGTATCTATGAGATCATCTCTACTTTTATGAGCACACATGCTCCCTGACTTACCA
The DNA here is from genome assembly GCF_043159975.1 of Macaca nemestrina. Classification (NCBI taxonomy): domain Eukaryota; kingdom Metazoa; phylum Chordata; class Mammalia; order Primates; family Cercopithecidae; genus Macaca; species Macaca nemestrina. The sequence goes on from NW_027257569.1 coordinate 19,803, forward strand.
TGGGATGAAACTGTTCCAATAAACCCAACGTAAGCTGAAAATATCCTAAATAGAAAGTGCATTTGACATAATAGTTTCAACTTACAACGGGTTCATCCAGAGGCAGCCCATCTCGGGCCAAATAATGCACTGAATATGACTAGTTCACACCATCACAAGGTTGGAAAAAAATCACCAATGTAACCATTGTGAGCCAGGGACCTCCTGTATTGTGGCTCCTGTCTTCAAAGACAACAGAAACCTCTTCTTAGACAAGAATCAATTTATAATCCTCAGAATGTTAAACTAAAATTAGTTTAACAATCTACAGGTTCAAACAAAGCCAAAGTAGGCCCACAAGGCCATTTGTGCCATTCGCTAACACACATGACTCTGCAATAACCCTCACCACAGTCCCTCAGGGTGGATCCCAGAGGCGGCTGAGGCTTGTGGCTACGGACACTAATGACACCAAAATCAGAGTACGCAGGTGCAGTCAAGTCATATGACTTCTCCACTAGAATATGCACAAATGTTCATCAGCAAATCTGATCTTTGCTTTATCTCCCTCCCATGACCTAAAAAGGAGTCCACCACACACACCACACTTCAAAAACATAATTCATACTTGCATTCAATTCTGGGCATTCGGAATAGACCTAATGGGGAATTAAACATCTCCTCCAACCCATTACTTAGTCTTCTTAGAGGATGAAGGATTTTGCATAACACAAGGCAGCATATAAAAGATCTTGTATAGAAACGTACTTTCAAGTGGTCCTCATTATAGTAATTCAACTAATATACAAAGGACCCAACACACAGCACAATGTCTATTAGAAGAATTAATTTGTTTCCCTAAAAATCCTAACATCTACACAGAGAAAATACCCTATACACATTTTATCATTCTTTACCACTATAGTCATACAAAGGAGTATCACAAAAGCAAAAGAACACATTTGGTTTGACTCGCAGTTCTAAATTTAATATAAAATTGCTAAAACCACCAAGACAAACATGACTATGAAATATTTAACGACCTTCACCTAAATTCAAGTCACCATTCAACCACCAATACCTCTGCTCTCCTTACAGGAATTTTTCAAAAGTAAATCCTGGAATTAACAGGACAAATTTTTCTGGTGATAAAAATTAGGAAGAAATTGGTTGAAGGCTGTCCCTTGGCTGTCAAACTTTTTCTCAATAATATTTTGTATAATAAAAGCATTAAACAGATCTTTGCATTAACTTACAATCTGTCAAGCAATACTGGAGCAAGCTTTAAATATTAGCCACATTCTGTCAGGGCTGACTAACATTAAATCAGCATCAGTCTCATGTCTTGCAGCATCCACAGCTCGTCTTCTCAAAACCACTTAAGATTTCATAATTAACTCATGAAATAATGTAAGTCACCTCCTTGATCTTTGACATGAAGGGACAATTTTCCCCCAAAATATTACCTTTCCTTGACATGATTTAATCTGTGGTTAGAGTATTTAACAGAATTTCTTCTTAGAAAATAAAATATACACATTTCCAATATGAAACACACTAACTGATAATGCTATAGCTTAACCAGGTCAAAAGCGTTTTTTTTTTTTTTTTTTTTGAGTTAAAAAAAGAACCTAACTACATCTTTGGACCTTATGTGAGGTGGTGTCCAGGGTCACTGGGACCCCTGCTTGGTCAGTGCAGCGGGGTACCAAAGACAGAAACCCAAGCGTTCAAAGCCCCTTCCCAACGGTTCATCCTAGTGGAAGCCATGGGCACAAAGGAATGCGGCATTCCACGGAGGGCTTTGGGGGAATGGCTGCTTGAGAACATCAAAGTGGCTCACGTCCCCCGAATATGAAGCCAGTGACTGTTCCCAGCTTCAATGCAGCACCATCCACAGCAGCCAAGGTCCAGAATCACCTGAGTGCCCATCAACAGGGGATGAAGGGGATGTGGCCCAAACATACACAGGAGCAATACTCCACCACACAGCGCAGAGCCTTGTCATCCGCGACAGCATGGATGGAGCTGGAGGACATTACATTAAGCGAACGAACCAAGCAAAGAAACAGCGCGTGTTCTCAGTCATAAGCAGGAGCTGAGAGCAGATCTCATGGAGGCCAAGAGTGGGTGGTCAACAGGGCTCAGCAGAGCCCACTCATAAGCAGGATGGGCAGAGGCTCGTAACAAGCACAAACACACAGCCTAATGGGAGCACAAGACCTACTATTGACAAATCAACAGGGGCATGGCAGTGGGTCATCTACTGTGTATTATCAAAACAGCTAGAAGAGAATAATTTGAACATTACCAGCACAAGGAAAAAATATTTCAAGTGAAAGACATCCCAAGTACCCAGATTTGATCAACATAGGGATGAATCAAGATATCACGTGCACTCTGAAAATATGTACATACATTATGTATCAACAAAAACAAAAACCAATGACAGAACCATTTGCGAAGCAAGTGCAGGAGAAGAATGGGAAGCCCGACATGGTGTGGCTGTGTGTCCCCACCCAAATCTCATGCTGAACTGTAACCGTGTTGGAGTGGGCCCTGGTGGGAGGTGATTGACTTATGGGGGTGGTTTCTAATGGTTTATCACAATCCCCCAAGTGTTGTCCTCATGATAATTCTGAGATCTGGTTGGAGGTGCATGGTACCTTCCCCTTCACTCTCTCTCCCCTTCCAGCCATGTGAAGACATGCCTGCCTCCCCTTCACCTTCCACCATGATTGTAAGTTTCCCCAGTTGTAGAAGCGTGTACAGCCCACAGAACTGTATGCCAATTAAACCTTTCTTCCTTATTACCCTGCCTCAGGTAGTTCTTTATAGCAGTGGAAGAACAGTACAGTCCTCAGGACCAGCAATATTTTCCTTCTACCCAGCGGCCAACAAGGGTCCCACACCCTAGCTGATTTTCCCAAGCCTTTGCCAGAATGCTGAGGCTGTTTTGGAGATATTAACTTTCGCCATCTCTGGCAAACCAGATGGGGCATCCTATTTGCCTCTTACCACCTTTCTCAGAGAAACCCTGCCTCTAAAACAGCCTCTGCCAGGGGCCTCCTTCAGCAGCAGCAAAGCTGAGTATTCCTTGCACTTTCCTTCTTCTGAACAAGTAAACATCTTAAGCTTGTTTTTCCATCTTCCCAGCTCATTGAAAAAAATATCTTATGCTTTCTATTTTCCTCACACACACACACATAGAAGAGAAGTGCCGTGAGAGCACGGGCTCTTGTTTTCCTGGATCTGAACCTGGCCCTCAAACACTAGTCGAATTCATACTAACACGATATCCAGAGGCAGAAATGCAAATATCCCCACCACTTCAAATACCCTAAGGATCTAACAGGCCGAGTGGCCCATGTAACTATGGTTTATGCTGGGCCATTCAACTGGTGTCCAAATCCCTGTCCAAGCGAGCTCTTTAATTTTGAGACTTTTCAGACAGTTTTTTTGTTGTTGTTCTGTTTTTATTAAAGGGATCTATTACAATTACAATCAAGAATATCCCAGGCCAAGTGTGGCGGCTCATGCCTGTAATCCCAGCACATTGGGAGGCCAAAGTGAGCGAATCACCCGAGGTCAGGAGTTCAAGACCAGCCTGGCCAACATGTTGAAACCCCGTCTCTAATACAAAAATGAACAAGCCATGGTGGCAGGCACTTATAATCCCAGCTACTCAGGAGGTTGAGGCAGGAGAATGGCGTGAATCATGAGGTGAGGCTGCAGTGAGCCAAGATCGTGCCACTGCATTCCAGCCTGGGCAACACAGCAAGACCGTCTCAAAAAAAAAAAAAAAAAGTAAACCAATACACCCACTTAGTTCTTCACCAATGTCAGATACATCGTTAAAAGAAAAATAATATGAAAGCATGTTTTTAAATTTCAGTGTTCAATTTAACCATATCTTTTAAGAAGATATGAAGATAGAAGTTCCCCAAGGATTGGGGGAGAAAAAAGCAGTTAAGAAAATTTTAAAACCTCTGGAGAAAAACGAATATGGGGTAAGACCTCAAGGCGAAACTTTATCTTTGCACTTCGATTTCAAAAGAACAGAGACGCCCAAAATATGAACTCTCCCATCTGCATTTTATATTCCTCTATGTCTTTTGAAAGGCTGGAGATGGGATCCCAGGTTCCAAAGTGCCTGGCCATGGCTCACATCAGGTGGCATCTTTCACAGCCTTTTACTCCCCTGACTGTGCCTAGAGAGCTCTGTGGCCCAATTTACACAAAAAGGTCCAAATTTACACATGTTCATCACTTTGAGCAAAGTCTCAAGAAATGAGACAAATATTGACACTCCACAGAAGCAAGTATTCTCTTCCAAAAAGTCAAGTGTCAGGTTCCCATGAGCCAGGCAGTTTGGTTACAGAAAGTACTGGCTGACTTGCTGGTTTAGTGTTAAATGCATTTAAAATGTTAAGTGATCCGGCCCCCCTCACAGTGGGTGTGCGCGTTGAGCTGGCTGCAGTGGTGATGCTCACTGACCACGTTCTTTCCTTTGGTTTTGCTTCAAGCAGCGCACCCCACATCCAAGAAGAGACCATAGGATGGCATCGAGGTCTAGGACTGTTCTAAGGAGAGCTGCAGGCCAACCGCCTTGTCTGCAAATAGTCTCTCATTTCAGAGGAAATCACTGAACAGAGTTCATAACACGTGAATTTTAAAAATTCATATTTCTAATTTCATCCCATTAGAACTTTTGAAGAACAGATGTGCACCTGATCCAACTCAATGAGAGGAAACTCGGACAGTCCCTCACAGGTCCTCGGCCTCCGCCTCCCACCTAGAAAACGTCAGCTCAAGCCGATCACAGCACAGTGTGATTTTCTGTAAATAATGTGCACGCCTGCATCTGAGCTGAGGTGTGAATGTCTGGAATGTGCCTGCCAGGCCCAGGAGGAACTGCAGCAGCTGTGGGGACACAAGCCGCTAAGGAATCCGATTTGGAAGGAAATCAAGGCAACTAAAACCAGTTCCACGGTTTTTTCTTGGCAGGGCTTGACCAGGCAAACTGTTGTCACTGTTGCTAATTCATGGTAAGTGGGATGGGGACTTAACAGTAAGTGATTAGAGCAATTACTGAATTTCCTGTTCAATTACAATGGCATAGATTCCTGAGAATGGAAGAACTGTTGCCCAGGAATAGAGTTCAACAGGTCCTCCCCACGCCCCAGGAAACATGGCATTTCCTCGCACCTCCGCTTTGGTCCCCCGGCCACCAGCCTCCTGATCTCGGCCATCTGATGGCATCACTCCCCACAGCTGGAAACAACTGACCTCCTGTCACCCTCCCAACTACCCTGTCTTCCTCCAGCCCAGCATAGTCAGGGATGCCCACATACAGGACCAAGAAACCAGGGTTATCCTAAACCAGTGCCTGCATTCAAAGTACTCCACAGCAGGACAATCACCAATGGCCAATAATCCCAGAATCTTCCACCTCAAAACGGGAGCACATTTAGATTCAAGTTGACAACACTGCATTCTCTTTGCCATGTACACATGGAGGCACGTCAGGTTCCACCTAAAGCTATCATCAGGTTCCACGCTGCCCAGGGGCCCAAGCCTAGTCACTCTGCATGATCTCAATTCACCACCCACAGAGAAGCCTGCAGTTTTCTTCTGGTGCACGGTGTGGATGGTGGATGCATTTCCCCTGAAGACTTGGAGACGGGAGCCTGGCCAAGGAGGCCAGTCAGCAAGGCCCGGACTTGCCCTTCTGCTGTCTACACACAGTACCCAAGTCTAGCAGTGCTGACTCTGTGGTGGGATCCATCTGGGCCTGCAGAGGACCCGGGGCACAGGAACCGTGCAGCCTGGCTGCAGCCAGAGGCCTAAGGCATCCCCACGAGGCTCTCTAGCCAAGGTGCCTTCACCACAGGCAGAACCATGCAAGAGAACTGCCTGCTGAACTGGAAACGTCCCAATCTGCTCAGCCAACACTGAAAGACGACAGCCACCTACAGCTGCTGAGCCCCAAAGTGTGGCCACTGGGCCTGAAGGGCTGAATCTGGAATTTAATCTGTGAAGTTCTTTTCAAATGTGTTTAGCTATGTAATCAAATCTTTATTCTAATTAAATGTAAAGGAGCCTCCGGCTATGGGCTCCCTTGTCGGGCATCACAGCTCCAGGGAGTAAGAATGGGAAGGAGAGGCCCAGAGCCTCTCTGCATTCTCCAAGCTAATTCAACATGTCATCATAAGGAAAGGCACTCCAGCAGGAGAGGTGTGTATGGAAAGAATGGGGTTGCCTCTAACACAAGCATGATCCCCATGGCATCACAACTGCCTCAGCCAACAAGCAAAAGACAATGATGCCCACCTCGACAGGCCACCGGATGTGAAGACGCACCCCAAGCCCTAGTCCCACAGCAGCCAGAGACCACCCGCTGCTCGTCCCAGGTAAAACAGGCAGAGCTTCCCGAGCCCTCAAAAAGAGGAAGAATTAAGGCAATTCCCGTGATTCCCACGACATACATGACACTCCTCACAGACAGACAGACTTCGCTGTGAATGTGCAGAGGACGGTGCAGTCCCTAGGTGGGCTGCTTCTTCCATGGATCGGGGAAGAAACCAGATCCGTTTCCTTGTAGGAGAATCATTTGTACCGTGATTAGACAGAAGATAGAAGGTGGCTGATGTTATCAAATCACCAAGCACCGCACGGCTGCTTCTCCAAGGAGGACCTGGAAACTTGCAGCCACCGGCGTAGGGGCCGCAGTGTTTACAATGGAGACACGGGTGACTGAGGTCTGGCTTCCTCAGGGAAGCTAAATTTGAACTTTCACCACTGAGGAATCGGTCATTTACAGTCACTCACCCTCAATGCAGAAGAGGGCTCAAGACACTGCACCAGACTTCAACACTCAGGGTTAGCGTCAGGGTTAAATTCACAAGTTTTACAAAATGTATTTACTTGGGATGCCAGAAGAGATGTAGCTTCACAAACACCGCCCCCCTCCCCCCATAAGGGTTTGCTTAGCTCTTTCACCAGTGGATCCCACCAACAGATGACACATCCACACCTCGTCCATGGCAGCACAGAAAACCACTTGGAAGACGGCCACTCCCACCAAGCTTCCTGGCTTTGGTGTTTAAAATCTGCATCTCAAGCTACCAATGAGTTTCTACACAGAATTGGAAAGAACTGCTTTAAAGTTCATATGGAACCAAAAAAGAGCCTGCATCACCAAGACAATCCTAAGTCAAAAGAACAAAGCTGGAGGCATCACACTACCTGACTTCAAACTATACTACAAGGCTACAGTAACCAAAACAGCATGGTACTGGTACCAAAACAGAGATATAGACCAATGGAACAGAACAGAGTCCTGAGAAATAATACCACACATCTACAGCCATCTGATCTTTGACAAACCTGAGAGAAACAAGAAATGGGGAAAGGATTCCCTATTTAATAAATGGTGCTGGGAAAACTGGCTAGCCATAAGTAGAAAGCTGAAACTGGATCCTTTCCTTACTCCTTATAGGAAAATTAATTCAAGATGGATTAGAGACTTAAATGTTAGACCTAATACCATAAAAACCCTAGAGGAAAACCTAGGTAGTACCATTCAGGACATAGGCATGGGCAAAGACTTCATGTCTAAAACACCAAAAGCAACGGCAGCAAAAGCCAAAATTGACAAATGGGATCTAATTAAACTAAAAAGCTTCTGCACAGCAAAAGAAACTACCATCAGAGTGAACAGGCAACCTACAGAATGGGAGAAAATGTTTGCAATCTACTCATCTGACAAAGGGCTAATATCCAGAACCTACATAGAACTCAAACAAATTTACAAGAAAAAAACAAACAACCCCATCCAAAAGTGGGCAAAGGATATGAACAGACATTTCTCGAAAGAAGACATTCATACAGCCAACAGACACATGAAAAAATGCTCATCATCACTGGCCATCAGAGAAATGCAAATCAAAACCACAATGAGATACCATCTCACACCAGTTAGAATGGCAATCATTAAAAAGTCAGGAAACAACAGGTGCTGGAGAGGATGTGGAGAAATAGGAACACTTTTACACTGTTGGTGGGATTGTAAACTAGTTCAACCATTATGGAAAACAGTAATGGCGATTCCTCAAGGATCTAGATGTACCATATGACCCAGCCATCCCATTACTGGGTATATAACCAAAGGATTATAAATCATGCTGCTATAAAGACACATGCACACGTATGTTCATTGCGGCACTATTCACAATAGCAAAGACTTGGAATCAACCCAAATGTCCATCAGTGGCAGACTGGATTAAGAAAATGTGGCACATATACACCATGGAATACTATGCAGCCATCAAAAAGGATGAGTTTGTGTCCTTTGTAGGGACACGGATGCAGCTGGAAACCATCATTCTTAGCAAACTATCACAAGAACAGAAAACCAAACACCGCATGTTCTCACTCATAGGTGGGAACTGAACAATGAGATCACTTGGACTCGGGAAGGGGGACATCACACACCGGAGCCTATTATGGGGAGGGGGGAGGGGGGAGGGATTGCATTGGGAGTTATACCTGATGTAAATGACGAGTAGTTGGGTGCTGACGAGTTGATGGGTGCAGCACAGCAACATGGCACAAGTGTACATATGTAACAAACCTGCACGTTATGCACATGTACCCTAGAACTTAAAGTATAATTTTAAAAAAAGCATAAAAAAAATTCTGCATCTCATACGTGAGATTACACTCCTCTGAACATCAGACATTGCGACTGTCATTTCACCCAAAAGGGCTTTAGGAAATGACACGTGGCCCAGACGCCAGAGGATGCCGGCTGTCTTACTGTAGCCTAATTCCTTTGTGCCTGTATGGAGGCTTCACAGATACAGCCCGGTCACATTAATGACCATATGAGAAGCTCAGGGCATAGACGAACTCAGTACTGAATTTTTCCACATTTATCGCCCTTTTGTTTTATCCAGAAGACAGCTGAGAAAAGCTGGGGCAGATCATCTCCTCGAGTGTAATGACTCCAGCCACTTCTCTTCACCCCAGGTCACCCCTGTCACATGGTTTTAAGAAACCAAAGCAATTCTGTTCTCTTCACTCTGGGTTCCAAGTACCAAATTCCTCCGTTTTATCAATTAGATTATCAAGCAGCCATTTGTAATCTGGAATGCAATCTGATACAAAATTTAAAGTTAATTTAGGTTGCTGTAATAGCTTATTTACATTATAGACAAGGCATGAATGAAAACTAATCTGTTTGTTCATAGGACCAATTTTGTAAACAATCCAATTATTCAAGCAATGATTGTCTTCAGTCAGATGCAAATTTGCTCATAAAAGATTTTCCAGCAGGAATTTTTAAATCCATGGTCTGTATTTCCTGAGCCTGTCTCTGCACCTCCCTGAGTGCACAGCAGGACTTCCCAGGGCATCCCATCAGCAGGCCCACAGAACAGAGTAAGCCCGCAGCCCCCAGCCCAGGAATCAAGTCCGAGCCCCAGCAGCCGCTCGTCCAGCCGGGGCTTCCTCACCCAGCACAGCACCCAGAGGTCTCCCAGGTTTAATGCCACATGTGTGTGGAAAATAGAGTGCTGGAAGGAGCACAGTGGACATTCTACAAATGCAAATTCCCTCCTGGAACAGCCCAGCAACCCTCTGTACCTTCCTCAAAGTACCCACGCCCGGCAGGCATAGAGAGTCTAATGGGGTGCCTAGGAATCAGCATTTAACATGATTCTGATGAATACAAAAGTTTGAGAGGCCAGTCAGCGACAGGCTGCCGTGGCCTCCACACATCTGCAGGCTCTGAAGAGACACAGATTCAGGTAACAGGCCAGACAGGACAAGGATGGGGAGGTGGAGGGCAAATTCCATGGACCACCAACCACCCCACCATCCCCACTGAGACTCTGTGATTTAAGGAGAGGCAAAGCCAGGGAGAAAAGATGCCCGCACTACGCGAGGGACTGAAATTTCACCTGAAGTGCGCAGCATGTGTCTGAGCGCCAAGGTTGGGCAAGCCAGGAGCACAGAACAGGGTTCACAGGCCCAGAGGTGACCCCCAGACTCCACGCAGATCTCCCAAGCACTGCCTGTGTCTCCTGCCTGGTTTATTTCCTGCCCCCCCTTCTACTGTGTTGGTTTCTCAGCTGCCCCCTGAAATGCACGACCTCCGCCCCCCACCACCACACCCGCCTCTCTAGAAGTTTGGTGGACTGAAAACAGCAGGGGGTGTAAGAGCTGGGCTCTGGGGCCAACGTCCTGCCTGAGACATTAGTTCCACCCCACCCAGCTGTGATGTGAGCCCCTGAGAGTTCTCAAATGTGAGATGGGAAGGTAACTGAATCCACGTCCCAGAGCGGCTGTGGAGACTGAGATCACATGCTGCCACACCTCGGCATCCAGCACACGTGGGACCCCAGCTGTGTTGCCCCTGATGGGAATCCCTCTATGCCCCCTCTGCCACCAGAGCCAACTCCCAGCAGTAGCTGTGGAGGGTATGTCCTCTATTCCCACTCCACTCACCTCCCATCGCTCCACTCAGTGACCTGCCACGCAGTGGCCACCAGCAAATCTGGCCCCATTGGAAAACCGGCCACCACATCTCCCCCACACTTTGGGGCGTCTTCCACTTCCGGTTGTGAAGGGGGCCCAGAAACCGCCCTCAAGGGCGCTCACCTGTTCCTTATTGCACGTAATTACCTGCCACGCAGGACCACCAGCAAACCCGGCTCCACCATCCAGGCTCCGGTGGATAACTGAACCCCACCCCATCCCCCACCTTGGGGCGTCTACCACTTGCGGTTGCGAAGGGGACCCAGAAACCGCCCTCAAGGGCGCTCGCCTGTTTCTTATTGCACGTAATGACCTGCCACGCAGGACCACTAGCAAACCTGGCTCCACCATCCAGGTTCTGGTGGGTAACTCCCCCCGTCCCCCGCTTCTTCCTGCGGTGTTTGGGAGGCTCAGAAACTGCCCTCCAAGGGCACTCATCTGTTCCTTATTGCACTAATACCTCGTTTACAGAAATCCACTTTGACTTCCAGCACTGCAGGTGTGACAATTTAGGAATCCTGCTTGCTTGCAAGCTCCAAGAACTTGAGGTCACGTCCACCTCACCAGCATCCCAGACACCCAGCACTGTCCCATTCTGTGTTTAAAATTCCAAAATACGCTTTCAAAATGCTGTTGGCATTTGGTTTGCGCATAAAATGCTAAAAACCTTCAAGTGAAGCAAATATCTTCAACAGTTTGATTCAATCTTAACATGTGAGTTACACATCTGCTAAGTTGTAAAACCTCATGCATTTATAACATTTTATGTATGGTCAAATAGTTCATTAATGTAAATTACAAGAATCTCTAAGAGGTTTTTTTCTGGCATTAGATGACCAAAGGAAAACTGGGTTCTGGCTGGCTTGCGGGCCTGTAGAGGCAGACATATCTGCTGACACAACCAAGCTCCTTCCCACTGACGTGGCCTCATCCCAGGCCCCTCACCCGCATCCCCGCAGGCCCCTGGAGGAGCAAGCTGACCTGCCTACATTTCTCAAATGCACAGCTGTTGCTCACGCTGCAGATGGAGCTCAAGGCACCAGCAGGCCACCACGCTAAAAATACCACGCAGCGTCCACGCCAGGTGACGGTGGTTTTCACTCCATCCCAAAGCCCCATGTATGAGTTTACAGCCGTGAATACTAAATGGAATTTTAGACCCTCAAGACATACTTTGTTTGCTTTCATGCAACAAAGTTAAAAGACTATCACTCAGATATAGGCTCTGAAGCTGTGGAATAATTATTTGGGAACAGATCCTCTGCCACATCAGGATAAGCACTTGGGACAACACCCCATGGCCTTGATCCACACAAACCCATTCAGACCAGAGGCCTCCCGCACTTCTCTGGAATTTCTGTGGATTTCTGTAAACGAGGTATTAGTGCAATAAGGAACAGATGGGTGCCCTTGGAGGGCAGTTTCTGAGCCTCCCAGCCACACGGCCACATTCAGGCTGAAGCCGCCCCACCTCCAGAAACACTGTCCCTTGCCGAGTTGTGCCTGACTTCTCCCTTTTTCCAGAACTTAACAAAACCTGAAAGGACAGGTCTGTGTAGAAAAACAAACTACTTGCGATTCATCTTCCCAGTTCAGGCTACAGGAACCTCATTTCAGCCCTCACTGTGTTCTGACTGTGTCTTGGTTCCCATAAGAAATAAAGTCAGAATTCCAGTCCCTGTCTCCTGGGCGGTGTGGCAGGCATATATACCTTCATTTATATGAGGAAAGGCGTGGCGAGCCCCCTTCCTTCAGTAAAACTGCACAGTTCCCCGAACCCTGATGTCATCCCCCTCACACCACTGTGAACACCGGGACAGAGCACATTTCAATGCGTGCACCTTCGTGGGCTAGTTTTCTATTTCTCCACTAAATCACCCCAATTTAGCACCCTAAGCACTGACTTATTTTCTCACGTTTCTGGAAGCTGGAGTTCAAAACAGGTCCCACCAGCTAACGTCGAGGTGTCGGCAGGGCTGGCTCTGGGGAAGCGACCGTCTCCTTTCCTCCCACAGCCTCTAGAGGCTTCCGCATCCCCTGGTCCATATCGCACCTACTGTCTTCAGGACCCACAGGGGCCCTGGCAGAAATATCAGGAACCCGGGCTCCAATGCTAGGGCCAAGCCTCCCCCACCCTCTCAGCTCCTCACGCATGCCCGTGCAAGCTAATATAGATTCCACTTTAACTAGTGTCACCTGTGTAAGTGCCCAGCTGTGAACTGGTTAATCTTGCCCACACAGACCCCGGGAATAAACTCACAGGCCATGGACCACTCCACAAGCAATGAGTGACCACCTGCTCGGGGATCTCCATGGCCCAACAGAGCCCTCCGGTGCCTCCCTATGGGCTCAGGGACCAGCAGCCGGGGTCTGCCGCACCAGAGGGCCCCGGATAAAAAAGACAGCTCCCATATCAGGAGGCACCCGCCCACGGTTGGGTTCCCGGTACTTTAAATAGCCCAGGTGGACAAGCCGCGCCGCGTGCAACTCCATCACCAGAATAACGACTGCACGTGGCGAGTGCATGGGTGGCCACCCCTCAGCCCAGCTGGCCGCACTAAGCACATCTCCACTGTGACACCCAATCAGACTCAGCTGCTGGCACAGTCCAGGCATCAGCCCCCCAAGAACATTCTGGATCACAATTCACAGTAGTGATTGCGATCAGGGCCACACGTGGCTGAATGTATTTACAGGAGGACGCCGCAGCCGATCTGGCTGGACTGAGAGCATTTCCCACTGTACATTCTTACAACATCATTTTGTTTGCACTTTATTAAAATTTTATGGCTTTTTTCTGCCTATCTACTTTATGGGAGTGTTTCTTGTTCTTATGACTGCAGTGATACTGCGAGCTACAACTATCAATGTGTAAAATTAAACATTTCACAAGCAAGCAGCCAGAGGCACCTAACCCGGAGGCCTGTTTTCTTCTCTGAGCCAAACCTACATTGGACTCAAAGAAAACGGCACACGGAGAGGGGCTGGATCTCCAGCGCCCATTCCTAGGGGGCCTCCTGGGGAGCAGATATGGAGGAAGAAGCCCTGGGCAACTGCACTGTCCTACTAAAGAAATGTGCATTTGGGTAAATGTAAGCACCAGACTTAAGAGATTAAGCAAACCATGAAAAGAAACCACTAATCACAGCTTCTCCAAAACAGAACTAAACTCCCTTTAGTTTCAATTGGAAAAGCAGAAGTGATGATCAGGATACAAAAAAAATGACAAAGTATGTGAACACAGGAGAATGAACAAGGACCACTGTCTCTTCCTGTGTCAGTGGGAGCCTCGCATCTAAGCTGGATTTAGAAGGTTGCTACTTTGGACTGAAAGTTATCCCCACCCCTAGTTAGTAAGCAAGTGGAGTAGAACGCTTCAATTATTTCAAGGTTTACGGGTAAAACTCTGCAACTCTCAAAACCATTTTAATCGGTGTGAATTTTAAAGTGACTCAATCTGTTGGCTGGAGTATCTAACGGCTTAACCATGGGGTCATGTTGGAAAATTTTTCCAATTGCTTTTGTTTTTCCCTACTGAAGATGGATTTGAACGTTCTCGCAGTTTCCAGTTGGCTGGTTCTGATGTTTGGTCCTGAGGAGGCCCAAGTACCCAGAGAGGAAGAATCTGAAACCTCAAGACACTCGAGTGCTGTCTGGGGAGATGGAGACCCCAACCCCAGGGCCACTGATGGACTCAGCATGGGTGCAGGGCCGCCCGACGCAAGGGCCACATATTTGCCGCTTACAAAACAACATAAGCACACACCCTCAGGTGTGCACACATGCTCTGTACACGCTCACGTCTATCCATGCCAATACCAGCACACACCCCCAGGTGTGCACACATGTTCTGTACATGCTTACGTATGTCCGTGCCAACAACAGCACACACAACCCCCGGGTGTGCACACACGCTCTGTACACATCTGTCCCCACCAACACCAGCACACACCTCCAGGGGTGTACACACGTTCTGCACATACTCATGTCTGTCCATGCCAACAACAGCACACACCCCTGAGGTGTGCACACACGCTCTTTACACATCTGTCCCCACCAACACCAACACACACCCCCAGGGGTGCACGCACGCTCTGCACATACTCATGTCTGTCCCTGCAGCCTGAGTCAAACAGTCACAGAGAGGCAGAGGAGGAGGAGGAAGGACGCGATGGGCACTGAGGTCCTGGGCCGGTTCCCCTCCCTACCTCAGGAGAGACCCCTCATGTGATTCTGCCGTCACCCACCCTTCCGCCTCCATCCTCGGTCCTCCCACATGGATCGGGAGGACGCCCACTGCACAGAGCTGTGATGAGCATGAACAGAAGATGGCAGGAGCTCATGCCAAGGTGCTGAGCACAGGGTCTATAGAGTGCTTCTTTCTGCTGTGGCTGACATCATCAAACAAGAGGCTGACATGGCTTCCAGAGAGAAAGTCACTCGCTGAGAAACTGAAACGTGTGACCTAGGAGCCTGTGAAGGTCTAAGAACAAACCAACAAACCAAAGTTTTGTTTGTTTTTCAAACACCATAGCCTGTTTTTTACTTTTTTTAATGCTCTACCTTGGGTATCATTTAGTTTAATTTCAAATTAAGTCCAATAAATACACAAAATCACAGGACTGAGCATGGAGCATTGTTTCACTTCATGTCCTCCAGCCTTTAGGACACATTAAGGAAAGACATGATTCCAGGATTCCCATTAGAAAGGCTGCCCTGAGGCACCTGTTGCAGCAGCCAAATTGCAGCTGTTGATGCTGCCCCCAAGCTGCTTGGATGAAGCAGAAGATTCCGGAGGTCTCCTCTCTTCTGCCCCTCGCCCAGAAGAGGTGAGGGGAGAAAGGTGAGAGAAGACAGGAAGAAGGAGGAGGGAGGGAGGGAGAGAGGAGGGGAGAGGTAGGGAGACGGGGGGGGGCTCAGGGGGAGAGAGGAGGGGGAGGGAGGGAGAGGGGAGGGGGGAGGGAGGAAGAGAGGAAGGGAGAGGGAGGGAGGAGGGGCATGTTCCACCCACCAAGGCAGCTGCACTGCAGAGAGAATGGAGGGTGTGTTGCCTCTCAGGACAGCAAGTTCATGCTGTTTATAACTGTTAGCATAAACAGTGACCAGCTGAGGACAGACTTGGCTTCCATGGAATTCACAGATTCCAGTCATTAAAAATCCCTTCTGAGTTTTCATCTGGAAAACTTTGCAACTGTATTTAGGGACAAGAGGCAGAAGATGAAGCCAACACAATTGGGCTCAAACTGCCATCCTTTTCCTTCTCTCCGCATCCAGGACCCGCCCTGAGCCCCTGAGTGTGAGGACCCGGAGCTGCCTAGCCCAAGGGCGCGGCCCCTGACCAGAGGAGGGAGCTGCACAGGGGGGCCCCCAGCACGTGGATGGCAGGATCTGTGCTATCTCAGTCCCCGGGTCCCAAGCAGAGAAGGTCTGGGGCTCCCAGCTGAAGCTTTGCTGTCTCTTCTGTCACCAAAGTCCAGAAGGACTGAGTGGGACCAACGCCGGACCTGCCGGTTCCTCGGTGGCTGCCAATGTGGCCCTCAGGTTGCGGGTGAGACCCTCTAGGGGAGCCCAGACACCAGTGAGAATCACAGGCAGGAGTGCTCCAGGGGCCCCAAAACACAAGTGCAGCCTGAGGAAGGCAGTGCCCGCTCAGATCCCCGTCCAGGCTTGTGTGCCACACTCGAGAGGCACACGGCACCAGAATATGGTGCTTTAAGTGGCTTTGTGGGGTGTAGGAACACAAAGTGGGGCCTCAAGTGGCTCAGAAGTCACTCCCACCAGCCCGCGGGGACCCGGGCGGCCCCTCTGGTCGTGGCTGGAGTCTCTCCAGGGCAGGCTCCAAAGTCCCGCGGAGGAGGTGAGCCTAGGTCTTGCTCTGACCTGAGGGAGGCCCCTGACAAGTATCCTGAACATGCAGCCACCCAGCTGGCTGACTCATCTGAAGGGACCTGCTGAGCCATGAGCCAGGGATGGCTGGAGAGAACTCGACTAACACACGATCCCTGCCCAGGCGCCCACGTGGGGCTCCCACTAGAAAACTACGGAAGCTGTGAAGACGGAGGTGTACATGGGGCTGTGAGAACCCAGGGAGGAGCCGCAATGGGGACCTGGAGGGACAGAGGGCTGGGCCCCACAAGCAAACGAGGGAGGCCCTCAGTGCCATGAAGACCCCCTGCACCCACCGCTTCAGGCCTGGCTGGCAGCACGACCTTGGCTGCAGGGGCCCAGGAGCACGTGTGTTTGGCAGGAGCTGCCCTCCTGGAGCCGCACTATGGGTACCATCATTTTACAGGCAGGTACCTGATATCAATGATGACAATCAACCATGCCACTCTGAATTACAGCCATGTCCTCAGCGGGTCACTATTTACGCTGACAATTACAAAGAGCTCGAACTCGCTGTTCCAAGAGGCAATAAGCCCTTCATTATCACTGCGGCAAGCCTCTGTGCGGCCCTCCTCCTCCACCGCTTCCCGTCGGGGCAACCTGAAGTCCCATGACGGTGACTCAGAGCCAGCCCAGTAGCTTCAGTGCAGGAAAAATCACAAAATCTCAAACACATCCTAAACATGGGCAGCTGGTAGGAGCTGATTCCTAAATTAAACCTGTTCGGAGGCTTTCTGGGCTAGCACAGCTCTGATCACAGGCTTGCGCTTTCTGCTCCCCTTGAAGGGCGGCCAGGAGGCCAGGCTCTGCCATTCTGCAGGCTCCACTAGGTGGAGTCCGCCCTGTGGCCTCGGTGGCCTGTGCCAGACAGTGTGACCGCCGCCCGCAGTGAACACTCGGCACAGCAGAGCAGGCTTGGGGAAGAACAGAAAGTGACCTCTAAGCCTGCAGAAGACGCTAAGCCACGCACGGCCTCACGCGCACTGCGTGTCAATCACGGCCTAAGCAGGAAACAGTTCTTAATAGTTCCAGTAAATGCAAAGGTCGCCCTGGAAAACTGCGTGAACCTTTCTGACTACTCACAGGTGGAGAGCCACTGCCTGAGACACAAAGGTAAAGAATTAACCTGAAACTGCATATTATAAAACTTATTTTTAAATGATGGTGCTTAATTGAAAAGACTCCCAAAGAATACTGCATTAGAAAGTGACAGAGTGAAACTGTGAGGCTGACCACAGGAGTCCCTGGAAATTTCACCAAATGTTGTGTCAAAACTGGGAAACAGAAGAACCGCACCTGACGAAACATTCGATTAATCACTCGAGTCCTCCCCACATACGAAGCTATGTTAAAAAGTGTTCCCAGAAGGTAAAGTGAGCAGGAGGGCTGTGAACACACAAAGAAAGAGCCACTTCATCCACGGACCACGACAAAAGAAACGCTAACGAGTGCCGACGACACGCTGGAGTCCAGGACTCCAGGCGCAGCTGTGAAGGTGACACTCAGGGTCCCACTGTCCAGATGGGAAGCCAGGGTGGAAACACCAGGGAGCCTGTCCCAGGGTGCAGAGCCAGTGAACGGTGGTTCATACTGGGCCAATCCCAGCTGCCAGGCTTTGGGGCTCCTGGGGACAGAATCCTGTTGACTTCACTCTGGGGTGCGAGAGGTGGCAGCATCCCCCAAAGGCACCGGGAGAAGTGGTGTTACCCTCCATCCCCTGTCCCCGGCATTACCCTCCGTCCTCTGTCCCCAGGTTGCTCACCATCCTCCTCACCTCCAGGCCCCTCTTCCTGTCCTCCCTCATTTTCCTGTTCACCCAGAGCACGTCACATGACTCTTCCCTTTTCAAGAGGCTCAGCTGCACCCAGAGGCATTCCAGCCTATTCGGGACGGGACACACACCCTGGGGAAATGCCAGCACAGGGCCAGAAGGGCCTGAGACCCTCTCACTGTTGCCCAGGAAGGATGGAACAGCCCACCATCATGCTGCTTGTCAGGCAGGATGAAAACTTCTGTGTCCAAAATGTTCTTTTCACTAGAACTGTTCAGACCATTCGTGAACGAATCAGTTAAATACCAACAAGGGCTATTCCCACTTATTCTCTGGCTACAGTTTTCCACCCATCAGCAACCACACTCCTAGGACTTATCCCTAACGAAGTATCAGCGCCTTGGACCTTTTAGGAAAACCTCTTTCTCTCCAGCTTTGTCCTCCTTCCACAAAAGGTGCCTCTGACTGCCTCACTCGCCATACCAGCATTTCACTTGGCTACAGAGGAAAATCTGCATGGGGCTCAGAGGTGGTTGGTCCCCGCATGGGCAGCAGCTCTGTGACATCCTCTGAGGAGCCTGGCCCAGGCCTGCCCCACAGGCCAAGACTCTGGCTTCTGGCACTTGGGCCCCCAAAGCTGCTTTCCCTCCAGGCATCATGCCCCAGGCAAGAAGGCCGGACAAGGGCTCAGGGCTGCTGTGGGTCGAGAAAGCCTCCCGACACCTCCCACTCCAGGAACCCCCATCAGCATCCCAGCATCTGGACCTGTGTCACCAGCCGCTCCGCCGTACAAGAGAATTGGATTTTCAGCTGGGTGTGCTGCTTCCCTAAACAAAGTAGGGTGTTGTTACTGAGGAAAAAGGAAAAAGCTGGCATCTTCTTGGCAACCCCCGTGACATCCAGCCACCGGTTTTCACCACCCCAGAGATGTCCACCCAGGGCAGATAGTGTCTTCAACCAAGTGTCACTGACCCAGAAGTGCAGTAATTAGTACACCTACTCCTTCACCTTTACACCCAAGAAAAACATGTTTGCCAGGCAAATTAGATGTCTGTGAGGTGTAAGGAAACCCCAAGCCTGCTTTAAGCCTCAGACTTTTGAGACAGTTGAGGGCCATGCACACAAGAGCAAGGCTGCACCCGAAAGCTCTGCTCCTGCCGGACGTCACGGAAAGACTGCACGGCTCAGCCACAGGGACCCTTCCAGGAATTCACCAGAGGGACCTCCGTGGTACACGCAACGATGTGCACTTCGTTCAGCCTCGAACAGACCATGCCCTCGTTCCAGGGTCGGTGATCCACCTCCTGCTATCAGCCCCCCACCTCACCGAGGGTCTGCGTCTGCATCTGTCATAACTTTGCTGTTTTACCCGGGTACTAAAATGCAGCATCGGGATGTTTAAAGGTCTTTAAGTACCAACATTCTGGGTGCAGTTCTTGGCACTTTAATGTGGTCACTCGATGCAGGCCTCACAACTCTGAGGTAGCTCATACCTTTCCTACCTAACCAAGGAAGAAACAGAGGCATGGAAGGTGTAGCTCCAAAGGAGCAGGTTAGTATTCAAACCAGTGATCTTCGTCACATGCTGACCTACCTCTCAGGCTGAGATAACGTTGAAAATTAACCAGGTAGAACAGTGTTCCATAAATCAGCTGGAAATGGTCCTTGTGGATGGGCCTGTGGTTATTCCCTGAAGAACAAGACCATTAGCCCAAAAATCCACCTATGTTACACTCAAATGTTTACATATCCAATTATTTTTAAAATACTCCAATCAAGCATGTTTACAGCCATTTAGAGCCATATAGATTGTCTGCTTTGCTGACAATCAACCCAAGACCTCTGTCAGCAAAGGACACGGTGCCAGGACCAGAGAAGGTGGGACAGAGACACAAATAGGAACCGCTCCGTCGCTGGGAGCCTCGTTCTGATGGGCCCTCGAGGACATGTCACAGACCACCGGGCACAGGCAGATGGCAGGCCAGGAGAAGGGGCTGTGCTGCCGGGAGGCAGTGCTTTGAGCTCCAATGGATGGAACACTGCTAACCAGCGAAGGTGGAGAGAGGGCACCCGTCTGAAAGGATGAAGAGGCAGCAAAGCATAGCTGGCCTCAGGGAACCGGAAGCCACAGGGACATCAGGCTGGGTGCTGCAGTCTGCCGGCCACTGGCTGGGGGACTGTACTGGGCCTGGAGGGACATCTCTGACACTCTCCACCGGATGCCAGGGGCACCCCCAGCCCCAGGTGAGAACCACGGATCCCATGGTGAATGAGGCCAGCCTGTGGGAAGTGGGGCTGGGACAGCTCTGCACAGCTTAATAGGAAAGTTGGATTCTATTTTGTGGGGCTTTGGTGACGCCAATGGCTGGTCAGTGCTGTCCATCAGGAAGTGATTTGATGATAGATTAGAGAAGGGGCTGCCAAGGCCAGCGGGGCACTCGCTGCCTGGGTCCAAGGAAAAGGAAATAAAGGCTGGTGATGTGACAGTGTCGGGGAGCACAGAGGGAAGGAACTGGTGGAGACACAGGGCTGGCCCTGCCCAGGGCTACGAGCAGGTACCCGGGGGTCGTCCTATTAATTCTTCTCACAGCACCAAGAGGCAGCTGTGAGGATCCCTCTCCTGAGGACAGAACTGCTCCAGAACCACACAGCGAGGATCCACAGAACCAAGATCCGGGCCAGCTCCACAGTGGGCGATCTTGACCCCTCACCCGTCGTCCTGAGGCAGGGATCAGAGCCCCCTGGACACACAGACCCTCCCAGGAACTGCAGGAAGGGGAAGCAGACGCCCCGGACCAGCGGCAGGACCCAGGGATTCTGCCCTCCAGGTCACATGGGGACCAGCCACTGCACAGGTGGACACACGGTGCTTTAACCCGCGCTGGGGGAAGGAGCCCTCGCTCTCAGGGTGGAGACCGCAGCTCGATCGGGCCGGCCTCCCTGCTGGGCACAGCCTGAGCCAGAGGACCAAGGCCAGAGAGGATTACCAAGGTTCACCTGGCCCAGCTTCCGGCAGCCCCCGACTAGGCCACTACCCTCAGCTGAACAGCCCGGTCCATCACCAAGCCCCACCCTCTTCTGCCAGCCCTGCCCCCACAAGGCCCCGCCTCTCGCATGCAAGCCCCGCCCCCAAGGCCTAGCTTGCCTGCAGCCCCGCCCCACTGGCTCCACCCCATCTCCTGCAAGCCCCTTCCTCAAGGCCCAGCTCACCTGCATCCCCACCTACTAGGCTCCACTCCTCACCTGCAAAGAGCCACCCCTCACTAAGCTCCTCCCATCACTTGCATAGCCCCGCCCAACATAGCACGCCCTTCTAGAAACCCTAGACACACTAGGGTTTCTGCCACCAAACCTGATGATTCGCTGAGTGTGAGCACGAAGACTCAGTGCCCTGATCTGTTCAGTCAGGTTTTGCCATCAAATAGTTTGCTCTAAACTTCTGCAGAATCTTTCAGTTTTCTGAGCCATTTGGGTTTCAAAATTATAAAGAAGAAATTGTGGACCTATACTTACTTGGGTTTATATTAAAATGGATTCATTTGTTTTTTGTTTTGTTATTTGCTTAAACCTTTTCCTTTTTTTTTTTTTTTTAGCATAGTAACTAAAAATGACAACACTTCACATATTTGGCCAGCTGTTGGCTCTGTGCTATGCTTGATGTTGTAGCAAATGTAAAAGACAAACAGCTTACTGTCTAGAAAGCCTGATGCGGCTGTGACTGGAGGCACATGGTGGATGCCATGCGGAGGGCCAAGGACAAGGGCGGGAGGAGGAGTGGGAGCTGCTGCTGCTGGGGGGAGAGGGAAGAGCTGGAGAGGGTGGTGTGAGAAAGCAGCTGCCTCTGGGCAGGGCTCCAGAAAGGGAGCCAGACAAGTGACTAGGGGGTTCCAGGCAAGGTCCAGGCATGGGAGTCCTGACAACAGACTTAGTGCATTTGTGAAATCCTGCAAAGGCCGGGCAGACACCTGAATTTATAGTACTGGCTAGTATTAATAAGGGCCTCACCCAGAGTGGTAGATTCTTCTCCTTTGTTTTTCAAATTTTATAGAAATGTACTTATTTTTGAGACTGGGACTCACCCTGTCACCCAGGCTGGAGTGCAGTGGCATGATCTTGGCTCACTGCAGCCTCGAACTCCTGGGCTCAAGCGATCCTCTCACCTCAGTCTCCCAAGTAACTGGGACAAGGTGCCACCACGCCTGGCTCATTTTGTGTGTGTGTGTGTGTGTGTGTGTGTATGTAGGTGTAGGTGTAGGTGGAAACTTTGTTGTCTAGGCTGGTCTCAAACTCCTGAGTTCAAGTAATCCTATTGTCTTGTGTATTAGTCTAATCTCACACTGCTATGAAGAAATACCCAAGACTGGGTAATTTATAATGAATGAGCTAAAAAGTAAAGAGGTTTAATTGACTCACAGTTCTGCATGGCTGGGGAGGCCTCAGGAAACTTACAATCATGGTGGAAGGCACCTCTCCACAGGGTGGTATGGAAGAGAATGACAAGTGAAGGGGGAAGCCCCTTATAAAACCGTCAGATCTCGTGAGAACATACTCACTGTCATGAGAATAACATGGGGGAACTGCCCTCATGATTCAATTACCTCCTACCAGGTCCCTCCCACAACATGTGGGGATTATGGGAACTACAATTCAAGATGAGATTTGGGTGGGGACGAGGCCAAACCATATCACCTTGGCCTTCCAAAGTGCTGGGATTAAAGGTGTGAGCCACTGCGTCCAGCCATAGAAACTTACGATAAGTCATGTTTCTTGTTTGAGAAATAGCTACCATGAAAGCTATTATTATTAAAGCTATATATTATTAGAAAGCAGACATCTCACTGTATCTGCTGATTTTAAATGCATTGATCATCTGATACAAAGTACGGTACGCTTGGAAACAAGGAATTTAACAGCGGTAGATGATGCAGGTCGTAGTGGGCCGCTTATGCATGACTGTTGGATGGCAGGCTCCCTAGATTGGGCTGAGGAGACCCGAGGTCTCACCTCTGCCAGTGACTTGATGTGTGCGCTTGGCCAGGTGACTCACGGCACCTGGACGGAGGGAGTGGCAAGTGGCGTGGTGATCACAGGGAAGTGGTATGTGACTGAGGGAGAGGGCCGGCTGGCCTGACTGGAAGAGAAGACAGTTTCTTTCATACCGAGGAATATGGACACGTACCAGGAGGCTTGCCTAAGGTAGAAGATCTTCCACCCTGCCCCAGGAGTGGGGAGTCTTTCATCTTTTTGGGGGGCATTTCTATCCTCCCAGCCCCTCCAGCTGTTCTGGAAGCACCAGCTTTGTGCTTACAGCTACCACCGAGAATCCATCCCAAACTAGGAGAAGCAAAGACTGATCCTGGACCGTCTCCCCGCTGTCGCCGGCTAGCCCACTCCAGCATTGCCCCTCCTGCAAGCCCGTGCTTCGCACTACAGGAGATTCTATGCACAGAAACAGGAGGCACACAGCCGATGTTGGAAGGGGTGCTGTGTTACTGAGGTGCAGTACACAAAAGCAGGAGGCACTCAGCAGGCATTGGAAAGGGTGCTGTGTGACTTAGGACTTAGGTGCAGCACAGTACCGTGGGAAGGGCAGACACCAGGGCGAATCCTGGCTCTGATTCGGGCAGCTTGCTTCATCACCCTGAGCCTCAGTTTTTTCATCTGTAAATGAGGATGAGAATACCTCCGTCACAGGATTCTATGTGACATGATTAGAAAATGCCTAGCCAAAAAAGAATAAAAAATTTAAAAAATAAAAAAATGGAAAATACCTAGCCAGTAATAAGCACTCAAAAATATACATATATACACACACATTCTCATCTGCCTTTTTTAGGTCTTACTTTCCTTGTTTGTAGGATAAGGGACTTGGACAGGATGGTTCTGTTCTCTCCAGCTCTGAAGTACTGGCTTCCCGACATCATCTAATTTCAGGCAGAAAAGCCAGTTTTCTCAGTGTGTTGAAGGTCACCATTTCACAGGCTATTTTGTCTACATTTAACTGCTCATGTTTTTCTGGTTAACTCAGGTGACATCTGTTCCCGAGCTGTTCCTGATGGCCATGAAGCTCAGCCACGATGACAGAGGAGCCAAGTATTTACACCTGGCCAGAGAAGACACGAATAATCTGTTCAGGTATGTGGTGCATTGTAAGAACATGGTCTTGAACGTTTTATTTAAATCAGGGATGTCCAATCTTTTGGCTTCCCTGTGCCACATTAGAAGAACAACTGTCTCAGGCCACACACTAAATACACTAACACTAAGGACAGTTGATGAGCTAAAAAAAAAATAAATAGAGGACCTCAATGTTTTAAGAAAGTGTAGGGATTGTGTTGGGATGCATTCCAAGCCATCCTGAGCATGCGGACTGCAGGCTGTGGGTTAGACAAGCTTGTTTTAAAGCACTGACTATGTTACGTGGTTTAAATATCATCTCACTAGTATTTTTATTGACAGAGCATCTTGAAAAATAAGGAAAAGCTTACACGGACTTACAATCTCATCAAAATACAATTTTTAGTCTGAATCAATGATTTACATTAGAGTTGGGAAACCCCGTGTTGGAGGATTGTGGTGTCAGAATGATGATTTCTAGTAGCCTGAGGTGATGATGCATCTGGGAACTGTGTCCGCAGCACTTAGATGAACGTTTTGTATTCTAGTCATTCTCCTTCCCTAGCGTTCTGTTCCTCTCCCTTCCCTGGCATGCCATTCCTTCTTCCCTAGCGTGAAGTTCAGCACCACTCCCATGGACAGTACCGGTGTTCCTCACATTCTTGAGCACACCGTCCTTTGTGGGTCTCGGAAATATCCGTGCAGAGACCCTTTCTTCAAAATGTTGAACCGCTCCCTCTCCACGTTCATGAACGCCTTCACAGGTAAGACCAGCATCCTGAACGGAAAACCGTGTTTGGGTTTGCCAGGCACACCCACTGGAATTCAGTTAGTTTCTGAGAAGGGATGAGAGGAGTGGGCAATTAATGTTCTAGAAAAATTTTTCTCTCTCTCTACTTGAAGGACGTCAGAAATTTCATCCTTCAGGAAAGTCACATGGTAGCGAGGTTATAAAAACTAGTGTTTGAATAAAACGTACGTGAACTTTTCCCAGAAAGGTTCAAAACAATTTTCTCTTGGGGATATCGCTACAATGCCAGGCCTCCAGAGTTACCACTAACATTGATGTTTGACTTTTAGTAAGACTGACGCTAGTGAATAGGGTGACGATGAACAGTGCACTCTGTGAAGGAGTGACATCGTAGAGCAAGTTAAATCCATGCTCTTACAGAATGAGGTCATCTTTGTAGACATGTGAAAGTCTCTGGAGACACTTGAGAGAGTTTAGATGTTCGCTGAAGAAAGACCTGGTGCCCGTCCAGTGCAGATCCTGAGATGGGATGGGAAAGCCGGCACTCAGGGTGATGAGCTGGGATGGCTGCTGGGGTCGGGGGCCAGAGCATGGAGCCACTGCCCCATCTCAAGAATAGCTACAACTTACTGTCCTAGGACAAAGGGGAAATGAGGCTTAAGATTCAATAATTTTAGTAGAAATCTGTTAAATTTTACAATTTCACTTTTCATTTGTACCGAGCTAGTGATTATACTCTGTATCCATTTTCCACACAAAATCCCAAGGACTTTCAGAATCTCCTCTCAGTGTATTTGGATGAGACCTTTTTCCCAGGTTTACGTGAGCTGGATTTCTGGTATGTCATGAGTGATTAACTAGTTGATACAGACTTTAGTATTTGAGTCACTGTCAGCTTATTATTATTTGTCCTCAGGCAGGAAGGATGGCGCCTGGAATATGAGAACCCCAGCGACCCCCAGATGCCCTTGGTCTTTAAAGGAGTCATCTTTAATGAGATGAAGGGAGCATTTGTAAGTTTTCTTTTTTATGTTGTGTTCAGCTTACCTTACCCATGTACCGTATCATGATATAGACACATCTGGAAGATGGTTGATTTTTCTTCAATATCCTCATTATAGGTGACATGTTCTTGGATTAGCTGGGGTCAGTGCTGTGAGCAGAAGCCAGGGGGTAGCAGGGCCAGGCTGCTGTTCTTCGCAGCAGGTCTCAGACCATGTCTGACGACCCCCGTGTATGATCTGCAGCGAGAGAAAAGCTATTTTCATACCACTATCAACACATTGTCTTTTACACTCATTCTTGCCCAAGTACATGGTGTACTTTCTAGAGGCTGCGTGGCGAGGTGTGTGACACACAGCAAGCTGGATACAGAGCAGATGAGGGAGTCCAGCTTCACCTCTAAGCCAGACACTACAGAGATTTGCAAAAAAGGCAACACAGCATCACTCTAAGTAGTCAGTGTTTTACTTTGTTATGAGAAGTATTTTTCAAACATATTTATATTAACATGTAATGATGGCTTACCTTAATGCATAAGTATTTTTTAATACTTTAATTTTTTAATCAACTTTAATTTAGAATATAGAAAAATTATATAAACACACACAGGTACCTACACAGGCAAAAAAAGCCTACATAATCAAAAGCTGTTTGGGTCCTCATTAAAACCCATTTGTGCCTAGTGTTCCATTATTGGAATCCTAAGCTTGTGGGAGTTATTTATATCCTACAGCTCAAGGTCATTGCCAAGGTCTGATTTTTACAAAAAAAATTGCAACCTCAGGCATAAATGGGTTAATTTTTCAGGGTGTAAAGGAGTCTTGAGACCATTTTGGATTAAGAGCTGCTGTCCTGGGCCCATGTCTTCATGTCCCCTTGTGACCTTGACAACCTGCCTGTGCTGGTGTCCCTGAGGCTCAAAGGTGGCCTGCTCTCTGATTTCTGTAGCCCCCCTCAGCTGGTGAACTATTTCTTACCTTTTCATTCTCAATTTGGTGGTCTTTTCTTCCAAGGAGTCTTCTTGAAACTCAAGTTGGGGTGACAGCTTCTCCCCACTTGCCTGGTGACTGGTAGGCAGACCTGGTGATCCCTCTGATTTACAGCCCTCGGCTATGAGTTTGTTGCAACACACATCAAAAAGTCCATTGTTCTCAATCCTTGGGTCCTGTTGCATGGGTGATGAGTGATTGAATACAGTGTTAAACAATGCCTGCAGGGGTGTCTTTTTTTTTTTTTTCACCTTTAGAACAGTTTTATTTGCAGAGTATTACAGACATATGCACCAGAATGTGATCGATTGGCTATATTGTAAGTAATGTAGTGTGTGTGTATTAGTTTATATGTACATATTCTTATTTATTTACTTCACATTTCAAGACAGACAATGAGAGGATATTCTCCCAGCACCTTCAAAACAGACTTCTTCCCCACCACATGTACTCAGTGGTCTCTGGGGGTGACCCACTGTGCATCCCGGAGCTTACGTGGGAGCAGCTTAAGCAATTTCATGCCACTCACGATCACCCAAGCAATGCTAGGTAATATTTTGTTGGAAAAGTTTGATGGTGGATTGTGAAAAGTTGACTTGTTTGTGTTCTTATATTTTCATGACATGGCTTCTCTCACATTTAGCGATGCTTAAGAAATATCTAAGTGTAGGTAAGATTCTTGGCCTAAGTTTGCCTATCTTACTTGGACATTGATTTTGGACATTTACAATGATAGTCTTCAGTGGGCTCAGCATGGTGGTTACAAACACGGTGTTTAGAGAACCCTAGAGAAGGGTCCTGGCCCCCAGCTTCTTGCCTCACTTCCAGCTTTGTTGCATGGAGAGTGGGGGTGCATGGATGGTGCCCACTCCGACCCAGGGTGTGTGAAGCTTCGAGCCTGTCCTTGGCACGGAGAAGTGCTCTTCTGATAGTGGACGCAGTCACAGAACCTTAATTACATCCTCACTTTCTGATTCATCGCTTGTTTCTTATGTCACTAATATAAGGTCATTATCATAATAATATAGTTATATGTATTATATAAAACACTAATAATTTACATATAAATGGTAATGTAAAAACATATTTGCAAAATTATTTTAGTAAAAAGAATTATGAAAACTTTCAAGCATACTGAAAAGTAGACTAGGATAATGAGCCCCTAAACACTTATCACATAATAGATATCCTTTTCCTTGTGAAGTTTTCGGAAGTAAATTATAAATGTCATCATTTACCCCTAAATATTTGAATTTGTGACCCTAAAACATGAGGATTCTTTCTTACATGAGCTAATGCCATTTTCAGTTTTAATAGAATAAACCATACTTTCTTAAAACTGCCTACTTCTTATTCCATATTCAAATTTTCTAGTTGGCCTCAAAGTGTTTGTGGCACAGGGTCCCACAGATCACAGCTGCTCAGCCCGGGTCTCTCCCGGGACCCCTCTCGGACGGCAGAGGAGTGTGCAGGCCGGGTTTCCTCCGGGCGCTCTCACTTTCCAGGTGGCCTGGCTGCTCCTGTGTGGTGTTGGGTGCCATGTTCCTGTGTTTCCTGAGAACTGGAACTTAGATCCAAAGACTTAGTTTGAGTCAGGCTGCGCCTTTTGAAGCAGAGTCCCTCGTGGGGAGCTCTGCATAGATGGCCACATCCTACCTTCCTGTGAGGCCTGCTTGCCTCCACTGGGGGTCTCACGCCAGCGGGGTGCATGTTGAGAGTCAGCCACTGTCTTGTGAAGATCTGCTTTCTCCCTTCAGCCACGGAGTAGCTGGTGCACTTGAGTTTCTGGTGTCCTGTGATAATGAGTTTCTCATCAACCTATTAATGGTTTTCATGTTCATTGAGGATTATTGCCTGAATCATTTATCAGAGTTTGTGAAGTTTTCAAATTCTGTAATTCTTCATTCGTTTGCTGGACTTCTTCAAAGAGCTCCACATCAGCTGGAGCTGTCGGGTTATCTTGAAATATGGTTCTGTGGAAAAGGCAGGGGCGGCTGCTCTCCCTGGGAAGTCCAGTTTGAGGAGGAGTTAGGGTGGTGCAGGAACTACCTCTAATGATGACAGAAGAGGCTGTCTTTTTTTTTTTTTTTTTTTTTTTTAAAGACAGGGTCTGGTTCTGTCCCCAAGGCTGGAGTACAGTGGCATGGTCTTAGCTTACTGCAACCTCAGCCTCCTGGGCCACCCAGCCTCCTGAGTAGCTGGGACTACAGGTGTGCACCACCATGCCCAGCTAGTGCTTATATTTTTTTGTAGAGACAGAGTCTCGCCGTGGTGCCCAGGCTGGTCTCGATCTCCTGAGTTCAAACAATCTGCCCACCTTGACCTCCCAAAGTGCTAGGATTACAGGTGTAAGCCACTGCGCCCAACATGGGGAAGAGAGTTCTTTCTTTTCTTCTTCCCCCCCCCCAGTCTTTTGTTTTGTTTTTTAGTACCCCTGTGACCTCACAGAAATATTTCTGTACACGTACATATTTGAGACTATGTGATCAGATGGAATTTAGTTTTATGCCCATATTTGCCCTAGCTGTTGGCCCATTGTGGTCTCACTTCTTTGGTTTCTACACCCCCACTCCCACCTCCCTAAAGCATGCACAGCCAGGCCCTCCCTGCTCCAGAGGCTCAACTGTCTGTTTCCCAGGGAGCTCTGATTTCTGTGGCTAGTGGGGAAGGGCCTTTGGAGAGTAGCATCTGGACACTAGGGGTGGTGATTGCTCCTGGATTCTCTCAACCCCAAGAGTATAAAGTTTGTTTCTAATTTCTAGAATGAGACATTTCTGAAGGTTCTTTAAGATACTAGTTCCCCAAACCTTAACCATAGCTCAGGCAACATAGTAAAGAAAAAGATAAATTCTGTCATTGTAACCTTTTTCCTCTGGTTGAATAAATGTTATCTTTATTAACATGTATAACCTTGAACTTGTTAACAAAAATTGAGTTTTGTGAAATTGTCAGTTGGATTACTCTATTACTGTACTAGGGTTATAAAGTATTTTAACAGATACCTCATTTGGTTTTTGTCACATCTCTAGATGAAGTTTAAAATGAAAGATCAATGTTTGGCTAGGTGTGGTGGCTCATGCCTGCAAATCCAAGCAGTTTGGGAGGCCAAGATGGGAGGATTGCTTGAGGCCAGGAGTTTGAGACCAGCATGGGTACCAGTGAGAACCCATCTGTAAAACTTAAAAATTAGCCCACTGGGCGTGGTAGCTCATGCCTGTAATTCCAGCATTTTGGGAGGCCGAGGTGGGGAGATCACCTGAGGTCAGGAGTTCAAGACCAGCTTAACCAACATGGTGAAACTCTATCTCTACTAAAAATACAAAAATTAGCCGGGCGTGGTGGCAGACGCCTTCAGTCCCAGCTACTCAGGAGGCTGAGGCAGGAGAATGGCGTGAACCCGGGAGGAGGAGCTGGCAGTGAGCAGAGATTGCACCACCCGCACTGCAGCCTGGGTGACACAGCGAGACACCGTCTCAAAAAAAAAAAAAAAAAAAAAGGCTGGACATGATACACAAGGTGACCCCAGGAGACTCCTGTGCAGAGTAAAAACAAACCGCAGCACCAAACTTCGTTTGGTTTTGGGAGCCCAACCCAAGAACCGAATAACTTTCCTAAGGATTTCCAGGAGAAAACATCTTCCCACCAAAGAAGAACTTTACCATTTGGAAAAACACCTCTTCGTCATTTGCAAAAACCCCAAGTTTTCAGGGAAGTGATAATCTTGTCATGAGAACCAAAGATAAAGTTGGAGATAATGAGGGAGTGGTTACATAGGAAATACGTGGTCATTACTCTGACCAGTTATTAAACCACTTTCTTCATATGAGACACTTTTTAACAGCTTCTTACTAAACCACAGTGCGGGTAAGAGAGTCACAAGACCGCTTCTTCCTTGAGTCAGAGTCATCCCCGGCCCACACCAGCGCCTAGCAAGAATGACTGAGGTCACCCTTATTTCCTGGCTACTTGGAGGAGCTGGATTTCCCAGTTTACAAATCTCAGTTTCCTGGGATTCTGCTCTGATAAAATCTAAACTCTATTTAAAAAAAAAAAAAAAAAAAAAAAAAAAGGAATAGGCTGGCCGTGATGGCTCATGCCTGTAATCCCAGGGCTTTGGGAGGCCAAGGCAGGCAAATCACGAGGTCAGGAGATTGAGACCATCCTGGCTAACAGGGTGAAACCCGTCTCTACTAAAAATACAAAGAAAATTGAGCCGGGCGTGGTGGCGTGTGCCTGTAGTCCCAGCTACTTGGGAGGCTTAGGCAAGAGAATCGCTTGAAGCCGGGAGGCGGAGGTTACAGTGAGCCGAGATTCCGCCACTGCACTCCAGCCTGGGTAACAGAGCGAGATTCCGTCTCAAAAAAAAAAAAAAAAAAAAAAAAAAGTAAGAATAGATGAAATCTAATGAAATAATCTCGGTCTATCCTTTTACCTCCTCCGTTGTCTGGAGTACTAAAGCTCCCTACCTCGCCCTCTCTCACAGCACTGAACTGCTTTTCCTGAATTTTCCCACACTGCTGATCACTCACTTGTTAATTTCGATGCATACATTCTTTTTGAGAAATAAAGTCAGTTTGCCGACTGCTGCCACTGGTTTGTCAGAAAATGAGCTTGCACTGCGCTGATCTCACTCCTGCTGCCAAAGCTCCTTCTAGGGGTCTCTCCTTTGACAATGTAGGGATTATGTAGGCATGGGGAGGTGGGATACCAAGGGGGGATTCTGTCAACGTGCTGTTCCCCCCTCCCCACCCCCGCCGGGTCAAAGTCATCGAGCCGGGGGCCTCTCTGACTATCTGGACTGTGCAGACCACCGTGTCTTCCGGTAGGGTCAGGGGAGGGCTTGAGATAAATCTGTAGTGCCCTTCACTCAACCACCGGCTCACTGTCCACCTCAAGTGCCCCAAGCGCCATCGCTGCGGGGCGATATGTGGATGTGTCGGTGACAAAATGGAAAGTCTCTGGTCCCGGCGGAGCTTGTTCCGATCAGGAGAGACCCGAAAGCAAGAAACACAGTGAACAAATGCATGATGCCCAGGGGTGGATGGCCGTAAGCACTGAGGAGAAAAATAACAAGTGGGGTGGGGGGTGTTAAGAGGGTGGGGAGGAGGAAGGGCTGCCATTGACAATCGGAGAGCCCTCTGTGTGGCTGGGACGGTGTCGGCCCTCCCTTGCACATCCCTCAGGGCCTTCGCAGAAACACCCACACGGGGACCTTCTACATACAGGCAGGACACGCCACCCATCGTCGTGACCACACTGTCCCTCAGAGGAGTCGCTGGCCAAGTGCATCCTGTCCACATGGAGATGTACTTTAAGATTCTTTACACAATGGATTTCAAAGACTTAGTATGGAAAACAGTGTAAAATATTAATAATCAACACAATAACTGATTGTTATCAAAATAGTTGGCTGAATATAAAAGTGTTTTTTTTTCCTTTTTTTTTTTTTTTTTTTTTTTTTTTTTTTTTAGATAGGGTCTCTCTCTGTTGCCCAGGCTGGAGTGAACCTGTGCAGTCACAGCTCACTGCAGCCTCCAACTCCTGGGCTCAGGCAATCCTCCCACCTCAATCTCCCACGGGGCTGGGACTGTAGGTGTGCACCGCCACATCCGACTCATCGTTTTGTATTTTCTGTAGAGACTGAGTCTCTCCATGTTGCCCAGGCTGGCCTCAAACTCCTGGGCTCAAGTGATCCACCTGCCTTGGGCTCCCGAAGTGCTGGGATTACAGGCGTGAGTCATGGCACCCAGTGTCCCCCTCTCCCGGCCCACCTTTCTTTAATGTGGCAACTAGATAATTTAAAATTGCATAAATAACACAAGCCACCCACGCAGGCCCCAATCCTGGGAGATGCTCCCGTTGGAGAAACCTCCAAGAAGCGGATCTGCTTGGATTTGCAAACGGCCCCTCTGGACAAAGGGGGATCTGCTGTGCAGAGCTGCTCTGGAATTGGCTCTTCAATACTGCCCTTGAGTGTACTGTGCACCTCCTGACTTTCGACCAGCACAAAGCTCCTTATTAAACGCTGACAAAAATTCCTTCCATTCCAGGTGCCATAATGGATTCATTAATCTCCTATTGATAGGTTTTTGCTGGTTTTCCCACTTTCTACTATTCTAAGCACTGCTGTGAAGACTCTCCTTTTACCCCACCTGCCTTTGTCTGCCGCAGCTCACACGCTCTGCCTTCCAGCGGTAATAGCTGAGTGCCCATTTACCCTCCGCCCCAACACACTCAATTCCCTGGGTCTCCTCGGCGGGGTGTGTCTGTGGGCATAGGGCTGCCCTGCCACATGCCCCACCCCATAAGCTTCCATCTGTGGCTGCTCCTTGTGAGACCCTAAACTCATGACCTCCCCTCCTGTCCTCTCCTCTCCACAGAGCCACCCTTATCGGAGACAGTCAGTCTGCTTCCCAGTCAGTCGGCTTCCCTCCACCTGCTTCCCAGTTCCCCTAAGGCAAATCCAAGGTCCTCCTCTGGGCCACCCTCCTCTACCGACTCCTCCCTCACCGTGGGGTCAGGTCAAAGGGCCCCAACTAGAGGCTCCCTGGGCCCTTTCATAAGACAGGAAATTTCTTCTCAGGTCCAGCTACAGGCACATTGTACCCGCCTCACCGCAGGAGTGAGAGCTCCAGGGGCATAAAGGGCTCGGTTCTTTTGCCTAAAGCCTGCCCTGACTCACCGAAGGTGGTCCGTTAATGTGTGAAATGATTACAGAAACACAGAAATAAGGCTAGGTGTGGTGCCTCAAGCCTGTAATCCCAGCATTTTGGGAGGCCAAGGTGGGTGGATCACTTGAGGTCAGGAGTTCAAGACCAGCCTGACCAACGTGGTGAAACCCCATCTCTACTAAAGATACACATTCACACACACACACACACACACACACACACACACACACACACACACAGAAAAAACCCAGGTGGGCATGGTGGTGCAAGTCTGTAATCCCAGCTACTTGGGAGGCTGGGACAGGAAAATCGCTTGAACCCGGGAGGTAGAGGTTGCAGTGAGCCCAGATCAAGACACTGCACTCCAGCTGGGCAACAGAGGGAAACTCCATCTGAAAAAATCCCACACACAGAGAAAGAAAATCTTAATTGTAGTAAGACACAGCTGAAAAGATATGAAGGAATGACTCCCCGAGGCTACTGGATGCCAACCTTTCAATCATTTTCCAATCAGAAAACTTCAGATCAGATCATTTACATATGTACGTTAAGACAAGGGGTCCTATATTAACGAATCTTCTCCGTCAAAATCCTGGTCAAAGTCAGAAAACAATCCCAAAGGACTCTTGGGAGCATCTCATGTTGGAGAAACCTGGAGAAGTGGAGAAGCTTATCTGCACGATTTGCAAACCACCCCACTGGCCCCAGGGGGACCCGCAGCACCGGCGCCCTCCCCCTCCCCATGAGAGTCAGAGCCTCACTCAGACCCACACAGTCAGGATCTGCACCTCCAAAGGCTCCCCCAGGCGGCTCTGGGCACACGGAAGCTGGGAAGATAGCAAATGGGCCCTGGGGTTGGGGGGTCCAGCATAGTCCAGCCTTTTCTCTTTTGCCTCCTGAAGACTTTCACTGTAGATGTGTGTTAGGGAAGAGGGGAGTGAAGAAAGAGACAGGGAGAGAAGACAGAGACTGAGTGATGCCTCCATTCTGCAGAGGAAAACACCGAGACCCTATCTCAGCACTCGAGACAGCAAGGCCAGGGCAGGATTTATAGAAAATAAGTCTCTGCCTCTCAGTGCTCTGGTCTGCCATGTGTCTGGCTGCCTCTTCCATCCTGACAAGCACAATGACTGCAATTCCAAACAAAGGACTGGGAGTTGGGGGTGAAGATGGAGAGAACCGAGGAGTGGGGAGGGAAACGGCAGCCTCTGG
Organism: Macaca nemestrina; assembly: GCF_043159975.1. Taxonomy (NCBI): domain Eukaryota; kingdom Metazoa; phylum Chordata; class Mammalia; order Primates; family Cercopithecidae; genus Macaca; species Macaca nemestrina. The sequence continues at coordinate 54,723 of NW_027257569.1, forward strand.
GCAGCTACTCTCTAATAAACACAAATACAACACCAGAAAGGGCTTGTAGAAAAGAAACACAAAACGCAACCCAACTACTGACACATGGCCCTCTGTTCCATATTCACCCGCACGTTCTTAGCAGAAAGGCAACTGTGAACTTGCAATCTGGTATCCTGACATTTGCCCTGACCACGTTGTTACCGTATCTTCATCTTTCTTTCTTTCTTTCTTTCTTTTTTTTTTTTTTTGAGACCGAGTCTAGCTCTGTTGCCCAGGCTGGAGTGCAATGGCCGGATCTCAGCTCACTGCAAGCCCCGCCTCCCGAGTTCACGCCATTCTCCTGCCTCAGCCTCCCGAGTAGCTGGGAGTACAGGCGCCCGCCACCTCGCCCGGCTAATTTTTTTTGTATTTTAGTAGAGACGGGGTTTCACCGTGTTAGCCAGGATGGTCTCGATCTCCTGAACTCGTGATCCGCCCGTCTCGGCCTCCCAAAGTGCTGGGATTACAGGCTTGAGCCACCGCGCCCGGCCCGTATCTTCATCTTTCTAATTTTAATTGTTTCTGACGGCCCATCCGATTGGTAGAGGTTATTTAAAGAGCCCCGATTCTCCCTGATAAAAGGTCGGAGTCCTGTATCAAAAGCTTTTAGTTTTCTGTAACCAAGAGGGAAAACATGCTTCTTTTGAAAGATGACAAAATGTCTAGCGAAGGGTCTTCCGAGTATGGCGCACAAAGCGGTCTGCATTCATAGAAAATGATGCCATCACACAAATCTCCCACTGTGCCACGGGGTGACACTATCACTCATCATCTGCCTTCCAGACCCAGTAATTTCTGCAAAATCAATTACTGCACTTTACGCTGAAAAGATCCCATCGAAGAATGTGTGTGCACAGGATGGTGAGGGGCGCCGGAGCTGTGTGAGGCGAAATGGCACTGTTCTCAGTTTCCCCTTCCATCCTACTGGGCTCCGAAGCATTGCTTCAGAGATTTTCCATTTTATCTTAAAATTAAATAATATGAACTCTACTGGGGGAAGAAAAGCAGCCCATCACATTGGTACTAAGCCTTCATATCATTTTTGCCATCTTGACTCCTATCTCTATAAAAAGTCATTTTCTGTTGCCCTCATAAAACCACCCAAGGAATATTGCTTCAGACACCAAAGGTGTCCACGTGGGGCTCAAGCCTGGTGTCCAATAAATATGTGTGTCATTGACTTAATGCATGTCCAATCAATTGAAAGCACACTTCTGACTTCGGTTTTAAGGTACTAATCTCGAAGTCTTAACAGTTTATACATATTGACCTGAGGATGTTGGGTACTTTTGATTAGAGATGGTTGAATTCCTCTAAAGGACTTCACGAATGAAGAAGACAGCTAGAACCCCTGGTTTCCTGCTCCTCAGTGGAGATTCCAGGTGGGAGGCAGGCAGCAAACGCTTGCGTTCCTGTCAAGCGCCAGGCGTGGTGCTGCGCGAGGGAAGGTCACCAGCGAAGACACAGCTACACACAGCCCTGAACATCCCTGCTGCAGCCACAGGGCCCGGCCACACCACGGAGCTCTGTGAACTCAGGGAAGCTGGAACACCTCGGACATCCCTTGCTCATGCGTAAAGTGGGGATAAGTCAGTGACCAGCATCACTCAGGGCCTGCCACATAACAGAGAGTCACTAAACACTAGCTATTCTCACTAGGATTGGAAAGGTTGATACTTACTCCATTTACATGAACTTTCTATAAATACTGTATTGATGTTCATGTCACCACAGGCAAAAAGGACGCCGCTTTCGCATCCAGCCCACCCTAAGGATGCACCTGGACTTCCCAGTACACTCAGCTCCATCAGGCATCAGGCCCTGCAGAAGCCACAACCTGTGACGAAGACAATGAGTCACTCTTGGTGTGTGGCACAGCGTGACCTGGCGGTGGGCACTTAGTCATGGTCAGTCCGTGATCCAGAGCTGCAGAGCTTATTTTAGGGTGAGCGAAAATCAATTTAAGTTTCCAGACATGTCTTGGGACAACAGAAGATACCCAAAGAAGCAGGAGGAAACAAAAAACAAAAAAACCCACAGCCTGAGACACAAGATACCCGAAGAAGTAGGGGGGGGGGGGGGAAAAAAAAACAAACTAGCCTGAGAAATACTTTCTTCATTCAAGGCCTGGGTACTCAGGAATATAGGAAAGAGATTTTCAATTTTATCTTATAATTAAATAATATGAACTTTACTGGGGGAAGAAAAGCAGCCCATGGCGTTGGTATTAAGCCTTAATATGATTTTTGCCACCTTGACTCCTATCGCTATAAAAAGTTACTTTCCATTCCCCTCACAAAATCACCCAAAGAATATCTGTGTAATTTTGAGCAAGTTGGGTTTTGCTCACTTTTCAGCATTAACTAGATTAAGAAACGCCCCTGAAAAGCATGGTGGAGGCCTGACATGATGGCTCATGTCTGTAATCCCAGCTCTTTGGGAGGCCAAAGCAGGAGGCTCACTAGAGGAGGCCAGGAGTTCAAGACCAGTCTCAGCAGCATAGTGAGATCCTGTCTCTACAGAAATAATAATAATAATATTAATAATAACAATTAGCTGGTCATGATGGTGCATTCCTGTCTTCCCTGCTACTCAGAAGGCTGAGGCAGGAGGATCACTTGAGCCCAGGAGTTTGAGGCTGCAGTGAGCTATGATGGCACCACTACACTCCAGCCTGGGTGACAGAGCCAGACATAAGTACTCTTCATGGTCTAAGGGAGAGTACAATATTTGGAATTAGGATCTGTTTTGCTCCTACCACAATCACGTACGCACCTCATGCCCTTACCTAAGTTATTTTTCTTTGTGAGTCTTTCTCCCCACTTCCAAAATGAGGGCATGCCTCTCTTGGGATCATGTATCTAGGCTTGGAGATAAGAATTGTAAAGCTCCTAGTATACAAAATATTTTCAACAAATGGTAGCTATGGTCATTTTAATATATGGAATTTTACCATAATTTCAATCTGACAGATAATTCCCCTGAAGTTAATACTTGAATGGGAATGTGTTCTCTGATCTCTAGCTACAGGTAATAGTCTTCTACGTCAGGGAAAATCAAGTACTAATATAGAATCAGAATAAAATGGCAAAAAGAATGGGGGCACAACAGATAAATTCTCGAGGAATAACCTACTTACTGTAAGAATTTGTAAATCTGTGGCAGCTAAGACCAGGCCCTCTGAGCACATCTGGAGGTGAACTTCCTTAAATGAAATGCGTCCAAATGCTCCAACAGGTTCAAGATCATATCTCGGAAGGGTAAAGCTCTTTACAGAGTCTACAAAAAAATTGTGACTTCAACTCTGCCAGGGAAAGAATGCCCAGGTGACCCGCCGTGGCGGGCTTCCCCAGGGACAGCCCAGGTGTGACCCATGTGGGCTCGAGGCCACCGTATTTGAGGCCACCTGCAGAGCTGAGGGCAGCTGTCTCCTATTAAGCCGAGGCTGTACCAACCAAGCCACGTTCCCACATAATATTGGTTTCCAAAGTACCTTTTTCCCCAGAAGAGAAGAGGCATGGACTTACTAACCTTCAATATGTGTAACTCCTCCCAGGTGGCAAAACCAGGGTAACAGAGAACACCGCGATTCTGCCAATGTATCCTAATCTCACATGCCTGTATACAAACTCCCAAGCATTTTAGCAAGCTTTTGGACATGGAGCTCAAAAGAATGACCTATAAATATTTTCCAATACATACAGCATCTTAATGTGTTTTTCTTTCTTTTTTTATTTTTTGTAGACACAGAGTCTCACTATGTTGTCCAGGCTGCTCTGGAACTCCTGGGCTCAAGCGATCCTACTGCCTCGGCCTCCAAATGCACTGGAATGACAAGCATGAGCCACCGTGCAGGAAGCACAGCACCTAAATTCCAAAATAACCTTGAACCCCTGACCTTCCACCCGCCCTGGTGACTTCCAGAGATCGGTTCTTCTTCCCGTGCAAAAGGTTTCTTGTCTTTCGCGGCCGGGGTAAGGTCACTCAAGATGTTCCCTCTGCTTCTGAAGGCCTTTGACTGAGAAGCCACTCTGGGTCCTATCCCGACCCCAGGCGGTTCCATTTGTACTCGCACATCTCCGGGCCGGTTTAAGTCATGCTGGCCAGGCTATTTCCACTTCACTCTGGTAATTTCTCCAATCCCAGCGTCTGCTGCATCACTTTTTCTTTCTCTGAGAATCCAACCCTACAGGAGGAATGCTGATGCTGGGGGGTCCTTTCACTAGAACGCTAACGCCAGAGCACTTCCCAGGGGCGCTGGGGGTCGGGCTGCGGCGCGGGGTCTGGCGGTGCCACCGGGGTCTCCCGCGGGGGGCGTTGGGCCTGGGGAGGCTGCGCTGCGGGCTCGCGGAGCGCCCGGCATACTGATGTCCCGGCCTGGGCGCAAGGAGGCGACGGGCCGGGCATCACGTAGGCGCTCGCGGCGGGCGGGGCGGCGCCCACAGCGCCCCAACCTACAGCACCCGCTCCCGCCCTACGCGCTCAAGGGTGAAGGGAAGGTCACCGGGGCCGTGGGCGGGGGGCCCATCCCCGCTCCATCCTTGTGCAGTGCGCGGTCCCGCAATGGGAGGAAATCCGCCATCCGGGCCTTTCCACGCATCTGTGGCACGAGGAACCGGGAAAATAAAAATCAAAACCCAGCTCGGGGCGCGTCGCGTCTCCAGCCGGCGCTATCGCTAAGGCTCCCAGGTAGCGTTCGCCTGGGAAGCGCAGATCTACCCTCCAGGGGCTGCAAGGATCGGGGCGCTCCACCGTCCAGGCACAGGCGCCCCCACGTGCAGCCGGGGCCTGGGGCGCGCAGTCTCCACCACCTCCCGCCGGTCAATGTTAAATGTCCTCCCGGCGCGCCCGCGTCGTGGGCCCAAACTCGGGCCCCTCCTGGAGAGCCGCTTCTACATTGCAGGGCAGGGGCAGCCCAGAGCCCGCGCCGTGGCCCCGCTGACGTCCCGGAGTCCCCGCTTCCTGGTCCTTCCCGTCCGCGGAGACTGGCGGGGAGGGCCTGGGACCCATTTTAGTTTTCGGTTTTGTCACGAGCCGAAAAGCGACAGCACATGCGAGCGCAGGAAACCCTTTTTTAAACTCTTCCAGCGGAAAAGCGAGGGGCTGCCGGACCGCCTCGGAGACGCCAGGCGGGAACCCAGAGCAACCCCGCCGCCAGCCGGGACCCCACCCACGCCGCGCGGGGCATGAGGCGACAGCAGGCGCGCGGGGACCTGGCCGTTTCTTCTTCGACATGCTGGGGGGTGACGTGGGGCGGAGTTAGGGGGCGGGGGGCCACTTAGGAAGTGATAGCGCTGTACCCACGCTTCGGAAGGGAAGCCCGGCCCCTTCCTACAGCTCTGAGGGAGAACGACCCCCGAGGGCGTTCCAGGCGACCCCCTCTGCCAGGCTCAATTTAAAACATAAATTGGAGGGGTTGGAAAGCTCACTCTCTCCCGGATGGAGGTTCCTACTGCCATGTCCCTTCCTCCTCCGCCCCACCCGGCAAGGACCCTGGGGCTGCCTTGCCGGCTCAGGCCGCCCCGCCGGTACCCCTGCCGCTCCGGGTCACGGGCTTCTCCCCAGTTCTCCCCATCGCTTCCCCGCTCGTCTCCTCGGTTCTTCCCATCGCTTACCCACCTTTCCCTGGGTCCTCTCATCGCTTCCCCCCTCTTCTGCCCCGTTGCCACATCCACTTCGCCCTGTTCTCCCCTTCTCCGTCCGTCCCTCCCTCGCCGCCGGTAGGGGCGCGCGCACCTTGAACATCCCCGCCGCTGGTCAGCACGCCGATGGCCTTGCGGGCCCCGGAGAGGTGCTCCAGGAACTTCCGCAAGGAGCCCTTGGGGGCCCGGGAGTCGTCCGCGTCCATGGCGAGAAGGCCGAGGGCAGCCGCTAGTCCGGCTGCGCAGCAAGCAGTGGGAACCCTGCCCGCGCACGCCCGACTCCGAACCGCCGCCAGGCCCGCGCCCCTGCTCCGCCCCAGCGCCAATGGGCTGGGCCCGAGCGCACTGGAGCGGCTGCTGGGGCTGGGGCGCGGCTAGGGGCAGGGGCACGGCTAGGGGCAGGGGCTGGCGGGGGGACACGTGTGGGCAGGAGGACCTACGCGGGGGTCGTCGTAGGTGGGGGCCGCGCTAGCGGTGGGGGAGGCCGCAGAGGCAGGGGTAGAGCCACAGGTGGGCGAGGTCCCTGCGGGTGGGGCCGCGTTGCTGGTGCGCGAGCCTCTCGGGTGGGTTGGAGGACTCTGGTTGGGGGCTTTAGAGATGCCCCGAGCACCACAAGTGGGGGCAGGGGCAGCGTCCTGGGGAGGGGAGACTGCAGGGGGGCGGGGTCACATCGTTTACCTGGCGCGCCAGGGCGGGGCGGGATAGAACGCGGGGAGCATCTCCCGGGGGGGCGAGGGAGACCCTGAGTGGGCGCGAACGCCAGGACGGGTGGAAACCCCGCACTTGCGGGGAGCGCAGATGGCGGGGCGGGGTGGAATTGGGGCGCGGAGACCCCACCTGGACGCGGAGGGTCGCGCCCGGCCGCGCGCACAGCTTCTTGTTGCCAGCAGGATTCCTCCTGGGGCTGCGCTGGGAGCCTCGGGGCGCGGCTTCCTCGATCCCCGCCCCCAAGTATTCTGTGTAGCCTGAGGTCGGGAAGGACGGACGGAGAGTGGATTCTCCAGGTGGTGGGAAAAGCTGAGCACGGCGGGCTTAGCTTTGACGAGGCTGCGATTTCCCGGGTCTACGGAGGCTGTGGCGCTCCTGGGCCCCCAACCTGGCCCTTGGGGAGAAGAAGCATTGGGGTGGAGGAGGGTATCGGGGCGCGACCCTCAGAGACGCCTGGGTGCGCGAAAGTCAGAGTGAGGCAGGAGGAGGCGCAACAGGACTAGCCTGGAGGGGAGGCGGGACGACCCTTCCTCCCCACGGACAGGCCCGCTGCTATAGGCTGTGCCGACTTCGGCCGGCTTCACTGGCCAACTCCACGTGCTGAAATACGCACACCCAATGGGATGTGCGGTTGCCCATCCACAGCTTAACAGCCTGGTGCCAGATACCCTGCGATGGGAGAGGGGGCAACCCCCACAAAAGCACGGGCTTATGGGGCCCCGGTTCCTTCAAGGCTCACCCCACGAAGAAGGGCTCCCAAATGGCCCCACTCGACGGCTTACCGGAGGATGGTCCTGCGCAGTGGGTGTTTGTTGAACAGATAAGAGACAACAAAAGAGACTAAGAAGAGGTTTGTTCTATGAACCGGGGAAAGTGAAGCAGTCGCAAAGGAGAGTCTCGCCAAAGGGCAATCCTGGGGAAAAGATGGAGAGGCATGGATTTTTCTTGGATGTGTGCCTCATCCTGGGGCTCATCCCGCTGACAATCAAATATTCATTGCAAAAGAGGGAAAAGAAATATGCTGCGGACTATGCTGGATGGTCTGATCTCTCCCTTGGCCAGAATTAACGGGGCAATTCCTAACCCCTCGTGGTCCTCAGAATCACCTGGCCTATGCACACCCCCACTAAACCACTGAAGTCCAGTTTCTGCGAGCGCAGCCAGGGAATGTGTATTTTTAAACAGGCCACCTAGGTTACTCTGATGAATGCAAAGTCGGAGAGCGCTGCTCTCATGCACTGAGCCTGAGCTTTATTCTATTAATAAAAAGAAGAGGAGAATCCTGGGTGTCTTAAGGTGGCAGTTGAGTGGCCTTTGCCTTCTGGCGGGTAGGAGAGGAGACCGGTGCTCTAAGCACCCGCACCCACCGCTGGGCTCAGGATCTGTGCTGGAGAATAGAAGGGGTAATTTAATTACTCATGCCTTTTTAGAGCATAGTACATGTGGAGAAGGTGGGGCATGCTGAATTTTATTTTAGCCAAATACCCCTTATCTCCTTATATAATTGATATTTCATATTGAACATTAGGGGATGGGTCATTTGTCATCAAATTGCCTGTATTACAAAAAACGATAGATACAACCTAACAGTTCAAACATGATGAGTTAAATAAATGATGGTAAAAATAGACGCTGTAATAATATTTAATTGCTGTTACTGCTACGAGGATAAATGTCTACTGACGTGGAAATATGTTCAGGACATACAAATAAGTGAAAAGGCAGTCCTAGACACAGTGTGAGCCTGTGCGTGTGTGTGTGTGTGTGTGTGAGTCTGCATACATATGTAAATGTTTCTGAGCATTTTATTTCCTTTCTTTTGCTTAGTATAGGTAATGCTGTTTTTCTCTCCAATGAACAGGTATTGTTTAGGGAATAGAAATAGTTAATTAAAAGCAATAAAATTTAGAGTGTCAAGACCCCCAAGGTTACGGCTTATGTTGAAAAGTTTGTCTGTATGTAAGGGCTGGGGTCAGGGTGGTCACTGACGCTCCTCACACATCTGTTCTCATGCGTTTGGCCCATTGCTCAGTCAGTCAAGGAATTAACATATATTAATATATTCCTGTAGCTAAGATGGAAGAGAATAGCTATGGCTCTTTTTTAGTTTTTTTGTTTTGTTTTGTTTTTTGCAAGTCATGTATTTTAATGGTGCTACAACTAGAGGTATTTTTTTTTAATCGTTGGCCTTAGCAATGAATCTTCTAATTCAAGAGGAAGATATTACATGCCGTGCTGACCGTACAGCTTCTACCCAGTAGGACCTGAGGTGTGTGTTTGTTCTTTATTGTCCCTTGACAGATTACTCCAAACTGTGGCCCAGCCACACCAGCACACAGTTATACCACAGGAATGATTACTCCTGGGGCCAGGAGTACAGGCTTCACTGAGCCCTCTGCCCCAGGGGCTCTCTGCGACTGCAGCAGGTGTCTGCCCAGGGCTGCCGTGTCTTCTGAAGGCTCAGGCTCATCAGGGGAGGAGCTGCTTCCACGCTCGCTTCTGTGTTGCTGGCAGGATTCTGTTGCTTACAAGATGTTGGACTGAAGGCCCCAGTCTCTCCGTGGCATCAGCTTCAGGCTGCCCTCTGCCCTGGGCAGGTGACTGGCTTTGCCAGAACTAGCACCTATCAAGAGCCAGGGGGAGAGTTCCAGTGGACAGAACTTGCAGCGCCCCCCCCCCAATTCAATCTCAGGAGAGACTGCCATCTCTTTTGCCTGGTTCTATTCATTAGAAGTGAGCCGCTGAGTCCAGCCCTCTTCGAGAGTCTGTCTGTGAACACTAGGGGCAGGAGCCAAGGGGAGCCACTTGGGAGGGGAGGTGCTGCCTGGGACCTGCCTAGGACAAGGTGAAGGAGAACATGCATAGGCACAGAAGCCTTTCCCACTTCCCCTCTGTGGTGGGCACAGGAGCTGCAGATGTGCCCTAAAGGAGTTGTGGCATCCCAGGAGGGAAGCAGCTCCCAGCCATGAGGGCACCAGGACCCAGTGCCCCAGCATGTCGGGCTGCACATTCCAGGGCTACCTGAGCTGCAGCCTCTTCCCCTCCCCTGCCGTCTCTGCCTGTGCATGGAGTGGGCGTCTCAAATCTGCAGGGGCCAAACTGAGCTCAGGCCTCTGCACCCCCGCACAACCCCCCACCGCTCAGTCTTCCTCACCTCAGCTCCTGGTGACTCCATCCTCCGGGGACTCAGGCTGAAACCTTGCAGTGCTCCTCCACCCCGGCATCTAAGTCCCTCAGGAAAGTCCCTCTTGGCTCTTCATTGCATCTGGAGCCACTGGGGCCAAGCCACCACCTCTGACCTGGACCGGCACAGGCTCCCTCCCCATCCCCTGCTCTGCCCCCACCTCCACCCCACCTCCATGCCTTAGGTGTCCTCAGCTTCAAAGTCAGGGTGCATCTATCAGGATGTAATTCAGGCATATTCTCTGCTGACTCAGAATCACAGGCCCCACACAGCCCACTGGCCTGTCCTTTGGTCCCATCAGATCCTGGTGCTGTCCAGAGGCCCATGCGGGCACCCGACAACCTCAGGCCCCCGACAACCTCAGGCCTAGCCTGCTCTTTCCTCAGGCCAGGCCCTCCTCTCCCTACCCACTCTGCCCACCTTCCTCAGGTCTGTCCTGAAAGGTCTCCTGCATGGCGTGGCCGAAGCCTGTCCCCTAGTGGCTGACATACAGTGGTGACACTCTCTGTGTGGGGGAAAGAAAGAGAGACCAGACTGTTATTGTGTCTATGGAGAAAGATGAAGACATAAGAAAGTCCATTTGGATCTGTACTAGGAAAAATTCTTCTGCCTTGAGATGCTGTTAATCTGTAACCCCAGCCCCAACCCTGTGCTCACAGAAGCATGTGCTGTATTGCCTCAAGTTTTAATGGATTTAGGGCTGTGCAGGATGCACCTCAGTAAAAATGTGTTTGCACTTCCTGGGCTCCAGGCTGCCAGCTGCCTGCCCAGGGTCTGAATGTCCTACTGTGATCTGTTTCCTCACCTGGCCCAGAGGACAGATAGGGAAAGCTTGTTTTGAGGATTAGGCAGGGTAATCTCAGTCAGCCCTCATTGGCTTGCCTATCCTCCAGGTCTTTTTGACTTCTTTTTTCTCTTCTTTGTTATGAAACTCAGAGAATTGTCCTCCAGCCTGTCTTCAGCTGGGGAGGTGGAAAGACTGGACCATGCCCTTGACTTCAGGGCCCTTTGTGTTCCCCTCCTCCTAGGGTTTTTAAAAGCATATACTTAGCAACACACTCTGTACCTGAGGGAGCTGCAGAGAATATCCTGCGTGTCCAAACCAGAACACTTTGTTCCCTGACCCCAGGCCCTCATCAAACCCCAAAGCCCAAATACTTTCAGGTGGCCAGCTTCAGACAAGAGTCTGAACTCAATGCTTGCTTTCTGGGGTCTACACAGGACCATATGATGGGGCTACCTCCATTCTACCCCTGTGCCTCCCCCAATCCATTAGGGACCTCAGCTCCAGTGATTCCTAACTGGGAGCAAGGTTCCCCAGGCAAGGAATGCAGTCCTCCCCAGGATGCTGGCCTGGCCGTGTCCCAATGGACATCAGTCCTGGAGCAAGAAGTCCAAGGCAGGGAGTTTCACCCCCCATTTCACCAGGTGTCGTGACCTTTCTGGGTTCCTAGCCTTTAAGATGGGATTTTTACAGTGTGCCACAGTGGGGGAAACCGAGGCCCAGGGCCAGGAGCGGTAAAGAAAGAAAACCTCTGTGACTAGGAAACGTGTCACTTGCCCAGCACAGCCGCTCCAGGATAGCACCCTTTGGGATGTACCGCTGAGCTGTTCCTGGCACGTGGCATGGCACTGTGGTGGAGGTCAGCAGCTGGTGGATTTGGGGGTGGGGGTGCTGGCAGGAGCGGGTAACTTTGGACCCACCATGGGGAGGAAGGGGACATTGCCCCTTTCCCCACACCTTGAGCACAGCAGTAATTTTCTTCTCTGATGTGTTTGGGCACCAATGCCTATATGGGTGTGGGTGCGTCCTCCCCTTTTGTTGATGAGGAACCTTCCTGCAGCGATTGGGGTGGGTATGGGCACCACACGTGCCTGGCAGCAGGGTGGTGCCTGCGGAGGCTTGGCTACTCTATGTCTCACTGCCACCTCCCCAGGGGAAACAGACCCTGTGCCCTAGTGCCCCTCATACCCAGTCCCTCACATTCTTCACTTGGCATCTCCCTGCCTGATTCTCCCAACTCAGCCCCTGCCAGGTTTCTCCAAGCCCTGTGGGCCCTAGGATGGGATCAAAGGAGACAGCAACTGTGCTGTCTGCCTCTGCCTGAAGTCAGGGATCCCTGGCCGCTACTGGCATCTGGTGGGCAGGGTAGGTGGGGAGGTCAGGGCTCAGCTTTTCCACTCCCTAGCCTGCACTGGTGAAGTCACCAGGTGTAACTGGCCTGGAGGCTGATCTGTGTCCTCCACAGTCCCTTGATGCGTTATATTGAAGCCAATCCTTGTGTGAATGACTTGACCTGTTGTTACCGCCCAGATCAAACCAGAAGCGAAAGACTCTTGCACTTGGGCCCAGAGCCTGGGGCTGAGGCCACCATGACCACCCTGTTCTCTTCCTTCTGGGGTACCTAGGAAGCTGCCAGGACTGAATGATCCCCACAAATCACAGTGGCCAGGAAGGGAGGGCTGGAGGTCAACTCCCCCCACCTCTACCACCACAACCAAGAGTCCCCATGGAGGTTGGCCCTGAGCTGTGGGTCCCTGTGGGATGCAGGTTCCCACGGATACTTCGGGGGACAGCACTGGGCCTAGCCAGGGAGCCGGGGACTGGTGTGGCCAAAGTGGGTAGCAATATGTTGCCAGAACAAAACTACAGTGCAAACAGCCCAGCTGGTAGGGAGAAGGTGGCCTGCCTAGCAGGACCGTCCACCCCTGTCCTGGCCCCAAGCCCAGACTGCCTGCCTGTATTGGACATTGCCTGGTCCAGGAGGCCTGGGCATGAGGGTCAGGTGGTGTGTCCCTGGTTTCGAGACTTTGGTGGTCCCTTGGGAGCTGAGTATCCTCTGGGCAGGAGGAGGGCCAGCGGTCCACTGTTTGCATCGGCCCCTGGGGGTGTGCCCCTACCCCAGCTTCTGAGCCTGCACAGGGACGTGGCCAGGGCTCCTCCCCTGCTCTGTGGCTCCAGCTCTGAACAGCTCACTGATGACTCTGACAGCTTCCTCCCCAAAGCTTGGGTCCTCCTCTGTGGGAATGGGGTGTCCCAGGCCCCCTGCAGGCAGGAACCCACCCCCAGCCCCTCTGGTGGGCCCTCCTGGGTTTTCTTACCTACTGGCTTGTGAGACCCGGTTGGCCAAACTTGGTGTCCTATTTTTATTTTGGCCTTTTTCTTAGTGTGTGTTTTCTGTAACTACTGCTGTGTAGATCTTCTATTTGAGTTTTAGGTAGAGAATCTTGCCCACCCAGAGAGCCCCCACCCCAGAGAGCCTCCACTTCAGCACCCCCTGGGCTGGTCCTGCCTGTGCTCTGCTTGGTGTGAATGTTGAGTGTGATGGATCCACATGGCTGCTTGACCCTGCATCTCCTTCCTTCTTGTTGCTGAGGCCTGTTCTGTCCTCTCTTTCTCCACCTGAGCTGCACTTGAAGCCAAGATGAAGGATGAGAAGTGGTTGCTACGCCGGACCCTCCTGCAGCGAATCTGCTGTGAGGAGGCTGCGCTGGCCCAGCCTGTCATTTCCTTCTCTAAGCTCATTCCAGAGGTCGGCCAGGGGCAGCCCGTACCTGCCTGCTCTTGTGGCCCGTGAATCAAGAATGGATTTTACATTTCCAAATGGCTGAACAAATAAAAAAAAAAAATTCATGACACTGAGAAGGTTCCATGTCCATAAGTAAAGTATGATGTGGGTGCAGTCATGCCCATCTCTTCACAGGCCCCCTGAAGAAGGCTGCTGTGGTGTAGCCATGGCAGAGTTGCATTCTTGAGGCAAAGATCAGTTGGCAAAGCTGAAAATACTGACTCCTGGCTCTTTAGGGAAACAGTTTCCAGTCCCTGGTTTAAAGGCTGTATGGCAGGACCCCAGGATCTTGGTCAGCTTGTTCCTCCCTCAGGGCCTGCTGTGGCCTTCGCTAGTATGTCTGCAGAGTCTGCGTGCTATGGTGCCTCTCATGGGGGCATTGAGCTCTGTCGTGCTAGATTTCAGGGTGTCTGCCTCATGGTCACCTGTCTCACCAACAGAGACCCTGTGGCCAGATTCAAACTAGCAGGAGCAGTTGGTCTTTGGCAGCAGGGATACCTTCAAGCTGAGCTGCCACCCGCCCTGAGGTGGTCCCACGACACTCACTGTCTCGGTCAAGATTGGGGCAGGGGTGGTGTCCTGGACTGCCCTGCGATGTGGATCGTAATAGCCAGGGGGGAAAGGGGGTTGCTATTACTCCCCATATCATGGGGAGTGCCTCACCCCCTGCGATGCGGATCATAATAGCCAATTACTCCCCCCTGCAATGTGTGTCCATTATTAGCAGTCTCTTTTATTCAGGATATTAGGAACAATTTCACAGGTTGTGTATACACAGCCTGCGACAGGAGAACGAACACCATCCTCTGCACCTCCGGATATTAGGAACCATATCACACAATGAGGGTACACTTTTTGGGAGATTTGGGGTAATGTCGCCCTGTGTTTCCCTGAATATTCGGAGACATATCACAGGGTAGTTGTACACCCACTACTCTCTTGGCAGGAACATCATACTTTACCTACTGGAAATTAGGAGAAATATCACAGACTGGGTATCAAGCCACTGTCATACTGGAAGTAATATCATGCTCTCCCCGACAAGTTATGAGGAATAATATCACAGGGGGGTGTGTACCTTCTCCGGTAGTGGGAGTAGTAATATCATGTCTTCCTTTAGATGACAGGAACAATATTGTCCATCCCTTCAATATTGGTACTAATACCATCTTCTCCTTTCCTGGACATAAGAAATAACATCACAGGAGGGGTGTACACCCCTTGCAACGTTGGTAGTGATATCACCTCTCCCCTGTGGTTATTAAGGACAAAAATCCCAGGGTGGCTGTACGGTTCCTACTTTATTGGGAGTAATATCATCCGTTCACCCCCTGGATAAGAGGAACCATACCACTGAAGAGGTGTCCACCCCCTTCGATATTGTCAGCCATGTCATCTTCTTCCTGCCTGGATATTAGGAACGATACCCCAGGGTTGGTGGCCGTGTATACCCCCTGCGATATCGAAAGTAAAATCATCCTCTTTCCCGCTGGATATTAGGAACTAAATCACAGGTGTATGTGCACCTTCTGGGATATTGGGAGTACTCTCAGCCTCCACCCCGCTGCATATTAGGAGCAATATACAGGGGGCAGGGTGGTTACACCCCCTGCGATATTGAGAGCAATATTCTTCTCTTTCTCCTCTACATTAGGAACTACATCACAGGGGCCTGTACACCTTCAGCGGTATTGGGATTCATGTTATCCTCTCCCCCACTGAAAGTGAAAAACTATATCACAGAAGGGTGCACACCCCCTGCGATATTGCCACTGGTATCATCGTCTCCTTCCCAGGATATAGGGAACAATATCCCAAGCGGGTGTACATCCCCTGCAATATTGGGAGTAATGTCTTCCTCTCCCCCGCTGGCTATTACGAACAATGTCACAGGAGTGTACACCCCCTGCTCTACTGGGGGTGATATCCTCTCCCTCCCTGGATATTAGGAACAATATCACTAGGCAGTGTACATCTCCTGCAATACTGAGACTAATCCTCTCGCCCCCTGGATATTAGGAATCATATCACAGGGATGGTGTACATCCATCGCGAAATTGGAAGAAATATCATCATCTCCACCTTTGGATGTTAGGGAAAATATCACGGGGGAGGTCTACAACCCCTGCGATATTGGGAGTCATATCATCCTCTCCAACCCAGGATATAAGAAACAAGGTGACCGAGGGGATATACACCCACTGTGATAGTTTCAATAATGTTATCCTCTACCCGATGGCTATTAGGAATAACATCATAGAGGGGTGTACACTCTCTTCGATGTTGGGACTAATATCATCCTCTCTCCGCCGGATATCAGGAACAAATCTATTAATTATTAATATTAATAAATATAATAAAAATTAATAATAATCATTGATATTAATAATCATAATAAAGATAGTAAAAATTAATACTGGTTAAAATGTTAACAATTAGTATTAATAATTAATAATATCACTATTAATAATTACTGATATCAGCAATTAATATTGCTTAAGTCAATAGTAAGAGATGTTGGTAATAAAATAATGATTAATATTAAGAACTAATAATATTGTTAAATGACATTAATATTAATAATTAATTTTAACTGTACATAATCATGTATGTAAAATAATTATCCATAAGTAATAATGGTATCCAATTAATTAATAGTGTCATTGATAATTATTAAAATCAATCATTGATGTTTAATAATTAATCATATTATTACTCCTAATACCGCAAGGGGTGTACACTTACCTATGGTGTCGTTCCTAATATTCAGGGACGGACAGCATGATATTAGTTTTAATATCATAGTATGTGTACACTCACGCTGTGACACCGATCCTAATATCTAGGGTGATACAGTATGACATGACTCCCAACATAGCAACGAATGGACAGCCACCTGGTGATATTGCTCCTAATATTCACGGAAGAAGCATATGATATCACTCCCAATATCGCAGGGAGTGTACAACTCTTCTGGGATATTGTTGCTGGTATCCGGAGGGGGAGAGGATGATAATAATTCCAGTATCGCAGGCTGTGTTCATCCGCCCTGTGATATTGTTATTAACATCCTGGAAGGGAGAGGATGATATGACTCCCCATAGAGCAGGAGGCGTACACCCAGCCTGGCATATTGTTCTTAATATCCATGGAGTGGAGAGGCTGATATTACTCCCAATATGGCAGGGGTGAACATTCACCCTGTGATATTCTTCTTAACATCTCAAGGCCGAGAGGTTCATATTACTCCCAGTATCGCAGACACTGTACATCCCCGTGTGATACTCTTCCTGATATCCGGAAGGGGAGAAGATGGTATTAATCCCCATATCGCAGGAGGTGAACACTCACTCTGTGATATCTTTCCTAATTTGCAGGGGGAGAGAGGATAATTTCATTCCCAATATTGCAAAAGATGTACATGCTCACCCCGTGATATTGTCCTTAATATTCCAAGGCAGAGAACATGATGTTACAGCCAGTATCACAGAAAGTGTACACCCCCAGTGATGTTGTTCCCATGACCCGGGAGGGAAGAGGATGATATTATTTTCAATATCGCCGGGGGTGTACACGCCACCAGTGATACTGTTCATAATTTCCACTTGGGAGAGGATGATATTACTCTGAATATCCCAGGGGTTATAAACACTACTTTGATTTTGCTACTAATAGCCAGACAGAGAGAGGATGATATTCCTCCCTATATTGGAGAGGGTGTACACCCGTCTTTGATACTGTTCGTGATGTCTAGAGGGGGACATGACATTACACACAAAATCGTAAAAACGCTGTGGGTCCATCGAGGATTCTAATATCCAGGCAGAGATATTACACCTCAAGTCGAGGGGAGTGTCTACCGCGGCTGTCATATTGTTTCCTATACCCAGTGAGGAGAGGATGACTTCGCGACGAATATCGAGGAAGCCAAAACGCCCCCTGTGATATGGTTCCACATACCTACCTTGGGAGAGGATGATACTACCTTCAATAAAAGGGGTTGTCCAACTCGCCGGACATATTTTTTCAACTATCCAGAAGAAGAGAAAATGATACTACTCCCAATATTGCTGGGGGTGTCCTCCGTCATGTGACATTGTTCTCAGGGCTAAAGGCAGAGAAGATAATGTCAATCATTGAACTACAGGTGGTGCACACGCAACGGTGATATTGTCAGGGGGGTGAGCCACCCCCCGCGAGGTGGGGACCAATAGCCACCCCCTCTCCCCCCCTTGGCTATTGGGAGCCACCTCGCAGGGGGGTGAGCCACCCCCCGCGAGGTGGGGACCAATAGCCACCCCCTCTCCCCCCCTTGGCTATTGGGAGCCACCTCGCAGGGGGGTGAGCCACCCCCCGCGAGGTGGGGACCAATAGCCACCCCCTCTCCCCCCCTTGGCTATTGGGAGCCACCTCGCAGGGGGGTGAGCCACCCCCCGCGAGGTGGGGACCAATAGCCACCCCCTCTCCCCCCCTTGGCTATTGGGAGCCACCTCGCAGGGGGGTGAGCCACCCCCCGCGAGGTGGGGACCAATAGCCACCCCCTCTCCCCCCCTTGGCTATTGGGAGCCACCTCGCAGGGGGGTGAGCCACCCCCCGCGAGGTGGGGACCAATAGCCACCCCCTCTCCCCCCCTTGGCTATTGGGAGCCACCTCGCAGGGGGGTGAGCCACCCCCCGCGAGGTGGGGACCAATAGCCACCCCCTCTCCCCCCCTTGGCTATTGGGAGCCACCTCGCAGGGGGGTGAGCCACCCCCCGCGAGGTGGGGACCAATAGCCACCCCCTCTCCCCCCCTTGGCTATTGGGAGCCACCTCGCAGGGGGGTGAGCCACCCCCCGCGAGGTGGGGACCAATAGCCACCCCCTCTCCCCCCCTTGGCTATTGGGAGCCACCTCGCAGGGGGGTGAGCCACCCCCCGCGAGGTGGGGACCAATAGCCACCCCCTCTCCCCCCCTTGGCTATTGGGAGCCACCTCGCAGGGGGGTGAGCCACCCCCCGCGAGGTGGGGACCAATAGCCACCCCCTCTCCCCCCCTTGGCTATTGGGAGCCACCTCGCAGGGGGGTGAGCCACCCCCCGCGAGGTGGGGACCAATAGCCACCCCCTCTCCCCCCCTTGGCTATTGGGAGCCACCTCGCAGGGGGGTGAGCCACCCCCCGCGAGGTGGGGACCAATAGCCACCCCCTCTCCCCCCCCTTGGCTATTGGGAGCCACCTCGCAGGGGGGTGAGCCACCCCCCGCGAGGTGGGGACCAATAGCCACCCCCTCTCCCCCCCTTGGCTATTGGGAGCCACCTCGCAGGGGGGTGAGCCACCCCCCGCGAGGTGGGGACCAATAGCCACCCCCTCTCCCCCCCTTGGCTATTGGGAGCCACCTCGCAGGGGGGTGAGCCACCCCCCGCGAGGTGGGGACCAATAGCCACCCCCTCTCCCCCCCTTGGCTATTGGGAGCCACCTCGCAGGGGGGTGAGCCACCCCCCGCGAGGTGGGGACCAATAGCCACCCCCTCTCCCCCCCTTGGCTATTGGGAGCCACCTCGCAGGGGGGTGAGCCACCCCCCGCGAGGTGGGGACCAATAGCCACCCCCTCTCCCCCCCTTGGCTATTGGGAGCCACCTCGCAGGGGGGTGAGCCACCCCCCGCGAGGTGGGGACCAATAGCCACCCCCTCTCCCCCCCTTGGCTATTGGGAGCCACCTCGCAGGGGGGTGAGCCACCCCCCGCGAGGTGGGGACCAATAGCCACCCCCTCTCCCCCCCTTGGCTATTGGGAGCCACCTCGCAGGGGGGTGAGCCACCCCCCGCGAGGTGGGGACCAATAGCCACCCCCTCTCCCCCCCTTGGCTATTGGGAGCCACCTCGCAGGGGGGTGAGCCACCCCCCGCGAGGTGGGGACCAATAGCCACCCCCTCTCCCCCCCTTGGCTATTGGGAGCCACCTCGCAGGGGGGTGAGCCACCCCCCGCGAGGTGGGGACCAATAGCCACCCCCTCTCCCCCCCTTGGCTATTGGGAGCCACCTCGCAGGGGGGTGAGCCACCCCCCGCGAGGTGGGGACCAATAGCCACCCCCTCTCCCCCCCTTGGCTATTGGGAGCCACCTCGCAGGGGGGTGAGCCACCCCCCGCGAGGTGGGGACCAATAGCCACCCCCTCTCCCCCCCTTGGCTATTGGGAGCCACCTCGCAGGGGGGTGAGCCACCCCCCGCGAGGTGGGGACCAATAGCCACCCCCTCTCCCCCCCTTGGCTATTGGGAGCCACCTCGCAGGGGGGTGAGCCACCCCCCGCGAGGTGGGGACCAATAGCCACCCCCTCTCCCCCCCTTGGCTATTGGGAGCCACCTCGCAGGGGGGTGAGCCACCCCCCGCGAGGTGGGGACCAATAGCCACCCCCTCTCCCCCCCTTGGCTATTGGGAGCCACCTCGCAGGGGGGTGAGCCACCCCCCGCGAGGTGGGGACCAATAGCCACCCCCTCTCCCCCCCTTGGCTATTGGGAGCCACCTCGCAGGGGGGTGAGCCACCCCCCGCGAGGTGGGGACCAATAGCCACCCCCTCTCCCCCCCTTGGCTATTGGGAGCCACCTCGCAGGGGGGTGAGCCACCCCCCGCGAGGTGGGGACCAATAGCCACCCC
The DNA here is from genome assembly GCF_043159975.1 of Macaca nemestrina. NCBI lineage: Eukaryota > Metazoa > Chordata > Mammalia > Primates > Cercopithecidae > Macaca > Macaca nemestrina. The sequence goes on from NW_027257569.1 coordinate 74,469, forward strand.
CTCTCCCCCCCTTGGCTATTGGGAGCCACCTCGCAGGGGGGTGAGCCACCCCCCGCGAGGTGGGGACCAATAGCCACCCCCTCTCCCCCCCTTGGCTATTGGGAGCCACCTCGCAGGGGGGTGAGCCACCCCCCGCGAGGTGGGGACCAATAGCCACCCCCTCTCCCCCCCTTGGCTATTGGGAGCCACCTCGCAGGGGGGTGAGCCACCCCCCGCGAGGTGGGGACCAATAGCCACCCCCTCTCCCCCCCTTGGCTATTGGGAGCCACCTCGCAGGGGGGTGAGCCACCCCCCGCGAGGTGGGGACCAATAGCCACCCCCTCTCCCCCCCTTGGCTATTGGGAGCCACCTCGCAGGGGGGTGAGCCACCCCCCGCGAGGTGGGGACCAATAGCCACCCCCTCTCCCCCCCTTGGCTATTGGGAGCCACCTCGCAGGGGGGTGAGCCACCCCCCGCGAGGTGGGGACCAATAGCCACCCCCTCTCCCCCCCTTGGCTATTGGGAGCCACCTCGCAGGGGGGTGAGCCACCCCCCGCGAGGTGGGGACCAATAGCCACCCCCTCTCCCCCCCTTGGCTATTGGGAGCCACCTCGCAGGGGGGTGAGCCACCCCCCGCGAGGTGGGGACCAATAGCCACCCCCTCTCCCCCCCTTGGCTATTGGGAGCCACCTCGCAGGGGGGTGAGCCACCCCCCGCGAGGTGGGGACCAATAGCCACCCCCTCTCCCCCCCTTGGCTATTGGGAGCCACCTCGCAGGGGGGTGAGCCACCCCCCGCGAGGTGGGGACCAATAGCCACCCCCTCTCCCCCCCTTGGCTATTGGGAGCCACCTCGCAGGGGGGTGAGCCACCCCCCGCGAGGTGGGGACCAATAGCCACCCCCTCTCCCCCCCTTGGCTATTGGGAGCCACCTCGCAGGGGGGTGAGCCACCCCCCGCGAGGTGGGGACCAATAGCCACCCCCTCTCCCCCCCTTGGCTATTGGGAGCCACCTCGCAGGGGGGTGAGCCACCCCCCGCGAGGTGGGGACCAATAGCCACCCCCTCTCCCCCCCTTGGCTATTGGGAGCCACCTCGCAGGGGGGTGAGCCACCCCCCGCGAGGTGGGGACCAATAGCCACCCCCTCTCCCCCCCTTGGCTATTGGGAGCCATTGTGGACTCACAGCCGGTTGACGCTATTCTGAGTAGTATCGTCTCCCTCTCCTGAAATAATGAACTGTTTCACAGACGGGTGTACACTGTCAGTGTATTGCTCCGGGGACAATCATATAATTAATTATTATACATCAAGGTTCCATTTTAATAATTATCAATAATACTATCAATTAATAGTTTACCATTAATTATTAATAATTGTTTGAATAGGTTATGATCTACTCCAAGGATTAATTTTTAATATCAATGTCATTTATTAATATTAATATTTGTTAATAATTATTATTTTATAGCCTATACCACTTAGTATTGATTTAAGTAACGTTAATTGTTGATGTTGTTTTATTATTAATTGTGTTAATATTATTAATTATTAATTATTAATACTCATCATTAACTTTTTAAATCAGTATTAATTTTAGTATCTTAATTGTGATTTTTAATATCTACAATTAATATTTATTATTTATATTTATTAATATTAGTAATTAATAGACTTTTTTCTGGTATCCGGCCAGGATAGGATGATATTACTCCCCGTGTCGCAGAAAGTGTATGCTGCTCTATGATGTTATTCCTAGTAGCCAGGGGGTAGAGGTTATTATTAAAACTACCGCAGTGTGGGTATATCCCGTCGGACATCTTGTTCCATCTGTCCAAGGTGGGAGAGGATGATATGACTCCCATTATCACTGTGGGCGTGGACCTCCACTGTGATATTTTCCCTAACATCCAAAGGTAGAGAGGGTGATGTTTCTTCAGATTTCGCAGGGGTTGTACACCACCCCTGTTATATGTTTCCTAATATCCAGATGGCGAGAGGATGACATCAGTCTGAATATTGCAGGAGGTGTACACTCCCTGGTGATATTGTTCCTAATATCCAGGGATGGAGAGGATGATACCACTCCTAATAAAGCAGGGGGTGTACACCCCTTCTGTGACATTGTTCCTAATAGCCAGCCGGGGAGAGGAAGATATTACCGCCAATATCGCAGGGGTGTACACCCCCTTGGGATATTGATCCTTATATCTTGGGAGGGAGGCGATGTTACTAGTGGCAATATCGCAGGGGTTGTACACACCCACTGTGCTATTGTTCCGACTAACACGATATGACTCCCAATATCACGGGGGGGTACATCCTCCTGTGATATTGTTTCTTATATTCAGTGGGAGAGGATGATATGACTCCCAATATCGCAGGGGTTGTACACACCTCCTGCGATATAGTTCCTAATATCCCGAAGGGGAGAGCATAATATTACTCTCAATATCTCAGGGGGTGTACACCTCCTTTGTAATATTTTTCTTAACATCCATGGTAGGAGAGGATGATAAGACTCCCAATATGGCAAGAAGTGTACAGCCGGCTGTGATATAGTTCCTTACATCCAGCTAGGGAGAGGATGATGTTACTGCCCATATCGTACAAAGTGTAAAACCCCTTCGATATTTTGCCTACAATCCTGAGGGGAGAGGATGATATTACTCCCAATATGGAAGAAGGCATACACCCCCCCTGGGACACTACGCCCAATATTCACGTTGGGAGATGATGACAATATGCCCAATATCGCAGGGGATGTACACCCACCCTAGCATATTGTTCCTTATATCGAGAGTGGGAAAAGACGCTATTACTCCCAATAACGCAGGGGCTGTAGCTGTACACCCCTCCTGTGATGTTTTTCTTTATATCCTGGGGAAGAGAGGATGATATTACACCCAATACCACAGGGGGTGGACACCCACTCAGTGATGTTGTTCTTAATGTACTCCATCTCCCACCACCAGGGATATCGTTCCTAATATCCAGGGGAAGAGAGGATAACATTATGCCCAATATTGCTGGGGAGTATACACACCCTCTGTGATGTTGTTCCTAGTATCAAAGGTAGAGACGATGATATTACTGGCCATATCGCAGGGGGTGTACACCCTTCTGTGATATCGTTTTTGACGTTCAGTTGGGGGAGACAATAACATTAATCCCAATATCGAAGAAGGTGTACATACCCCTGTGATGTGGTTCCTAATGTACAGGGGAAAGAGAAGAATATTGCTCTCAATATCGCAGGGGATGTAACCACCCTGTCCCCCCTATATTATCCCTAATATTCAGTGGGTTGGCGGCTGACAGTACTCCCAATATCCCAGAAGGTGCACACACACCTGTGATATAGTTCCTAATATCCAACGGGAAAGAGGCTGAGTTTACTTTCGATATCACAGTGGGTGTACACCGCCCCCAACCCCGGGGTATTGTTCCTAATATCCAGGCGGGAGGAAGATGATATGGCTGACAATATCGAAGGGGGTGGACACCTCTTCTGTGATATGGTTGCTGATATCCAGGGGGTGAGTGGATGATGTGTACACCCCACCTGTGATATGAATCATAAAACCTAGGAGAGAATGATATTGCTTCCAAAAACACACGGGGTGTACACCCACCCTGTGATATTGTTCCTGTCATCTAAAGGAAGAGATGACGATACTACTCCCACTACCGGAGAAGGCACACACCCCCCTGTGATATTGTTCCTCATAACTTGTAGGGGAGAGCATGATATTACTTCCAATATGACAGTGGCTTGACACCCAGTCTGTGATATTGGTTCTGCACACCAACTCTGTGCCCCTCGTTTCCCATGTGTTCTCTCCTCACTGTTGCAACCTCGGGGGAGGCTTTGTCTTTGGTTACAGATGAAGACACGAGGGGTCTGAGAGGTTAAGAAAGTTTGTTACTGGAAAGGGGTCCCGATCCAGACCGCAAGAGAGGTTTCTTGGATCTCACGGAAGAAAGAATTCGGGGTGAGTCCATAAAGTGAAAGCACCTTTATTAGGAAAGAAAAGGAATAAAAGAATGGCTACTCTGGCCGGGCGCAGCTGCTCACTCCTGTAATCCTAGAACTTTGGCATGCCGAGGCAGGTGGATCACCTGAAGTGAGAAGTTCGAGACCAGCCTGGTCCAACATGGCAAAACCCTGTCTCCACTAAAATACAAAACATTAACGGTGTGGTGGCAGGTGCCTGTAATCCCAGCTACTAGGAAGGCTGAGGCAGAAGAATCGCTTGAACCCACGAGGTGGAGGTTGTAGTGAGCCAAGATCATGCCACTGCATTCTAGTTTGGCCAACAGAGCAAGACTCCATCTCAAAAAAAAAAAAAAAAAAAAAAAAAGGAAAAAAAAGAATGGCTGCTCCATAGGCAGAGTGGCCCCAAAGGCTGCTGGTTGCCCATTTTCATGGTTATTTCTTGATCATACGCTAAACAAGGGTTGGACTATTCATGAGTGTTCCAGGAAAGGGGTGGGCAATTCCCAGAACTGAGAGTTTCTGCCCTCCCTTCCGAGACCATGTAGGGTAACCTCCAGATGTTGCCATGGCATCTGTAAACTGTCGTGGCGCTGGTGGGAGTGCCTTGTAGCAGTTAACGCATTATAATTAGCACATAATGAGCTGTGAGGGCAATCAGAGGTCACTCTCGTGGCCATCTTGGGTTTGCGGCTTTGGCCAACTTCTTTACTGCAACCTGCTTTATCAGCAAGGTCTTTATGACCTGTATCTTGTGGGGACCTCCTATCTCATCCTGTGACTAGGAATGCCTAGCCTCCTGGAAATGTGGCCCAGCAGGTCTCAGCCTCCGTTTACCCAGCCCCCATTCAAGATGGAGTCGCTCTGGTTCACGTGCCTCTGACAAGTTGGCCTGGGTTGAGCGTTCCCTAGTGTGCGGTTGTTGGAGCTATTCCTAGGAGTAAGAGGGATTGTCAGTAGGAAACAGGCCTGTTAGCCCTGGGGCTGGCACTCTGCCCCAGTATGTCGGTCTCATTTTAGTGGTGACAAAACTGGGGCTCAGAGACATCAACTCCCTCATCTCGAACCCCCAGACTGTCAGTGGTGGGCTGGGGTTGGAATGTGGGGCTTGAAGACCCATCATCTCCTCTGGTCCCCCAGTCTCTGCTGCCCAAGAGGAACAGGATCCCAGGATCCAGGCCCCTCATGGCACCAGCCAGGGTGGGTGGAGATGGGAAGGCACAGTTCCAAAGCCCCCCGGACTCTGAGGCAGGTCGGGGGCCGAGAGCAAGCCGAACCTGCGGACCCTACCCCGAGAAGAATGGCTGCAGGCCCGGCCCAGCGGGCAGGAGGTCTGTGTCCTCAGTCAACGTGACGGCGCTTCCCACTCCTCCAGCCAGGCCGTGCCGTCTTCACGTTTCCAATCATGAGGCCTCCTCTCCAATTCCCAAGCCCAACCCACAGAGACAGCGATCTGGGGTCCACGTGAGGTTTGTCAGCAGCTCTGACCCGCTGCTTCCCGCCAGTCTCGCGGCCGGTTCTGGAAAGCTCTCTGCTGCCCCCTGGTGGGGAGGCTCGGGGCAGGGCTCTGGCTGCAAGCATGGGGTCCGAGAACCTCCTGGCTCTGTCACCTCTGCTGGGTGGCAAACCAACCCAGGACTGAACCAGTGACACCTGTGGCGCTCCCAGAACCTCCTGGCTCTGTCACCTCTGCTGGGTGGAAAACCAACGAGGACTGAAGCAGCAGATGGCTGCCTGATTCCTTATGATCAGAGCTCCGCCCACTGGCAAGTCTCTCTCCGGGCCTCAGTTTCCCCTTCCATTAAACGAGGGGCTTGGGGGATACCAAGGAGGGGTAACAGCTTAGTGAGGATGGCAGTTTTCTTCTGGGGAGATGAAAACATTTTGAAACTAGATGGCGTGAATGGTTGCACAGGACTGTGAATCCACAAATGCCACCACATTATTCGCGTTGAAATAGTTCATTGCATGCGATGTGAATGTCACCTCATTTAAAGTGTTTAAAAGAGGGGCCTGGGAGAGTGCAGAGTATGTGAGAATCACGTGGGACACCCACAGTCTCTGAACCTCGGTTTCCTTGCTGTAAACTGGCAAAGAGACCGTGCGAGCTGTGTTCCCTAAGGCCAAGAGATTCCAACAAGGAAAACCTGGGATTCCAGGGACTGGGATGAGGGCCGGGGACCGGAAGGGGAGGGGTATGTGGGGATGGCTTGGGGGCAGCCCAGATAAGGCCTTCAATACTGGGTAGCAGCGTCTACACAGGCAGAGATCCCTGCATCTCACTTCCCGCAGGGCTGACCAGTGGCCAGAGGTGGGACTGGCCAGGCTCAGCCCAACCAAGTCTGGGAGCAGAGGACACTGAGTGAGGGATCCCCGGGGCCACCCTCACTGGCCTGTGGCTCTCCCGACACCACAAGAGAGGTCCAGGAGCTGACCTTGGGTCCTAATGGGGGACACCTTCCTGGCTGCAGGCTGGCAGGGTGGTGTGGTGGTCAGTGTACTGGGCTCTGCGTCTCTGCCCCTACCTGCTGTGTGACGGTGGGCCAGACACCTAACCTCTCTGTGCCTCTATTTCTTCAATGGCAAACAGGGACACTAGCAGCCCCCACATCCCGGCACAGTGGCCTGAAGGTTAAAGTCAAGGGCGGCATGAGACCTACAGCAAAAGCTCTGAGCAGGGAGAGCAGGGAGCTGCCTAGAGAGTTCCACCACCATCTCCCCTCTGGCCACCGAGGAAACCGAGGCTCATGGTGACCTGGCCCAGGTCTGTTGAACTCACGGTCCTTCTCATCCCCAAGATCAGAGGGCTGCCACCAGGGAAGGAGCTGGCCCCTAGACACAGCCCAGGAAGCACACAGGGAAGGATGCCCTGGGGACTTCGGTATGTTATTGCAAAGAAAAATTTATTGCTATTTGAACCCTGCTTTCATGCCCCATTTCCCAGAAAATGAGCCACGGGAGACACCAGGAGAGGGAGGAGACCATCCTCCTTGCACAAAACCCACTCCCTCGGATGCTGTCCTCAGCGAGGGTGGCTGGGGGCCAACCAGGGGGCCCACCCGCAGAGTGGCAGAGGAGGCAGGTTAACCCTGCGGATGTTGAGCTCTGTGGCGAAGGTCCTGGCCTTCTGGTAGAAGAGGAGCGACTTCTCACGGTCCAGGAGGAAGTTGTGGGAGACGGTGGCCGGCCGCGTGTAGATCTTCAGCTGTGCCTTCTTGTTGCCCAGGTCCACGGCGGCTGCCAGTGCCAGCTGGTAGTACTCAAACGGGTCCTGAAGGGGACAGGTCATGCTCAGCAAAAGGGGGACTCGGAGCCCATCTTCCCAGAGGCCTTTCCTGTCTCCAGGTCATTCCACATGTCCAGCCAATGCTGGCTCAACCCATGAGCTCTGAAACCTGTTACACTGCTGTGGTCTCAGCTGCAGGAAGTGGGGACGACCCTGACACCACTGGAAGCCTTCCTGACTGTCCCTACGCCCCACTCACCCCAACCGTCCTGCCCCAGTGCCACCCTCTCTGCAGGTAGTGGCTGCTTTCCCCATGGGCCGAGGTCAGGGCAGATCCTGCCTGCTCTGAGAGTTCCATGCAGGACCCGTGGCTCCGAGCCACAGCAGGGGCACAGCATTGAGTGACCCAGGCTCCCCTCTGGCCCCTGTCCATGCTGACCATTTCCAGGCCCTCCACGGGACAGGCCAGGTACAAAACCATCTCACAGGTGTCCTCTCTGGCAATGTTCCCTGAAATATTGACGGAGTGTGACGCCCCAGACATCCACTCCCATTGTCAATGCATCTTTGGCCCAAACTCACCATCCCTGGGTTGGGATGCCGCCTCCCAGACCTCCTCCTTCACCCTCCCATCCCCCACCCGGCTTCTCCCCAGGTGCCTCCTCCACATGGGGGTCACCCAAGGAACCTCTCTAAGACCCATGCCTGGCCTGTCCTTTACCATCTCAAGATGGCTCCCAGGGTCAAGGACAAAGTCCAAGATGCAGCAGTCCATTCCCCCACTGCCCCGCCCCACACACGGAGCAGGGGCATGAGAAGGCCCCGAGTCACCGCCACTGCTCATCCAATGCCCCCGGCCCAGCCGAACACTGGACTCTGTGCTGGGTGCGTGGCTGAGCCTAACGTCCTTGCTCCCAGTCTGAGGGACCTGGGAGTGAACACTGACCACACAGGGTGGCCCGGGCTGTGGCAGAGGGAAGCCCAGGAGCCTGTGGGGGGCCCAGGAGGCCCTAGACTCAGCCGGGGGTGGAAGGCAAAGGCTTCCTGAAGGGGTGGGGGCATCCCAACTAAACAGGAAGGAGCCAGCCAATGCATATGTCTCTGCGTGTGCCTGTGAGTGTGCCTGTGCGTGTGTCTGTGCGTGTTTGTGTGCCTGTGCGTGCGTGTCCCTGTGTGCGTGCCTGTGTGCATGTCTGTGTGTGTGTGTGTGCACCTGTGTGTGCGTGTCTGTGTGTGCGCGTGCCTGTGTGTGCGTGTGCCTGTGCCCGTGTGCATTTGTGTGTGCATTTCCATGTGCCTGTAGTGTGTGCAACAGCTAGTGAGTGGCAGGCTGAGCCAGGACACACCTAATCTTCCCTATTCCAGGGCTCACTCTCACGTGTACACTAAAGGGGACCCCATTTTAGAGGCAATCGGCAAAGATGCCCATTTACCCCTGCCTCTCTGCCAGCCTTCCAGGCCCCATGCAGCCCGGCGTTTTCTCCTACTCCTCTGGGCCCTGGGTCCAGAGCCTCATACAAGGAGGAGGGTGTAGCCTTGGAAAGACAGCCGCCCTTGGGGAATTCCGAGGGGGCCTCCCTGTGGGAAGCTGGCCTGCGCTGACAGCATAGTCACGATGAGGCCCAGAGGGCTGTGCATGGGAAGGAGGTGAAGGAGGCCTCTGCCCCTCAACCCCAACCGTGGACTTGGGCCTCTCAGGTACTACTTGGCCCTTTCCTTCCTCCTGGGCAGGCGGAGTGGGCGGCAGGCTTGACCAAGAGAGATAAAGGCCTCTTCTGGGAGGCCCGTCTCCCTGGGTCCCAGGCGAGCCCCTGAGCGGTAAGTAGCGTCCCTCTGGGTCTGACACTTGGCACCTCCCTGTCTGGCTGGGACTTGGGAGGCCACAGGGACCACTTCTGACCACCAGGTGTCGCCAGCACTGGGCGGGGGCCTTCCGGGCAGCCCCAGGCCTGCGGTGGGGGATACGATACGGGGCGAGGTCGTAGGGCTGCCCCAGCTCCTCATGTTGTTCTAAGGACCCCAAGATCTCGGCCCCAGGACTGGAGTGCCCTGGCCCCTCAGCCCATAAGGAGCACTGACGCTGTGCCGGTGCGATGCTGAGGAGGGGCGGTGCCTGCTGGGCAGAGGGGTGGAGACACGCCAGGTCTGAGTCTGACAGTCCCAGCTCTCCACCCCTGCAGGGCTGGGGGCAGAGGGAGCACAGCACCTCCGCTCCAGACAGACGCGACCCAGCAAGGCCTCAGCCTGGCTGGCTGGGGCCCCGCCCCACTGCACCTGCCCTGAGCTGGGATTTCCCTGTCTGTGAACCCGATGGTAAGACACTGGTCCCACCCCACCCTTCCTGGGTGATGTGAAGGTTCAAGGTGTCTCGGGACTCCAGGAAGGAGTTGCTCAGTGCAGGCTGGCACCTTGGGCAGGCTTCCTAGAGGAGGCGCCAGGATTTGGGTTGGATCTTGCAATGTGGATTCAATGTGAGGATGATGCCGTCCTCTGAAATGTCCTTCTCCCGACCCTGTTTTCTTTGTTAAATGCAACTTGACACTTGACTGTCAAGACTCAGTTTTGGTGTCACCTCCTCCAGGAGGGTCCCCCTGACTACAATCCCCCTTCTTTACCCAGAGGCCACCATTGCCCACTCATGTGTCAGCCTCCCTGGCTGAGACTGAGTTCTTGAGGGTGGGGCCTGGTCAGCTTGGGAGCTGGGTTGTATCTGCTAACATTGCCGGTTCCTCCAGCCGCGTGCAGAGCTCCAGGGAGGCCACTGGGCCATTCCTAAGGCAGGCTGGAACCCAGGCCTCTGGGTCAGGGTAGAGATCCCACTCCAAGGGGGCCGGGAACACCCCGAGCCCTGCCCCTCCCCACCCACCTTCAGGTTATAGAAGATGATGTCACCGAGCACCAGGTACACCTTCACATAGTAGAGGGTCTCCTCGTCGAACTCCAGTGGCGAGTTGCAGAGCTACAGGGCCTTGAGGTAGAACTGCTCCGCCAGCTTGCCCTGGCCCAGCTGATGGTGCAGGACAGCCAGCCAGTGGTAGGCCACGTGCTCGTTCAGCCGGTCCCCTGGGGTGCAGGCCAAAGGGGCAGGTGTGAGGACGTGGCTCCCTGGGGCAGGGAGGGCACAGGCCCCTCAGGAGCAGGTATGCAGACCCCGGGCAGCACACCTGGCTTGCCTCCAGGCACCTGTGGTCGCCTGGGCAGCTCTGGCCAGTCCCTTCCAGGTTCCCAGACTCTTTCTCATCTGCAAAGCAGAACTAATAAGGCCTGCCCCTGTCTACTGTGAGGCTTTGGCAAAGTCGGACTTGGATGGCCCAGCTCTGTGCCTACACATAGCCACCTGCCTTTGCTCACTGGTTTTAACCAGGGGAGCCCAAAAGCCATGCAGTCCAGGTGCTCCCGGGTACCCCGGCTCCAGGCAACCCACAGACGTGACATCCGACTCCTCCTGCGTATGTCACAATCAGAGCCCCCTACTTTGGGGAGTCAGCTGCACACCTACTGTGTACTGGGCCACGGGGCACAAGGTGCTGGGGCATGCGGCCTGCCTAGGGTTCCCTGTCTCTGGAGGGGGACAGATGACCCTGGCACAGCACCAGGGGATGCCCGGCCTTAAGGGGCAGAGTGCTGGAAGGGGAACTGGGATTTTATCAGCCAGAGAGCCGTGTGGTTGATGAGGGTGGGAAGGGCACAAGATAAAGGGAATGTGCCACTCAGCCTGGCACATACAGGGACCAACGAGATGCCTGGCATGTCTGGAAGGCAGAGGGCACACTGGGCGGCCCTTGTGGTCAGCAGCGGGAACAGGCAGAGGAAGCAGAGCTCAGCCAGGCAGGGGGCTCTACACTGCGTGAGAGACCTCGGGCTGTGCCCCACAGCCGGATGGGGAAGCCAGTTGGGCAGATCTGCCTGCCTGGACAGGAGACCAGGAAAATCCAGCAGCTGTTTCAGCTCCTGCCCTGCAGACCTGGAGGCTGGGCTCTGGCAAAGTGTGGGTCCTGGCAGGGTGGGGGCTCAGGGGACTTACCCAGAGTGATGCTGAGTGCTAGGGCCATGTAGGCAAACTCCAAGCCCTCCTGGGGCTTCTCCAGTGTGGCCAGGAGTGCCACCAGCTTTTTGCACAGCTGTAGCTGCAGCTCCGCCTTGCAGTTGCCTGTAGTCACTGCCAGGGCCAGGGCCAGGACCCGGTCCTACCACACAGGCAGGTGGGGTCAGGTTTCCCGCAGCACCCACCTTGCCCAGCGCCCTCCTCAGAGCTCAAACATATGCTTGGAGCTTCCCACGCCCCAGCTACCCCTGCACCTCCACACAGCTCTGTGCTCTGGGATAACACACAGTTCAGACACCCTAGTTGGGGGCTGAAGAGTCACCTGAGGCCCATACAGCTACACCCAGCAGCCTCAGACCAGCCTCTCCCACCTGGGCACCAGGGGTCTGACTGGGGGGAGCCAGCACTCCTCTCTGCTCTAAAAACACCACATTTATCTGTGCCCAGGGCTGAGCCACACCGTGAGCTCAGAGGAAGGGAGAAGCCATCCCACTTCGGGGTGCAAGCAGACCTGGGCCTCCCACTGACATGCTGTGTGTCCTTTGACATGTCCCTGTGCCTCTCTGAGCCTGTTTCCTCATCTGGAAGATGGGGACAGGACTTCTCGTTCATGGTGCTTGAGATCATCAGGTACAAGGGTAGAGCCATTGTCACATCCAGGCCCCAAACGTTTGTCCCGGGCAGGGGCACGGTCAGTATCATTCCCGGTGAGAACACTTGGAAACTAAGCATGTGCATGGGTGGCCCTGCCTCCAGGTGGGAGGCCTCTGCCCTGCCACAGCTGTGCCTCAGCCCTCCAGGTGCCCCCCTGAGGCCCACCCGCATCAGCCCACAGGCCAGCTCACCCGGTAGAAGGACACGGCTTTCTCCCGCTCCCAGGCCCCATTGAAGAAGATGTCTCCAGCTGCCTCAAACAGCTCCAGCCCCAGGCTGGGGTCGCCTGTGTACAGGACCACATTCTGTGCCACCTGAAAGGAGACAGAAGTTCCCTCAAGACCCACACCTGGCGAGATGGCCACGCCCACCTTCGCCAGCCTCCTTCCTCTCACACACTACAGGTACACCTGAGCATTTTTCAGGCTCTGGGCATTAGGGCTGCCCCCACCACTGGCATGAGGACAATGAACTGATGCACCTGAGTGCCAGGAGGTGACTGAGCAGCTGCAGCCCAGGAGCCCGACACCTGTGAATCCTACCACCAGGGCTAGCCCTAGCCCACACTTCCCCTGCACTCAAACCAGTCTCCGTGGCCCCCAGACTGCTGGGAGCCCATCCCCTGGCTCCTTTCTGGATTGCCACATCCCTGCCACATCAACAGTGTTTGTGGGTGGGCCTGGTCCCCTCTTGGCCATGAGCTCTTGATCCCTCTCCTCAGCTCATGGAGGTATATAGCAGGTGCTCAATAATGAAAGCTTCACCAGGCTCGTGGGCTTCACAATTTGTTCCAGATCACACTGTGTTTGGGAAAGCCTCTGAAAACAGCCACTATGATAGATTCATTTTGTAAGGAGATATGCCACGTGTCGCTTGGAGCAAGTTCTTCTGTGTGTTAACTGAGTGGTCACATTATTTGAGCATATGCTGTATACCAGCAGGTGCTGGGCAGTGTGAGGGGCCGCGCCTCTGCCCTCAGGGAGAAGATGCTGGCCACTGGGGGAGGATGTGCAGGAACCAGTTGGAGGGAGGGAAAAGGCACACAACAGGTGCTCAGCAGTGGCTTAGGAATGAGTGGATGGATGGATGAATGGATGAGGAGATGTAGACACATGGATGGATGGATGGGTGTGTGGATAGGTTAATGCTGGGATGGATGGATGGATGGATGGATGGATGGATGGATGGACGGACGGATGAATGGATGGACGGACGGACGGACGGGTGGATGGATGGATGGATGGGTGGGTGGGCGGAATGATGTGTGTATGTCTGCATGTATATATGGGTGGGTAGATAATGCATGGATGGGTGGAGGGTAGATGATGTATGTGCATATTGATGGCGAGATGGTGGATAGACGAATGTATGGATAAACCAATGGACAGATAGATGAATGGAGGGATGGATTAATGGGTAGATTAGTGGGTGGATGGATGAATGATGGATGGATGGATGAATGAATGGGTGGATGGATGATGGATGGATGGAAGGACGAACAGGTGGATGGATGGATGATGGAAGCATGGATGGATAATGGAAGCATGGTTGGATGATGGATGGATGGATGAATGGATAAATGGATATGTGGATGGATGATGGATGGATGGAAGGATAAACAGGTGAATGGATGGATGATGGAAGGATGAATGGACGGATGGATGGATGAACAGGTGAATGGATGGATAGACGGGTGAATGGATGGATAAAAGGATGGAAGAATGATGGATGGATGAATGGACAGATGGATGGACAGATGGATGAATGGACAGATAGACGGATGATGGATGGATGGATGATGGATGGATGGATTGATGGATGGATGATGGATGGATGGAAGGATGAACAGATGAATGGATGGATGATGGAAGGAGGGATGGATGGATGGATAAATGGATAGATGGATGAATGATGGATGGATGGAAGGATGAACAGGAGGTGAGTGTGATGGGTGGATGAATGACGGATGGATGAATGGTGGATGGATGGAAGGATGAACAGATGGATGGATGGAAGGATGAACAGTTGGACGGATGGAAGGATGAACAGGTGGATGGATGAAAAGATGAACAGGTCGATGGATGGAAGGATGAACAGATGAATGGAGGGTTGATGGAAGGATGAATGGACGGATGGATGAATGAACAGATGAATGGATGGATACACGGGTGAATGGATGGATGATAAAAGGATGGATGATAAAAGGATGGATGGATGAATGGACAGATGGATGGATGATGGCTGGCTGGATGGATAAATGGATAAATGGATGGATGGATGGATGGATGGATGGATGGATGGATGGATGAAGGAGGGATGGAAGGATGAACAGATGAATGGATGGATGATGGAAGGATGGATGATGGAAAGATGGATGGATGATGGAAGGATGCATGGATGGATGAATGGATAAATGGATGGATGGAAGGATGAACAAGAGGTAAGTGGATGGATGCTAGAAGGGTAGATGGATGATATATGGATGGATGGATGGATGGATGGATGGATGGATGGATGGATGGATGGATGGATGAATGATGGATGTATGGAAGGATGAACAGGTGAATGGATGGATGATGGAAGGATGGATGGATGAATGGACGAACAGGTGGATGGATGGTGGCTGAATGAATGGATGAATGATGGATGGACAAATGGATGGATGGATGGATGATGGATGGATGAATGGAAGGATGAACAGGTGAATGGAAGGATGAACAGGTGAATGGAATGATGAACAGGTGAATGGATGGATGAGAGAAGGATGGATGGATGGATGGATGGATCGATGGAAGGATGAGCAGGCGAGTGGATGAATGATGGAAGGATGGATGGATGATGGATGGATGGATGGATGGATGGATGGATGGATGGATGATGGATGGATGGCAGAATGAATAGGTGAATGGATGATGGAAGGATGGAAGAATGGATGGAGGGATGGATGAACAGGTGAATGGATGGATGGAATAAAAGGATGGATGATGAATGAATGGATGGATGGATGGACAGGTGAATGGATGGATCATGGATGGATGGAAGATGGTTGGATGGATAATGGAAAGATGGTGGGAAGGATGGATGGAAGGATGGACGAACAGGTGAATGGATGGACGAAGAGGTGAACAGCATAATGATGGATGGATGGATGCATAGAAGGATGAACAGTTGGATGGATGATGGAAAGATAGATGGAAGGATGGATGGATGCACGAACAGGTGAATGGATGGATGGACAGGTGAATGGATGGATGATAAAAGGATGGATGGATGATAGATGGATGGATGGACGGAGGGATGGATGGATGGGTGGAGGGATGGATGATGGATGGATGGATGGATGCGTGGAAAGACGAACAGGTGAATGGATGGATGATGGAAGGATGAAAGGATGGATGGATGGATGATAGATGGATGGATGGAAGGACCCACAGGTGTATGGGAAGATGATGGAAGAATGGATGGATGGATGGATGATGGATGGATGGATGGATGGATGGATGGATGGATGGATGGATGGATGGATGGAAGGATGAGCAGGTAAACAGATAGATGATAGAAGGATGAATGGATGGGTGGATGGATAGGTGAATGGATGGATAGATGGGTGAATAGATGGATGATAAAAGAATGGATGATAAAATAATGGATGATAAAAGAATGGATGAATGATGGATGGGGACAGATGAAGGCCAGTAGTGAAGATTCAGGGCAGGCAGAGATCAGATGACAAAAGCCACCATAGTAGGAAGAACAGCCCAGAGTGCATGTACTGCCTCTGCTGGGGTGGAGTTCACCTTTGACCCAACAAGTGAGGCTCAAGCTGGGACTCATGGGCCAGCAGCAGCCCTGGGACGACCCCAGGCCCACCAGCTCAAAACATCTGATGCCAGGGAACCAAATGATCAAAAGGAGAGGGGCTGCTGGGGCCCTGGGCCAGCTTCCCTGTGCCCCCCTCCCTGCCCTGCCCGCCCCCACCTCCACCACTGCAAAGCCAGCCCTTACCACTCACTGCCCAGGGACAGGTAGACCTACTGATGGTCTCCAGGAGCTGCCCCTCCAGCACCTTGTCGGCCACCTTGCGGGCCAGGGAGAGCTGGAGCTCATGGTAGATGACACACTGGGCCTCGCTGGGCATGACGGTGCTGTAGAAGTAGCACAGCCGCTGGACGGCCCGCAGCTGGCCTGGGCAGAAGAAAAAATGGAAGATGTTAGTCTCCCAGGATCAAAGCGAGGCTGGCTGGGCTCGGAGGCCCCTGTGCCGTGCTTGCCTCTTTCACACCTCTGTGAGCCTGGGCCCCATAGGCGGGGAGACTGAGCGCAGACAGGCCATGCACCCATGCCAGGGCAGACGCCGAGCACACAGTCACGTGGGCACACCTTGGTGCAGATGCTCACGGTAGAGGCCGGCCTTCTTTACAACTCCCAGGGCCGAGGTCCTGACCAGGCTCGGCGCCTGCACCAGGCCATCTATTTCTGCTTCACAAAGCCCCTCTGGCCAGGACCAGGGCCGCCTTCAGCCTGAGCTGATGAGGCCAGGGGCACAAGTAGACCCTGTAGCAGATGGAACCCTGAGAGAGCAAAGCCAAGTGTCATGTCCGAAACACACAGCATCATGTTGGGGGAATGGGGTTCAAAGCCGGCCCCTGGCATTCCCACACACGCTTCTCTCATGCAACCAGGCCCCCAAGCCACAGGCTCACTGGCCTCTCCCAAAGCCAGGATGCTGGGAACGGTGGAAAGTTTCTGATTTTCTAGTGCCAGAAACATTCCGGAGATTAACACAGGAAACCAGGTACGCCGAATGGACATCTGTTACACACGCCACCCAACAACAGCTGAATACACAGTCCTCTCGAGCACCCAAGGGACATTTCCCATGACAGACCATGTGCCAGGCCACAAAATGAGCCGCAGTGAATGGAGAAGGACTGAGACCAAAGCAGAGGTGTTCTTCAGCTGTACTGGCACAAAACTGGAAATCAACAGTGAAGGAAATGTGGGAAATTCAAAAATATGTGGAAATTGCACACTCCTAAACAACCAGTGAGTCAAAGAGACCATCAGGGAAACTGAAAACTAATTTGAGAAGAATGCAAACAAATGCACAGCCCGGGCCAGCGCGGTGGCTCACGCCTGTCATCCCAGCACTGTGGGAGGCCGAGGCGGGAGGATCGCTTGAGTCCAGGACTTTGAGAACAGCCTGGGAAACATGGTGAAATCCCGTCTCTATAAAAAAATAAAATATAAAAATTAGCCGGGTGGGGTGGTGCACGTCTGTAATCCCAGCTACTCGGGAGGCTGAGGCATGAGAATGGCTTGAACCTGGGTAGAAGTTACAGTGAGCCAAGATTGCACCACTGCACTCCACCCTGGGCAATAGAGCAAAACTCTGTCTTTAAAAAAAAAAAAAAGCACAATGTATCAAAAATTCCAAGATGCAGCTAAGGCAGTGCTGAAAGGGAAATTTATAACTGTAAATGTCTATATTCAAAGAAAGAAGAAAAATCTCAAATCAAAATCCTAACCTTCCACCTTGAGAAACTAGAAAAAGAATGAAATAAACCCAAAGCAAATAAAAGGAAGAAAATAATAAACATGAGAGTGGAAATGGGAAGTAAAAATATAGAGAATGGAAAAACAAAAGAGATAATCAACAGAACCAAAAGTGGGTTTTTTGAAAATAATAACAAAATTGACAAATCTTTCACCAGACTGACCAAGAAAAGAAAGATGGACACAAATGACTAAAATCAGAGACTGAGCCCCATGGCTCACGCCTGTCATCCCAGCGCTTTGTGAGGCCGAGGTGGAAGGATCGCTGAGGCCAGCATTCAAGACCAGCCTGGGGGAACATGAAGAGACCCCATCTCTAATAAAAAGAAATAAATAAAAAAATAAAAACCCAAGTTTCTAAAATCAGAAATGAAAGAGGAAACATTATTGCTGACCTGACAGAAATAAAAGGATTCCATGAAAACACTACGAACAATTGTACACCAACAAATCAGACCATCTAG
This sequence comes from Macaca nemestrina, assembly GCF_043159975.1. Lineage (NCBI taxonomy): Eukaryota > Metazoa > Chordata > Mammalia > Primates > Cercopithecidae > Macaca > Macaca nemestrina. The sequence goes on from NW_027257569.1 coordinate 92,385, forward strand.
ACACAACAGCCAAACTCTTAAAATGACACAAACTACCGAAAGTGACTCAAAAATGACCCCAAGTAAGCATGTGGGGTATCAGCCCCACCCTCAGTCTCCTCGACCGTTCAGCGCAGGGTGGGGAGACAGGGAAGCATGATCCCCGTTCCCTGGCCTGCATTTCCAAGTCTGAATCCCCCAGCACCCTGGGGAGGGCCTCGTAGGAGGAGGTGCCACAGGCTATTGTGCCAGGAGCCACGGGAGGCTGCAGTGGGGGTTGGGGCGCTGGATTCCTGGAGGGTCTCCTTCCAGTCAGAGAATGCCCCTGGGGAAGAAGCCTGGGTCTGAACCCCCCACCCCTCCTTGGGCAGATGTGTGGGACCGGGGCCCCTTCACACGGTCTTTCCCAAAATCTCATCCCTCCTAGGGCCAGGAGTGGGTGCCAGGCCTGTGCTGGGAAATGGGCAGATTTGGCCACAGCCCCTAGGGCTCTGGTCCAGGCCACAGGAGGCACCTCTGAGTGGTCTCACTATGCCATGACAAAGCGCTGCAAGGCAGAGGGGACCCACAACAGGATCCCTTGTCTCAGCCATTTCCCTGGACTCAACTTCCTCATCTATCCTCTGTGGCCTAGATTTCGGACAGCCCTGCCCACCGACTGTCCGTTCACTGCTCAGTCTGCAGTGACTGTTCGATAGCACTCCATGGCTCCCCAGTGCTCTTGGGCAAAAGGCCAAGCCACAGCCTGAGGCCCCAGGCCCTGCTTAGCTCTCCAGAAGAGCTTCTCACCATCCAGCACCCAATCCACCCACTCCTAACTCTGCACCTCCCTGCATAAGCCCTGCTCACTCACCCCCGCTCACACCCCACTTATCCCCGCTCACACTTCCGCTCACTCAACCCAATCACACCTCCGCTTACTCACCCCCACTCACTCATCTCCGCTCACACTCCTGCTCACTCACCCCCACTCACTCACCACCACACCCCACTCATCCCTGCTCACACACCTGCTCACTCACCCCCATCACACCTCTGCTCACTCACCCCCACTCACTCATCCCCACTCACCCCCATCACACCTCCGCTCACTCACCACCACTCACCCCCACTCACTCACCCCCACTCAATCACCCCCATTCACTCACCCCCGCTCACACCCCCTTCATCCCCCCTCACTCACCCCTACTCACACCCCACTCATACCCGCTCACACTCCCACTCACTCACCCCCATCACACCTCCGCTCCCTCACCCCCACTCACTCACCACCACTCACCCACACTCGCTCATCCCTGGTCCTTCACACAGGCTACACCACCAGCCCCTCCCCCACCACCTATTACTTGACTAAATCCTCTCAACCCTCTGGTCCCAGACTAAAGAGGCTTCCCTAACCCGGGGCTAAGTGCTGCCCCGCCATCACGCCACTCACCCTTTTGTGGCTTCTCTGGCCTAAAGCTCACATTCCCATGCTCAGTCCCTGCCACCCGAGGACCCCACAAGCCCCATTTGTGGGTGGGGCCTGGCACACACTGCACAACAAGCTGCGTTTGCATGAACTGCTCTGCGGCTTTAGGCAATCACAGGTGCGCAGGCTGCCAACATACCAAGCAGATAACACGGGCACAAGAACCGGAGTTCAGGGCCTGGCTCATGGAGGGGCCCCAAGTCCCAGCTCAGCAGAGCCTGCCTTGATCCCAGGGTTATGGCTAGGGATTCCCAGCACGCAGGACTTTCCGTGCTCAAGGCAGCATCGTCCCTGGGCAAACTGGGAAGGGCTGGCTGCCCCAGTAGGGCAGAGGGCCTGGCCCTGTGTGGGAACCGCCTCTCTCCAGGGCGCTTGCCAACATCTGCTGCTGGCCATGACTCAGCACTTTCGATGGTGGAAAAACCACCACTTGTTTCTGAATCACAAACCCCAGGTGTGCCCTGACCCGAGTGGCCCCGGAAGGCGCACAGGAGGAACCGGGGCACTCACTCTCCACATGGCCCATCCCCACAGTGACCAGAAGGGCCCACTCATAGTAGCCCTTGCCCTGCTGGGCTGGACTCTGGTGGGTGCAGAGGTGGCCCAGCTGCAGGAGCACGTGGTGAAGTCCCGGCCACACTCCCTGCAGGGCAGCCTCGATAACAGCCGCACGGCCTCCAGGAGGTAGTGCTGGGCCATGCTGCTGGCACCCGCGTGCAGGCACAGGGTCCCGAAGTTGGCCAGCACCACTGCCTGGTTCCTCCGCTGGCCCAGGTCCTGAGCTGCCCGCAGGGTGCGGTAGTAGCCCTAGGCTGCCTGTCTCGACCGGCCCAGCAGGGCAAGGGCTACTATGCCTTCAGAGCCACGTCTCTCTCTTGTCATCTAACCCATTTAAACTCTCCTTTCAAACTATATGCCAGACCTAACCACTTCTCACCTTTATCATCATTTCCAACCAGGTCCAGACCTCATCATATCGCTCTGGGTTACTGCAAAAGCCTCCCAATCGCCAGGCACAGTGGCTCATGCTTGTAATCCCAGTACTTTGGTAGGCCAAGGCGGGTGGATCATCAGAGGTCAGGAGTTCAAGACCAGCCTGGCCAACATGGTGAAACCCCTTTACTAAAAATACAAAAAATTAGCCAAGCATGGTAGTGGGTGCCTGTAATCCCAGCTATTCAGGAGGCTGAAACAGGAGAATCACTTGAACTCAGAAGGCAGAGGTTACAGTGAGCCGAGATCGTGCCATTGCACTCCAGCCTGGGTGACAAGAGCGAAACTCCATCTCAGAAGGTTAAAAAAAAAAAAAAGCCTCCCAACCCACCTCTCTCCTTCCACCTTTCACCCTGCCCTGCATTCTACCTTCCACTCTCAAACATTTCAGATTAAAAAAAAAAAATTATATCCACAGAGAGAGAAAGAGAAAGTACAAATGGGGTGAAATGTTAGGGGAATCTGAGGGAAGAGTATATGGGAATTCTCTGTACTATTTTTGCAACTTTTCCATAAGTCTGGATTATTTTGAATTCAAGAGTTAAACAAAAACAAAAACAAAAACAAAAACAAAAACAAAACACTATCTCCCTTTGTGAACCCATCCTGTCTTTCCCCTGGCAACTGAAGGATGCTCTCAACTAACACATCTATTTTTTCATGAACACTAAAAGAACCCTTGCCTAGTTTTGACTTTCTGTGCTTGGCAGTAGAAGTGTGTGTGTGTGTGTGTGTGTGTGTGTGTGTGTGTATTTCTTATATATGTGTGTGTGTGTATTTATGTGTGTGGTGTGTGTGTATAGAGAGGGAGAAATACATATGTGTTTATATATATATATAGTATATTTACATTGGTAATGTACAGAAATATAAATATGTGTGTGTGTAGATATATATAATACATACCCCACAGCCTCTCCTTAACCAGTTATAAACTTAGTCGGAAAAACGCATACGTAAGCAGAGAATTTCAAAACAATATGATGAATATTTTGATAGAGGGATGTGTTGCTATGGAACACGCTGCTAAGACACAAAACCTCCTAGATGGGGCAATGAATGAACGAAGTTTTGCACCTATAGGCACCCCCTCTGATATCACCTCAAATGTTTATAGTTATATGCATTTGCTTCCCCCAGGACCCCCGTTTCATAAGGGTTAGTCCTAGAGCCTAGCGAGTTCCTACTACAGCTGGCACACATATGCCATTCAAGAAACAGTGGCTGAGTGAATGACGAGTTAAGAACCATTTGTCAGCCAGTGCTCAGTAATACAACATGCACTGGTATGCAAATTATATTTTTGTTGAAAGCAACGGCAGGATCACAAATTATCTTTCCAGAGAAAGCAAACCTCAAAAGCTTCTTTACCCTACTAAAGCACGTTCTGAGAAGCTCCCCTTATATAAAAGAAACCCTCCTCATTCGTTATCAATGGCATGGAAACCTAATAAGCCTTCACCTCTGATGACATCTCTTCCATCCCCAGGGCTAGATGAAGGAGGTTCCGGAAACCCTGGTAGTTGTGAAGGTGGCTCCCAGCTCTGACAGTCTTGAACCCTGTGGGCGCGGGGGTCACACAGCAGAAGAACAACAGAGGGAAGCATCATCAGGCTTCGAATATGTTTGAACCAGAGACGGCAAATAGGCTGCAGCCAACTGAAAACACCAGAGATTCATGGTGGCCACCTGAGGGGTTGTGCTCTTAAAAAACAAAAATAAAAATTAAAAATTAAAAAATTAAAAAAGGAAGGGGTCAAGAATCCATCAGGTCTGACTGAGACGTGTATCAGTGACTAACACCCCCTATGGTAAAAGTACTCCGGTGCGCTTTGGGTACTCACAGCTTCTGCAGTATTCAAAGGCGTGTGCTTCCCTAAGACTAAGCCACGGGAATACCCCCAGCAACACTGCCAGGAGAAACGTCTCACATGGATTTGGCTAGAAATACAGTTGTCTTTAACAAATTAACACTGAATAAATCCTGACTTATTAGAGCCTGTGAGAATGACATTCTCAATGATAACAGTTATCACTACAATCTCCAAACATCTGTGATCCTACAAGGAGGAACTGTGACAGCGCAGGCCACATGTCCAGAATGCTTCCCAGACCGCCTGTTACAGAATAAAAGAAATGAACCCCCCCCCCCCAAAGAATGTCTTCACTCACATTTAGCCAGTTGTTCCTTTGTGTGCATCTCTGTGCTAAAATGGCCATTCTTCCCCACAGCCTGAAGTCATACGCTAAAATAAATGAGACTCACATGAAGCCAGAAACGTGCAGATGCCAAGGAAACCAACACAAACGAAATGGGCTGGAGAGTGTGGCCAGGAAGATGGTACTTCCCAGGAAGCAATTACTTCATCTCTGCCCATGAAGCAGGCAGCTGTCACTGTCCCCCAGGCCCACACCAGCCACTCGAAATAGGTTCTAACCAAACTACCTCCAACAATCAATGTAAATACACCACACAATTGGCTTCTGAAAGGACACCTTGCAACCAACAAGAAACTGTTAGCACAACTTTGACAAACTGTGCAACTAAAATCCTTGGAAAGGGATCAACACTGCCACATTTTGACTCAAATACTATTCCGTGGTAGCACAGCAATAACTCACTGAAACAAAAGAATGAATGAGGAATATGTTTATAGGAATCAGAGGAAGCATGACTAATCATTTAAAGAAATAGGTCAAGAAACTGCTAGGTTCAGATGCTACCGTGAGACACTGTCAGGGCCTTAGGCAAATTCACTTCTCTTGGTCCTGTTTCTAGGTTCATCAAAAAGCAGCTTTGGACTAGGGAATCTGTTGCTTCCCAATGCCTTCCTTCTGCGATTCCAGCCCAGATTTTAGGACTGCTCTCCCACTTGGTAGATGAAAGCATTTTCTATGTAGAATAGCAAGAGTACATTTCTGTGTTGAATGCAGTTTGGGACCTACTCTATGAGGCAGAATATCGTCATGTAATTTTAAGCATGACGACAAGGCGCACTCTAGATAAGAATAACACATAAGACGTGGCCATACCCCTGCGCGTGCCTGGCAGGGAGATGGGGAAGTCTCATTTAATGAAGCCGGGGTGCCTGTTGCACCTTAACATCCTCAGTCCACATCAAGTTCACAACGTCCTTCTGACATCCAACCACAGGTATCACATACTTTTCCACACTTTCCACCCAAGATTAAAATATGCAGAGCACCGTGATAAAGACGCCTCCATCCCCAGCATGTGGGCTCTCGTTCTGTAGAATTACATACTTTCGGGGCAAAATGGTGACCAGGTTGCAGAGGCAAGCAAGACTGGGCTCCGTGGGGACAGCAGGCCCTGCAGCAGCCACCACTCCTGTCGCCACAGTCTGATGCAGCTGCAGAGAAGCTGTGGCTGAGGCCATTCACTTTGTGAGAGAAGCGCACAGGAGGGGAAAGGTAGGGAAGGTAGGGAAGAGGGCAATGTCAGGCTTCTGAGCCCAAGCCAAGCCATCGCATCCACTGTGACTTGCACGTATTTGTCCAGATGGCCTGAAGTAACTGAAGAATCACAAAAGAAGTGCAAATGCTCTGTCCCACCTTAACTGATGACATTCTACCACAAAAGAAGTGAAAATGGCCAGTCCTTGCCTTAAGCGATTATATTATCTTGTGAAATTTCTTTTCCTGGCTCATCCTGGCTCAAAAAGCTCCCACACTGAGCACCTTGTGACCCCCACTCCTGCCCACCAGAGAACAACCCCCGTTTGACTGTAATTTTCCTTTACCTACCCAAATCCTATAAAATGGCCCCACCCTTATCTCCCTTCCTGACTCTCTTTTTCGGACTCAGCCCACCTGCACCCAGGTGATTAAAATGCTTTATTGCTCACACAAAGCCTGTTTGGTGGTCTCTTCACATGGACGCACATGACAGGCAGGTGCAGAACCAGGGGAGGATCTGTGATGAGAACAGAAAGGAATGCGCCTCCCTGTACACACACTCGGATTTTATGACAATGTGGGTAGGGGGCTGAACTGGATGCCTGAGAACATTCCTCCAAGTTCTTTTGCTGATTTTCTAAATATTCGTGTAAAATCTGAACTCAGACAAAATTTTTTAAAATCGTTTCAATCAACATCTTTGTCTGGTGCTCAGCATCATGTCTACATGATCATCTAGAAAACCAACTTCTGTTCTAAGGCTCACATCCCCCTATTAAGTCCCAGGGATTTTACAAGGGAATGCACCTCTCATTCGCATCAAGAACACACAACTACCATTAAAGAAATGCTTAATTTGCTTACACAATTTTTTAAACACCCAGATTTGAAATACAATAGAGAAGACAAGTTTTGATAGCTCTGCTTTCCAACTGTGAACTGCACGTGGAGAAAATAACCTGCCATGATTTCTAACCAGTCAACCATCTGTCTTCCCTGGCTGCAGTAGGAGCAATCTTTCTGAGCTCAGGATGAAAAAGAACCCAGCTGGTTAGGGGACAGATAATCGTCAGTTCTCAGCGGGCTTCCTGGGTCTGAAATCCCCATGTGATACATGGAAGTAGAAAGCTATCAATGACCAAGCATCTGAACGCTTATCCCACCTCCCCATCTGCTTCTCCTGCCATGCAAATTTAAAATTAATGAGCCTGCTGTTAGAGAACAGAGTTGGTGCTGCATCTGTCTTCCTAAAATTATGGATAATTACCAGCCCACAATGGCTTCTAATCAGATTTGAGTAGTCCCTTAGACAGGAAGCTAAAGTGACTCAGCCCTAAACTGAGAAGAAAACAGAAACTGGAAGGCTCTAGGTTTGATTTTTTCCCCCTTGTTCTAAAGTTGCTGTTCCCAAATCTCCTTCTACTGTCTTCTTCATAAAATGTATGAGAAACAGGGAAATTTAAAGACATAATAGAAATGGCCACTTTTTCTAGGTACAAACTTTGTGAACATGATATTCACCTGCTGGGCTTTTTCTCCACAAATTGTGAGCCTGGAGAACATTTTCTCCCTCGTGGTTACACATTCAGAGTCAGGTAAAGTGGCTTTAGCAGTAAAGAGGGGAGTGCAGTGAGAAGTGACCGGGCACTGAGGAGGGCAGACAGGGAGTCCACCTTGGTGGCCTGCAGCACTCCTGGGCCTCGACCTTTACTTTTCTATCTGTACAAGGAATCTAAAGGCCCGTGATTCTAGAACACGACAGCTCTTCATACACACATACGCAAACATCACACGCCTATGTGAAAAGCTGTGACACTTGGCTGATTTCCTGAAGAAGTTGTCTTGTATCATTTCTACTCAAGTACTCCACCTCCTTCCAGACAAGTATCTGAGGATGATGGGCTATCCCACAGCAATGTGTGTAACCTCTCCTGCTTAGGATCCCTGTTCACATAGCATTTTCCAAAAGCATTTGCTGTGAAGTGACAGAAGAAAGAAGAAGAAGGTTCTTTCAGCCCATTCACTCATTCATTCATTCATTCAACAAATATTGACTGACTATCTACGTGCCAGGTGCTGGTGATATAACAGGGAACATATATTTTTGTAGGTAGAGACAACCAAAAAGCATGTTCAAGAGTGATCAATGCTGTAGAGGAAAATACACCAGGAAACAGGAAAGAACAATACCCCTAGCCACCCTACACTGGGGTGACGCTAGCGTTACAAAATGGAAACAGCGGCCGGGCACGGTGGCTCACACCTGTAATCTCAGCTCTTTGGGAGACTGAGGCAGGTGGATTACCTGAGTTCAGGAGTTCAAGATCAGCCTGACCAATACGGCGAAACTCTGTCTCTACTAAAAACATAAAAATTAGCTGGATGTGGTGGCACACACCTGTAATCCCAGTTACTCAGAAAGCTGAGGCACAAGAATCACTTGAACCTGGGAGGCAGAGGTTGGAGCGAGCCGAGATCAGGCCACTGCACTCCAGCCAGGGTGACAGAGCGAGACTCTGTCTCAAAAAAAATAAAATAAATAAAAATAAAATGTAAACAGAGAATAAGATACCAAAAGAAAGAACATGAATGATTAATTGTAACAAAAGCCTTTGTAAGCTGACACTTTCCTTCCTGGATCCTTGTCCCTTACAAATGGAAAAAAGGGCGGGTAGGGGTAGCATCAAAATGATGTTTTCGGATGGCTTCAGGTTTCAGATGTCTGACAGCCATACTCATGTACTTCAAGGAAAAAGCTCTAGCTCTAGAAGCCATCTGGGCAATGGTTTAATGTCTTTTTTTTTTCCCCCAGAGGGTTTTTAAAATACAGGAAAACCTGTGTGTTTATTTGGCTGCTCTGTGCCCGCACACGTGCAAACTATGCTAACAGGTTTTTCCGTGTTTTGCTGAATTTGCCAGCTTGCCATAAACAGGCTTCCATGTCTTAATTGTCTATAAATAGCACAAACACCCAAAAATGCAAATCAAGACAAGCTGTCCCTTCAACTGCTCCTGCCATGATGGCAGCGAGCGACAATTGGCCAAATCAATACGTGGAGACTGAAGCTGTCCGGCAGAGAGCAGAGGGCCGACTGCTTTTCCCATAGCATTTAAAGAAACAAGCGGAAACGGCTCTCCACACAGGACAGACACGTCCTTTATTCTTTGAATAAATGCTGCCAATGCCCAAAATACTTTCTCCATCACACTATCTATATGGAATGCAAGTTCCTTCCAAGACCATGAGTAACACCAGTGATAGACTATGTTTAGCCCTAATGACCCATTAGCATTCTTTTTCCTCTGAAATGTTGAAATAATAATATTGAGTGAGCACTCACGAGGTGCCAGGCTCTGAATTTGATCTCGTTTAGTTCTCATTGAAATCCTGTAAGATCAGTACCATATTCTCTCATTTTTCATAGATGAGGAAACTAAGGCAGAGAAAGGCTAAGTAAGTTGTCCATGGTCACAGGTTATTTAGGAACTTTTCTCCAAACTTTCAAAAGTTAACTACTGCCACTATTACAAATGGGTTTCTGTTTGTTTGTTTTTGGTTTTTTTTTTTTGAGACAGGGTCTTGCTCTGACCAGGCTGGAGGGCAGTGGAGTGATGATGGTTCACTGCAGCCTCGACTTCCTGGGCTCAAGTGATTCTCGCACCTCAGCCTCTCCAGTAGCTGGGATTACAGGCATGAGCCACCACGTCAGGCTAATTTTTTAATTTTTATTTTTTGTAGGGATGGGGTTTCACCATGTTGCCCAGACTGGTTCCAAACTCTGGGCTCAAGAGATCTTCCCAGGTCGGCCTCCCAAAGTGCTGGGATTACAGGTGTAAGCCACTGTGCACAGCCCTACAAATGTGACTTGTACAAAGTCAGAGCAGTGAGCAGGAGGAGAACAGAGACTTCAGCGAGTCTCCTGGCTGTTGCAACACCATATCCCTCCTCCATACCGTAATGTGTCTACACCCACCAAGCTCCTAGATGTTGCAGGCAGGCCAGCTCAGAGACCAAACAGCAGTCAAGAAAGAGAAGATGCAGACATGCGTCCTGATTTCAGCTCGAGTGTGCCTCTCTGCCCTGCAGCTGCACAGGCAGAAACCAGGGGCTGTGAATGTGAGGCAGTGAGTTTGGTTCCAGGCAGGTAATCTTTTGGGAGACCATCCCATACAATTAGTGTTACACTTCTCAAAAAGGAAGTGTGACTTTTATAGAAAAATCGATTCCATTTGGGAGAAAGGTCTAATAAAACCACAAAAGGATAATACATTCATACAAAAACAAATTAAATTCATCCACCACAAACTGAAATCCCAAAGCCCTCTGGGCACACAGCTGCTTTTCTGAGCTGAAATTCAACTCCAGTTGAGAAATAGGTCAACTTTTCTAAAAAGATTTCTTTTTCACATGCCTTTAATAAAAATTCCTTTCCCTCACTTGTCATTTTCCAGATTTAATGGCTCTGTTGGCCTTCCTCTCATTTAGGCCATGAGCACTGACTGCATGTCTGCTACGGCCTGGACTCCAAGGGAGGCACCCTAGGGAACACAGATGACCGCAGCACAGCGACACCCTCAAGGAGCACACACGGGGAAGGCAAGATGATACCATCGCAGCCTTCACACACAAACGAACTTGGCATCCATACCCCGTCCCATTTCTAGAAAACAACGATGCTGGGTCAGTAACATTTACCGAACAGCCTGCAGTGTGGAGGCAGGCACGAGGGGGTCCATGCGGGGACGAGCACCTTCAGAAGGGGGCATGCAAGCAACGTGGAGGCAGGAGACGCCCCCACGCACAAGGGCCAGCCTGGGGGCCTGCAGAAATGCCCATGCATCTGGGAAGAGGGAGAGAGGACAAGATACTTAAATGCTCCAAAATGAATAGAAGCCTCCCAAGAACCTCCCCCAAAATGGGGCAGGAATTTACAAAACACCAAACCGAGCATGCGCAGTTACCTGAGCATAGCGCCACCAGAGCGAGCTATCCAGGAAGAAACAGGGTCACTAGAAGCCTGAGCCTCTACTCCCAGCTCTGCGACTCATTCACCCTATGACCTTGGTGAAGGCTCTTAGCTTCTGTGAGCCACAGAGAATCATGGGAAAACAGAAGATATGAAAACTGCTCTGCCTTTTTCACAGAACTGCTGAGGGAATAAAATCAGATAATGGATTGTTAAATTCTCTGTGAATTACGAAGCAAAATACAAACGCATGACATCATTCTTACCATTAACAACAGCACTGTCAAATTAAGAGCAGAGTTAAGACCACAGCATTTTCCACCCCCCGACTCCCCAGAGAAATAGTGAGTCCAGCCGATGTACTTGGGCAACCCCAGTATCTAGGCTTTGAGAGCCTCAAACAGCTCATGAACTCTGACAGTATCACTCCAGCCCAGTGCTCACTAAGTTCTCCAAGAGAGCCAACTGACAGAAAATACTACAGCTTTTTCAGCTGGGCTTGAAGCCCTCCAAGCTGACAGCACAGCTTAACAATGAAGAAGAGGTTTTCTGCCACTAGGCTCAAAAGCTGGCTTTTGTAGATTCCTATAGAAAGAACATTCAAGGCCAGGCGTGGCAGCTCATACCTGTAATCCCAGCAATTTGGGAAGCCAAGGCGGGAGGATCACCTGACGTCAGAAGTTCAAGAACAGCCTGGCCAATATGGCGAACCCCCCCTCTACTAAAAATACAAAAATTAGGCCGGGCATGGTGGCTCAAGCCTGTAATCCCAGCACTTTGGGAGGCCAAGACGGGTGGATCACAAGGTCAGGAGATCGAGACCATCCTGGCTAACACGGTGAGACCCCATCTCTACTAAAAATTGTAAAAAAAAATAGCCGGGTGAGGTGGCGGGTGCCTGTAGTCCCAGCTACTCGGGAGGCTGAGGCAGGAGAATGGCGTAAACCCGGGAGGCGGAGCTTGCAGTGAGCTGAGATCCAGCCACTGCACTCCAGCCTGGGCGATAGAGCAAGACTCCGTCTCAAAAAAAAAAACATAAATAAAAAAAATACAAAAATTAGCTGGCATGCTGGCGGGCACCTGTAATCCCAGCTACTTGGGACGCTGAGGCAGGAGAATCGCTGGAACTCAGGAGGCCGAGGTTGCAGTGAGATGAGATCATGCCACTTCACTCCAAGCTGGGCGACAAGAATGAAACTCCATCTCAAAAAAAAAAAAAAAAAAAAAAAATTCCTTTTTGCTGATGTTAACTTTCCTGTGCTTAACACAGAGAAATCATACAACACTGAAATCCTAAAAAACATATCATAAAAAGCATTTAGTGACTGTAAAGACATTCCATATAACCTGTAACAGTGAGTTCCCCTCCTCTTTCCAGCCAGCTCCACTAACACTGTGACCCTTAACAATGCTTTCACTAACACAGAGGAAAATTAATAGGACCACTTACCCCTCTCAGCTGACAGCTAAACCAGTGCTTCTCCCTGGGCTCACTAAAGATGACCTTTATCCAAAACCAGGCTGCAAAGACCCCGTAAATGTTGACTAACAATTTGAAAATTCCCATGTTCTTTCTCCACTCCTAAGGAAGAGGAACTGAAGCCAGGTGTTTCCAGGTCACAACTAACAGAGGCCTTAAACATCAGATGGCCCATCCCCTTCTTTGAAAACCGGGGGATCTAAAGCTGAGATTATGGAAGAAAACAGCCTGTTTAGTAACAAAGTGAAAACCAAAGTCTAGTCACCTAACCTCTTGTCCAGAACTCCTGCGACAATCCAGCACCCACACAGGATGAGTCTCCCTAACCAGAAACTCCGAAATCCACAACTTTTTCAGTGCCGACGTGACGCTCAATGAAATGTTCATTGGAGCAGCTGAGACTCTGGATTTTTGAATTCAGGATGCTCAACCAGCAAGTACAATACAAATATTCAAAAATCCAAAAATGTAAAAAAAAATCTGAGACACTTCTGGTTCCAAGCAGTTTGGATGAGGGATATTCAACCTTCCTTTTTTTTTTTTTTTTTCCTCTAATGAAGGAAATTAAAAATGAGACCTCAGCAAAGCCATTCAATCCATACTAAAGCCATTCAATAGTTTAATTAGTACTCATTTAAAGTTAAGTGCTACCCGCAGATATTTTAAAGGATGAATACATACATGCCTATAATCCCAGAACTTTAGAAGACTGAGGCGGGAGGATCATCTGATGTCAGGAGTCCAAGACTAGCCCGGCCAGCATGGAGAAACTCCATCTGTACTAAAAATGCAAAAATTAGCCAGGCGTGGTGGCGCACACCTGTAATCCCAGCTACTTGGGAGGCTGAGGCATGAGAATCGCTTGAACCTGGGGGGAGCACGTTGCAGTGAGTCGAGATCACACCACTGTACTCCAGCCTGGATGACAGAACAAGACTCTGTCTCCAAAATAATAATAATAATAATAATTAATTAAAATTGTGTTTTCACATGGGAGCCCATGTTCCCAGAACACAAGCTCTGCTCTGTGCTCCAAGGGCACACAGGGTGCCCCTTTATCTTAATGCTCACCATATTCCATGGCAGCCATTGGCACATGTCTGTCCATCGCACTAGACTTCCTGTGCATGAGGCAGGGATCATATATTATTACCTTTCTGTCCCCAATGTCTGGCCTAGAAGACACTCAGTAAATGATTCCTGAACTAAGTCAGTTACTAAGACATGTTAAACTTGTATTAACAAAATTGATTTAATAATTTTGCCAATGCAGTGTTCATACCACACAGCTTAAATCTCAACCTGCAGATTTATCTTGTGTTCTGCTAGATTATCACCTATTAACATTCAGGAGGCACCTAGTATGTGCTAGGCATTACTAATTGCTGGGGATCTAGCAGTGACAAAACAACATTCTTTGTTCAAAGAGAAGTTCTAGTATAAAGAGGAATAGAAGGAACAGGCTGGATTGATGAGAGAGCTAAGAAAAGGACAGGCTGCTGTGGGAAGCACCTGGTCTTGCCTGGATGGTACATAGTTAACGAAATCTGAGTGACTCGTATAGAGTAAGATCATCTCCTCCAAAGAAGCTAATGAAGCTTTGATTCCCCAGTACCAGAAGGCACCACAAAGGTGTGCACAGCCACATGCTTAGTGTACGAAGTGAAACCAACCAAACAAACAAAGCTCCAACTTCCAGAGGCAATGGTCCAATTATGAAATCCTCTGGCTATGTTCAATTGAAATTCAAGGTATTCAAGAGACCAATATTTAAGTGATAAATTAACCCAACCACTTAAAACTAAAGTAGTCTTTGGATCAAGGGGTAAGGGTATACTACCTTTTACAAATTTATTAGCTCTTAATATTTACATTTAGATATGATGATGATGGTATAATAATAACTTTACTGAGTAGTTACTATGTGTTAGGCACCAAACTAAGCACTTTACACACACACTTGCACGATCCTGTGAGATGATAATGACCCCTTGTCATCCCATTTCATAGATGAAAGTCAGGTTTATATAAGCTTAAAAACTTGCCCCAAATGACACAGCTAGTTAGCAAAACCCAGGCAGCCTGACTCCATAGGCCTTGTTAAAAGAAGTAATATTTATAAACTGTCCAGCACAGCGGTGGTACAAACAAGAGTTCAATAAATGCCTAAAGAGTACTTCATACCCCAAATCGTTTCCCGTCAATCAAACTAGACTTACTCTGGTTCTGCACAACCAACTGTCAAATTATTGTTCCATGAAGAAAAGGTGGAATGGGTAGAGATCAGAATAGAGTGAATAACTGGTGAATACACTTCATGACAGGTAGTAACAGGAGGTGGCATTTAGGCTATTTCCACATTTGTTTGCATAACACTTTTTTTCACAGTTCTAAAGCACAAGAACCATTCTAAGCTGGTGAAAGCATCAGGCATGTCTATGATCCAGGACTCCAATTCACTGTGGATCAGCGGATCTCAACCTTTACGGTATATCAGAACCACCTGGGGGTTTTTAACAGCACTACAGCTGCCCAGGCTCCGTTCCTGCAGATTCTATTTCAACTGGTCTGGAGGAAGCACGCATGCTTTTTTCACAGCCTCCCAGATGCAGCTAGGTTTGCAAACCACTGTCCAAGATGCTCTCACACTTCCGCTCAGTTCAACACACACTCACTGAGATTCTAAGCACTATGAATCGGGCTAAGTAAACAAGTCAGGCTCCACTCCCTAATAATATTGGCAAAGAAACCAATATCAGAGATTTATTCCAGTCCAAACCAAATAAATTGCCCAGTGAAAAAAATGCCCTGGCATAGTTTGCCACACAAAACAACTCCCTGTATATTCCCGGTCAGTAGCCTAGAAACTGACTCTGAGCCATGAGAATTCAGAATCAGGGGAAAATGCCAGTCTGAGGCATCTGCCACACTCCTAGCACACCCCCAAAAGCGCCCAGCTACATTTCACATCCACTGTCCTAACAGGGGTCGAAATAGGGAAGAGCAGTGCAATACAGAAAACAGAGCCTGCTGGGTGCCCAAAGGCTGGGGAATTCCAGTCCTAGCCCCGCAACCAATCGCTCTGGTCACTTCCCTCTGGTCCTAGTGTGGCTAACAGTTACATGAGAGGGTGAGGCATAAAAACACAGACGTCAGGCAAGCTCCAGCATCCAAAATACATAGAAATTAAAAACCATTAAGGTGATATCAAGGAATGTATGCCATCAACCAGAAAAGTAACTGAAGTATTCCTTTTCCCATTCATAAGAAATCAAAAGTGGAAGCAGAAAATTGAGCAATCAGCCCACCAAGTTGACTGGGGCAACAGAATACACTCACGGATTCTGTTCACAACATCGGGGGTGACAGACCAAAAGGAGAACTGCAGAGCGTCCCTCTCTCCTCTATACACCCATGCCACCAGCACGTGAGTGCGTCCACACGCAGAGCCCAGTCTCCTGTTCCACTGACGCCAGCGTCCACTCTCCGCAAGCCTACTAAGTGCCACATGTGCTATGATGCTCCCTCATCTCATCACCATAGACATCCCTGCTGGAGGTGAGTATGTGACAGATGAAAATCACGGAGGCCTAGGGAGGTTGAGACCCGGTGAGGGCGTGCTTGAGAGGGACCCCATGGCTGGGCTCTCCATGCCGCTCTCCTCAGTAATCACTCCCAGACCAGAACAGCGGGGGAGAATTTTCTTCCTCTCACTATTTTCAGTCCCTTGGCTGACCCAGCATTCCCCAGACAGCTATCGAGTTCTGGCAGCTCTAAGGTCACGAAGCCATAAACGCAGGGGACACACAACCCATCTGTCTCGAACGGGTCTTTTACTTGTCATGCTGGTCATTTCTAAGAGCAGATGGGTTAAGAAAGACTTGGCAAGTTATCACGAAATGACCCCTCCACTCCTCCCTGGGGGAAGGCTGAGTAGCGAGCAGTCAGGCCGGCTTTCTTCCCCCACTCCCTGCATTCCTGTCCCTAAGGAGCCACAGACAATCCCACCAAATATAGGCAGGAGACAGCCACCTCCTTCCTACAGCTGGAAGGGGGAAGGGTCCTCTCGGGCCTTTCTAACTGCATGAAAACCAAACTGTGAGCTGTACTGACCCGGGGCTCACCCATGTTACAGGCATGTACAACACAGGTGCCCAGTGGTATCATCACACAGAACTACGAATGTGCTTTCCATCGTTTTCATACAATGATTCCAGAACCGCTATCCACACAGCTCCAATTCTCACACATACGACGTGCTTCACGGATTACACAGCATTTTCACCAAGCCCCTCATCCGCTCCTCCCAGCAGCCTTGTGTGATCCCTTGAGTATGCTTCCTCGTCTCCATTTCTTAAGAAATGGAGTTTCTGAGGTTATGAAACCAAAACTTTCCCAAGAACATCCAGCTAGTGTTAGAACCAGGATATGAGGGCTTCTGATTCTAGAACCAGTATTTGTGCCACTGTTCCACATGGGCCCCTCCAGGGATTTCTGCCTGATCTTGAAATGCAGACAGGAAATCCATCTCTCTACAGTCCTGGGGTTCCCTATAGACAAGAAGTCAAACTTCTAACAGAAAGCTTATACTTATTTGGAAGGATACCTGGGATATTCCTTTTAAGTTAGTTTGTTCATATTTGGAAAGATTGTTCCAATGGCAATGCGGGGCATGAAGTGTAGAAAGGATTCCATGAAGAGGCAGAGAAACAATTCGGTGGCTCTTACAACAGTTCAAACGAGGCATGAGGCGCAACCAGAAAGGACAGAGGGAAAATGCATTGGAAAGCAATGCAAAATGAAGTCCACTCAGACCCAGGATGGAAAAAAGGGAATTAAGCATGATGGTGGTGTCTAGTTTGAAAGACTGATGAACAACGATGTCATTAACTACTGAAGAGTGGTATCTGGGGCCTGGGTGCACCAGTTTGTTTAACCATTCACCTGCTGAGCAGTCTGCGGGCTGTTTCCAGTTTCTAGCCTTTATAAATAATACTGCTATGAACAGGTACATATAGGCTTTTGTGTGAACGTAAGTCTTCATTTCTCTGGGATAACTGCCCACGAATGTGACTGCTGCATCCCATGGCAATTGCACATTTAGTTTTTTCAGAAACTGTCAAGCTGTTTTCCAGAATGGCTGTGCCATCTTCCATTCCCACCAGCCAAGTGTGAGTGATCCCGTTTCCCCGCATCCTCACCAGCACTGGTCTTGTTACTACTTTTTATTTTAGGCATTCTCATAGGTGTATAGTGATGTGGCTTTAGTGTGCATTTTTCTGATGGCTCATGATGTTGAACATCTTTTCATGTGCTTATATGTTATCTGAAATGTCTCTTCAGGTCTTTTATTCATTTTCAAAGTAGATGATTTGGTTTCACTGCTGAATTTTGATAGTTCTTTATATATTATAGATATGAGTCCTTTATCAGACATCTGGTTTGCAAATAGTTTCTCCCAGTCTCTAGCTTCTCTTTTCATCTCTATTTTGCATTTTACATTTTAGTCCATGATCCATTTTGAGTTAATTTTTGAACGAGATATGAAGTTTAGATCAGAGTTCAGGGTTTTTTCCTATGCATAATCAGGTAGCCAGTAACTTTAAGAGACAAGGTCTCACTCTGTCACCCAGGCTGGAATGCAATGACAAGATCAGAGCTCACTGCAGCCTCGACTCCTGGGCTCAAGTTATCCTCCCGCCTCAGCCTCCTGGAGTAGCTGGGACCACAGGCAGGTGCCACCATGACCAGTTAATTTTTTTAGTTTTTGAAGAGACAGGGTCTTGAGCCATGTTACCCAGGCTGATGTGGAACTCCTAGGCTAAAGTCATCATCCCACTTATATGGGGCCAGGCAGTGGCACATGACTGTAATCACAACATTTTGGGAGGATGAAGCAGGACAATCACTTGAACCCAGGAATTCTAGACCAGCGTGAGCCACAGAGGGAGGCCCTGTCTCTGCAAAAAATTTTAAACATTAGCTGGGCATGGTGTTGTACACCTGTGGTCCCAGCTACTTGGGAGGCTGAGGTGGGAGGATCTCTCCAGCCTATGAGGCTGAGGCTGCAGTGAGCCATGATCGCACCACTACACTCCAGCCTGGGAGAAAGTGAGACTTTGTCTCAAAAAAAAAAAAAAAAAAAATGCTAGCACATCACCCATATCAAAGACAGGTATTATCTTTTTGAAAATTTAATTACAGTTATGTAATGGACATGTAAAATGTCCACTTTGAAAGCTTGAAAAATATATAACTCTAAGTATTCTTACCTTAAAATTCTGATTCCTACCTAAGATATCGCATACTGTTTACATAAGTATCACAATGCCTGGACAACAACTAAAAATGTGTACGAGGGAGAACAATGAGCATGTATGCCTGTTAATTAAGGTATATTTCCCCCTCATTACACAAAAAGTCATCACAGCAAACCCCTGTGACGGTATCTAAAGCAAGCCTACAGTTTTACTTCTCTGTATTATAAAATGCAAGGCTAAAATTCAAATACTAAATATTTCCTGAAGCCAAGGGTAGTTTACTTAAAATAAATGCCTAGGGTCTATATCAAAAATATGAAAAAGCTAGCTACTTCATAGCCATTCCAATCTAAGTTCAGCTTTTTCTTTTTTAATTGACACATAATTGTGTACTGTACATACGTATGGAGTACACATAGGGATGTTATAATACATGTAATGTATGTGATCAGTGTAATTAGCATATCCACCATCTCAAACATTTATCATTTCTTTGTGTTGGTAACGTTCAATATCCTTCCTCCAATTATTTGGAACTATATATATATATATATTTTTTTTTTTTTTTTTTTGAGAAAAAGTCTTGCTCTGTTGCCCAGGCTGGAGTGCAGTGGTGTGATCTCAGCTCACTGTAACATCTGCTTCCCAGGTTCAAGCTATTCTCCTGCCTCGGCCTCCCTGGTAGCTGGGGTTACAGGCACCCACCACTATGCCCGGATAATTTTTGTATTTTTAGTAGAGATGGGGTTTCACCACGTTGGCCAGGCTGGTCTCAAACTCCTGACCTCAGGTGATCCACCCACCTCAGCCTCCCAAAGTGCTAGGATTACAGGCATGAGCCACCGCGCCCAGCCTGAAACTATATGTTCTTGTTAACTATAGTCATCCTATGTTATAGAACACTAGAACTTATTCCTATCTAGCTATAATTTTGTATTCTTTAACAAATTTCTCCCTATCTCCCTCTTCCCGCACCCTTCTCACCCTCTAGGATCCTCTGTCTACTTTCAACTTCCATGAGATCCACTCTTTTTTGCCTTCCACATAAGAGAACATGTGCTGTGCAACTTTCTGTCCCTGGCTTATTTCACGTAATATCTTCCAGTTCCATCCATGTTGCTGAGAATAACAGGACTTCATCCTGTGTTATGGCTGAATAGTACTCCACTGTGTATAAAGACCACATTTTCTCTACCCATCATCTGCTGTTGGACACCGAGGCTGATTCCATATCTTGGCTATGGTGAACAGTGCTGCAGGAAACACAGAGGTGCAGATGCCCCTTCGACACTGATTTCCTTTTCTTTGGGTATCTACACTGTAGTGGGACTGCTGGATCACACTGTAATTTCATTTGCAGTTTTCTGAAGAACCTCCATACTCTTGGCCATAGTGGGTGTCCTAGCTTACTCACTCTTATTCTTTTTTCTCTTTGAGACAGAGTCTCACTGTTGCCCAGGCTGGAGTACAGTGGTGGAATCTTGGCTTGCTTACTGTAGCATCCGCCTCCCGGGTTCCAGTGGTTCTCATGCCTCAGCCTCCCAAGTAGCTGGGATTATGGGCAACCGCCACTGCACCTGGCAAATTTTTGTATTTTTTAGTAGAGATGGGGTTTCACCACGTTGGCCAGGCTGGTCTTGAACTCCTGGCCTCAAGTGAATCACCCACCTCAGCCGCCCAACAGTGTGGGATTACAGGTGTGATCCACCACTCCCAGCTAATTTTTGTGTTTTTAGTAGAGACGGGGTTTCACCATGTTGGCCAGGCTGGTTTCAAACTCCTGACATCAGGTGATCTGCCTGACTCGGCCTCCCAAAGTGCTGGGATGTCAGCGTGCGCCCTGCGCCCAGCCAGCTGCCCTAGTTTACACCCCCCTACAGTGTGTAAGAGCTCCCTTTTCTCCATATCTCCACCAGCACTTGTTATTTTTTGTCTTTTTGATAATACCCATCCTAACAGGTGAGATGATACCTCACTGCGGTTTCTGATTTGCATTTCTCTGATTATAAGTGATACTGAGCATTTTTTTCGCATATTTTTTGGCCATTTGGATGTCTTCCTTCAGGAAATGTCTGTTCGGTTGGGTGTGGTGACACAAACCTATAAGTCCAGCACTCAGAACCCTAAGGCAGGAGGACAGCTTGAGTCTACACCGGCCTACGCAGCATAGCAAATCCCTAGCTCAAAAACAAAACAAAAAAAAAAAAAGAAAAAGAAAAAGAAAAAGAAATATCTGTGTCTGTGTCTGTTCAGCTTTTTGATCTCCAAAAATTAAGAGTTCATTTTGGAATCGGACGACCTGCCTGATTCAGGGACAATCTGTGTTTGGTTCTACTCTCCTACTTCCTATGTGACTTTAGGAAGCTCCCTTAGCCACTTTGAGCTCAATTTCCTCAACATTAACCAGGAATAAGTACCACCCGCCTCTGCTGGTTAACGCTGAGGACTGAAAGGAGAACCTCCACATCGCCACTTGACAATGCCGCCTGGCGGAAACCCCTCAATGCGGGACTGGTAGGATCATCTGAAGCTAAGTACAACTTTCCTTTCCACTGTCCCAGGCTCACTCTGCATGCGATTAGCAAGGAATAGCGAATAAAGGAAACCGAAATAGTTGCTTAATTTTTAATAAGAAATTTTTTAAAAGTGGGGGTGGTGGCAAAATAGGAGGGAGAGGAGGGGAAGGAAAAGCAGCCAGTCACAAGTTCTAGTCCAGGGCTTATCTCCAGCCTCCTCACTCAGCCAATCACCAGTCCCCACCTCCTGCGGAGGGGTACTTTCTCCGCTGGCTTCACTCACATGGACGGCACTGCCACAGGTGTTCAGAAACCAGGAGCACCTTGAAATGGGCAATGTGCTTTGGGTAGGAGACCTACAATTTCGCCAAAGAAACCATGGCACAAAAGTGACCCACATAGGAGGGACCAACGGCTGTAAATACTTGGTGGCAAAAACGGATGTCATACCTTCTGTACAGGAGACACACACCCAAATAAAATTTGCCAAAATAGCAGAGAAAAAAATACAGCAGACATCCAGTGCCATTCTGTTACAGAAATATTTATATCCCAAAGCCAGGGACCTCTCTGGAACACTGTCTTTATTTCCACGTTTCATGGAAGATGTTTGAGTGCACTCACGTGTGTCTCAACAAACTTCCAGTCCCTGCTCTAAACCCTGTGGCTCCTCAGCAAAACCCAAAAACAAGTATCAGTTTTCCTTCCAAATGGGAAATTTCCTGACCTAGCGAAACCAGCATCAAATCCACTTATTATGAGATAGCTGATTACAGGCGAAGTCCTCTAGTCCAGGATGACTCCCCTCCTGCAGGAGCGGGAAGGATGGGCAGAGCACTGGCCTGCCAGACCACATCTCCAGGCAGTTTGAAACCATGGCTGCTCAGGTGAGCCATGATAAAAATCAAAACCAAGTATCTCTGAAAAGTGTACATGGCAAGACCCAGACCTCGGACCAGACTCAGCAGAAATGGATGTTGCAAGGTTTGTTCAGAGACCTCCTCTCCATGCCCCCTCTCCCCGGGACCTCCCTCCTTGCACTAGGGTTCCAGGGCCAATGGACCACTCCCTTACCTCTAGCCCAGTGCATTTTCAGGACCAGCTCCCAGACTGTACCAGACCCTGAAATGTATTCGCTGAATGCACTCTTTCTTGAAATGATCATAAATCACCTGATGATAACAACAATTGTTCTAAAAGTGTTCTCTCTCTGTCTCTCAGGAATCGTGCCATGAGTTTGAGCAAGCAGCTTTGCTTCTTTCTACTGCAATTCTATCATTTGCAAAATGTTAACAATTACTGTGTTCACCCATAGCATTGTTGTAAACAGCCTTAAGACCCACTTCATGTAGCCTGCCAGGAGCACAGACCCTGTCACATGGTAAATGCCCACTGAAGGTGAGTTATCTGTAGCTAGTATTACCTGCCACTCCAGCGAATAAAAGGAGTCCATCAGGTCTCATCGTATCACCATGAAAGGATGTCCATGTAGACTGCGGAGTGGGAGTAGGGGAACTCAACGTTTATCAGGTACTATTTTGCTTTTTAGAATGTGTACATACATATTTGTAGGTACACTGGAAAAGATCTGGAAGGAAATACACCCAGTGTTAATAGTGACTACCCCAAAGACACATTCATCCAAACACACAGGAGAAAAACACTCACTATCTTTCTGTCTTCCATATCATTTGAACTATTTTCAATAAGCATCTATGGCTTTTGTAAAGTTTTTGAAAGGAACTTATTGCATTTTTTTTCTGGAGAAACAAGCAGGAGCATGAAAAAGGTGGAAACAGAAGGTAAAATGGCTCAGCAGGCACACGAACCACGCACCTCTCACTACAACTCAACACCAGCTCTCTCTTCTCTTGGTCCAATGGCCCAAGACTTAGAGATAAAATGTTTATTGTGATCACATCAATCACACCAAGGAGCTTGGAACCACCCTTTCAAACTCCTCTGGTTCTGTGTACCTGCCCGGGGCTGTTAGCTTTCCTCCTGTGTCTCTGACTGGACTGTAATCCCCTAGTGGGGAAATGCACCCTGACACTTAGCCATCATCCCCACAACACTCAGCACCGCATAGAGACCAGGGCAGTGATGCCCACTCGGACTGTGACTCTACTTAAAAAGCAAAGGACCAGGGGCCAGATGCGACTTGTCTTTGGTAACTCACCAGCTGTTGCTTGAACCAGAACAAAGCCAGGTCTCCTGATGCCCAGAAAAGAGCTAGTGCCTGTCCCGCTAGAAACGTGGTGAAAATGTTTTGCTTGCTGTAAAAAGACGCACTACTGGAGAAGATGGGTGCAACTTCTCATGGAGCCACTCAGCCCAGATCACCAGGAAACAGGGCTGCCGGATGAGACACTTGGCCCAGATCACCAGGAAACAGGACTGCCGGATGAGACACTAATCACATCCACTGGAAAGGAAATCTGGCTGGGCAGTAGAGGGAAATTCACACACATTACCCTGCCCCAATGGCAGCAACAACATGAACAAAACAAAAAATACCTGACTGGAAAGCCGTAGCCTGGCTAGCAAATTCAAAACAGAGCCACAATCCTAGCAGCACGTATCACTGCAACACAGAGCTTCAGTCAGTGTGCACACACTTTAAGTAGAAAGGTAAAATGTCCATGTTTTTGGAACAAGGGGGCTATTTGTGTGTGTGTGTGTGATGTCAGAAGAAACTGTTGGCAAGGAAATAGAAATAGGCGCCCTTACACATTGACAGTGAGATAACGGTATGGCCCTAACGGAAGGGAATCGAGCAACACCCATCAACATTTAAAATGTGCAGAACCCTGGATCCCACAATTCCATTTCTAGCAATGCATCCTATGAACATATTCACGCAAATATGCAAGAATTACATACAACTCAGCATTGATTAATTCAAACGGTTGGGAACAACCTAAATATTTACCAGTGGGGAATTGGTGGAGAACAGTATTTATCTTATGCCAACATCTGTGTTTTTAAAAAGAAGATACATAGGCTGGGTGCAGTTGTTCACACGTGTAATCCCAGCACTTTGAGAGGCTGAGGCAGGTGGATCACGAGGCCAAGATATCCAGACCATCCTGGCCAACACGGTGAAACCCCGTCTCTACTAAAAATACAAAAATAATCTGGGCACAGTGGCGTGCGCCTGTAGTCCCAGCTACTCAGGAGGTTGAGGCAGGAGAATCGCTTGAACCCAGGAGGTGGAGGTTGCAGTGAGCTGAGGTCACACCAGCCTGGTGACAGAGCAAGACTCCATCTTGGAAAAACAAACAAGCAAACAAACAAACAAAACTGGCAACAGTGGTCACAGAGCAGTGATGGGAGTAGGACTGCCTTTCACTCTCCAGTAACTTTTGAATGTCGCTCATATTACATATTCAAAATATATGACTACAGTAAATATTTTCAGAGTAACTATGAAAAACTGGGGAAATAATAATATCTAACACACAGGACTACTGCATAATTAAAGAATGAAAATTTTAATCACTATCAGAGTTTAAAGGAAGAAAGATTAATTCTAGCTTGGATGTCAGAGCGGGGATCATGTAAAGGAAGTGAGTATTTCAAGTCTTGAAGGATGGAGAAGATTTAAAGAGGCAGAAGTGTGGAGATGATGTCCCAGATGGAGATAAGAACATAGACGAAGAAGATGAAGAGATGAGAAGGTCTAAATTCTAAGTGCAGCTCTCAGGCTGGGCTTCAGAACAGGGCTTAGGCAACAAGCTGGAGTGCAAGGCTGATGGCGGGAATGGAAACACTGAAACCCAAACTTCCATATCACTCCTGGATCATGAGCCTTGAATGCCAAGCCAGGGAACCCCTCCTTGATCTTAACAATGAAAAGTCACTGGGCTGGGTGTGGCGACTCATGCCTGTAATCCAGTGCTTTGAGAGGCTGAGGTGAGAGGACTGCTTGAGGCCAGGAGTTTGAAACCACTCTGGACAACACAGCAAGACTTTATCCTTACAAAAAATTTAAAAATTAGCTAGGCAGGATAGCACACCTGTAGTCCCAGCTACTCAGGAAGCTGAGGCAGGAGGATCACTTGAGCCCAGGAATTCATGGTTACCGTGAGCTGTGATGGCATGCCTGCATTCCAGCCTGAGCAACAGAGCAAGGGCATGTCTCAAAAATAAAAAAAATAAAAAAATGAAATAAAATCACTAAAAGTTTGTATAGACATAAAGTATAAAATCATACCATATATGATTTAATCCAGATATATAATATAAATCAGAGGGGGAAAAGAGAAATTAGGAAGCTATTATAAGAAGACAAGACTCAACTAAGACACGAGCAAAGGCCCTGGGCTCACAGCGCTATCTTTATATAAAGGAATGAACTACCACATTTATTTTCATGGCATCACCAACTTAGATACAGGCCATTATCAGATGGCCATAATACCATAAGCAAATACCATAAAAAACACCATAGGCTGTGTGGTTTAAACATTAGTTTATTGCTCACAGCTCTGGAGGCTGGAAGTCCAAGATCAAGGTGTCGGCCAACTCAGTTCCGAGACAGGGACCTCTTCCTGGCTTGCAGACAGCCATCTTTCTTCTTGTTTCCTCACACCAGGGCAGTGGGAGCTCTCTGCTTTCTCTTTTTTTTTTGAGACAGAGTCCCACTCTGTCACCTGGTTGGAGTGCAGTGGCACAATCTCAGCTCACTGCAACTTCCGACTCCCTGGTTCAAGCAACTCTCCTGCCTCAGCCTCCCGAGTAGCTGGGATTACAGGCACGTGCCACCACACCCAACTTATTTTCGTATTTTTAGTAGAAACGGGGTTTCAGGATGGTCTCAATTTCCTGACCTCGTGATCTGCCCACCTCAGCCTCCCAAAGTGCTGGGATTACAGGTGTGAGCCACCACACCCGGCCTGGTTTCTCTTCTTCTAACCGCACTAATCCTGTCAGACCAGGGCCCATGCTCATGACTTCATCTAACCCTAATCATCTCCCAAAGGTCCTATCCCCTAATACCATCACACTGGCAGTTAGGGCTCCAGTACAAGAATCTGGGGGAGACATAAACATTCAGTTTATAACAATGTCTTTTCAATCCTGTTGAAAAAAACAACCAAATGAGTAGGCAAAGAAGTACCTTATATGTAAACAAGTCAGGACTTTTCATATTTCTGCTAACACATTAAGGTCAATTTAAAATGTCTAATAACAAGAGTCAAAAGCAGAGATACATGAAAGTTAGCTACTCTGCATTTTAGGCCCACATTGAGCTGTCTTTCAATGACATTGTGGCACAAAGAACACTGCTTTCTATTCCTGGTTTTGCCACCAAAGAAGCTGGAACATTTCCCTGTATTTCCGTTTATCTTGAAAATCACTGGGCTGACCTAGCAGACCTCCAAGGTCCCTTCCATTCACAAATTCCACAAATAACTTCCTACCAACAGAGGCTACACAAATAAACTACACTGATGAAGGGGAAAGCTAACACTAGCAAACAATGAGATGCACACAAGACAAGACGTATAGAGAAGTGGATCAACCACAAACTGGTGGACGATGAGCCAGCGGGGGATAAAAACACATTCCCTAACGATGGACAGACAGGCAATGGCGCCGAGGTAGTATTGTTGAAGATTTCCTATTTTACATCTTCAAGATAAATGGCCCAATTGTTTATATTCATTCTGATTAAATGTGAACGTGAAAACTTCCTCCAGGGGACACAGACATCTAAAAAGTTCCCAATGTATCCAATATGTCATTTGATACTTTTACTGACAAGAAAAATGAGGGACTGAATATACAAACAGACCATGCCTGATCATATGTATAAAGACAGAACTCAGACCACAACCGGTAGCTGCCCACCCAGGAAACCAATCCCCTATCTACAATCAACAGCCAGGAGGCCAGCCAGGCTAGCACATCAGACAGGAAGCCAGACTGCTCTCTCAACAACCCAGAAACTAAACCACAACTCTGTCCCATGTGGCCAGGACTTGACTCAAAACCGACAGCCACCCTAGTTTTGGCCCCTATTTCCAGTTAGGATAATTCACAGAAAGCCATATACGCCCCTAACCAATCACGTAGGACACCCCACTTCTGCACAGCTGCCTCCAGCCCCCACAACAGCCTCCACTGGGAGCCGTTCTTTTCCATCCTGAAGCTTCCCCACTCCTCATCCGCCACTCACTGGCATGTCAGTCTCTGCCACACGCAAGTGACGGTGCCGACTCCCTTGCCACAGCAGCTCCGAGGAAGTTGCCCCTGCCTGTCTCATGTGGGCGGCCTTCCCTTATTTCCCCCAAAGAATAAGTCTTAAATGAGGGGCTTCTCTCCATATGGCCAAGCTATACAATTCAGAAGCCCAGCATGGCAGATTCCAAGCCTGGAAAGACCATACACCCCTCAGGTCTTCTTTCCACAAAACACAGCTTCCTTGAGTTCCTCAGTCACTCCCCACCAACCAGGGAAGGAACCACGTGTTATGGAAAGATCAAGGGTCTTGAAGTCAAACTTCTGAGTTCATCAAGTACCTCATCTTTCCACTTAACAAATTACATGGCCTTGGCCAGGGGTGGTGGCTCACATCTGTAATCCCAGCACTTTGGGAGGCCGAGTTGGGCAGATCACCCAAGGCTGGGAGTTCAAGACCAGCCTAACCAACATGGAAAAACCCCATTCCTACTAAAAATACGAAATCAGCCTGGTGTGGTGGCACGTGCCTGTCATCCCAGCTACTCGGGAGGCTGAGGCAGGAGAATCACTTGAACCTGGGAAGCAGAGGTTGTGGTGAGCCGAGATCATGCCATTGCACTCCAGTATGGGCAAGAAGAGCAAAACTCTGTCTCAAAAAAAAAAAAAAAAAAAAAAACAACAAAAAACAAAAACAAAAACAAACAAACAAAAAACCCGACGTGACCTTGAACAATTTTCATAACTTCTCTAAGCCTCTATCTTCATCTTCAATAAAATAATTTTACCTCCAAGATTGTATTAAATGGAATCCCACATGTAAAACAGCTGACAAATATTAGGGGCCCAACAGCTGTGTGCTCCTACTGCCGCCCCACTTTACCCCAAGGGAGAAGCACAAGATGTCCAGAAAAAGCCTGTTGATCCCTACACCTCAGCATCCTGTGTTCACACAAGGCGCAGTGGGATCCAGACTTACCGGGGTCACCCAAATACAAGATATGTTTTGATTTTTCAACTTAGGTACACATGGCTTCTAACGTTCACTATATATGATCCATAATTTAGAAGAGATTTTCCTACACTACTCCGTGGTTCTATTTTAGCAGACTTAGATGTGCCATAATAGCTCACTCTCTTAAGCCCTCTTCAGTATCAAAAACAAAACTTTAATCTGTAACACAGTTATCAGCAGCGAAAGTGGAAAAGGTACCTATGAGTCAAAATGACCCTCTGCCCTGCCCCGCCCCACCCTACAAAAAGCTGTTCAGGAGGATTTGGGCTGGTTATGAGAATGCTGTCTGTATTCCCAGGGACAGACAAATGCCTACTCTGGTTAGAAGCTGCGCTGCTCAGCCTCCAGGGTAGAAAGCTCCCCACACCCTCTACCCAGGGAGAAGAGAAGCAAACGGGGTGGCCAGGCTCCAGGACGTGGACTGTGTAGTGTGGTTTCTGCAGTCCAGGTCACCGCCCTGGGTGAAGCTTTTCCTTCCTTCTTTTCCACCCAAGTGACCAAGGTCCTACGGCTGCTGTAGGGCCTCTTCCCTAGGATGAGACAGCCCAGCCATTCCCCTTCCCTTTTTTTTTTTTTTTTTTCTGAGACAGAGTCTCACTCTGTCACCCAAGCTAGAGTGCAGTGGTGCAATCGTAGCTCACTGCCACCTCTGCCCCCCGGGTTCAAACAATTCTCCTGCCTCAGCCTCCAAGTACCTGAGATTACAGGCGCCCACCACCACGCCCAGCTAATTTTTATATTTTCAGTAGAGACGGAGTTTCTACTTGTTGGCCAGGCTGCTCTGGAACTCCCGACCTCAGGTGATCCACCTGCCTCGGCCTCCCAAAGTGCTGGGATTACAGGCATGAGCCACCACATCTGGCCGAGTCAGCCCAGCCATCCTGACTTTTTGTTCTGGCTAAATTACTCTCTTCCGCGTCTGCCTTCCAACTAGCTAAATCAGAGATCTGGCCTTGGGGCAGGCTGGAAGAATCCCTGTTTTTGGTCCTCAAGAGGTCCTACCAGGGTCTGGGACAATTCCAAGACTTGTGTTCTTAAAGAGGAAAGAAACCTCACATACACGGCTCTCGCAGAGCTCAGGCAGAGCTCAGGCAAGGCTTGGGAGCCGGCCCTAAGGTTAGGGTGTGCCATCTATGATAACAGCTAAGAGATCTGAAGCCAGCTGTCTGGGTTCAAACCTCAATTCCAACAGCGCTGGCTGTGTGATGTTAGACAACGTCCCCAGCCTCTCTGTGGTTCCGTTTCCTCACCGTAAAAGGGCCACAATAATAGAGCTGCTCTAAAAATTAAGTGAATTCGTGCATATAAGGTATTCAGAACAATGCTTGGCACATGGGGGAATTCAATAGACACGTATTGAACAGAGTAACTTAGCAATTAGTAAATATACTCATGCAGGCCAGTCGCGGTGGCTCACGCCTGTAATTCCAAAACATAGCAATGGGTTGGCAGGAGCTGATGACTGGAGGTGGCGCAGTAGCGTTGGGGTGTGGGACAGCGGAGGGCAGAGAAGGCAAAAGGGCCTGCATGACACCCTACAGGGCTAGGAGCCACAGCTGCGGTGATTAGTTCAGTTTTGTCTCCTATGCCTGTTACTTATACACCATCTCTTGTTCAGAAAGAACTTCAGGTTGAGTATTTGGACTCCTTGAGCCTTCTGCTGTTTGTCTCCGGGACGTTGAACACTCTTAAAAGGGGAAAACTGTCCAGTTCGATTTTCCTTCCTGGGACATTACAGGTTTTTCAAAAGTTTGATGAAAGCATTCACTAAGGAGTGACTCCACTTTCTTCGGTGGCTGAGAAATACAGCGTCTGAGGGGCAGCATCAGGTCTTCCCATCAAGCTGAGGTCGGAGTCTCCCCACCCACGGACCTCACCCTCGCTCTCCCCTCATAAATCTGACCTCTAACTGTAACTGCCTTGGCCTCATTCCGTGGGTGTGGCTGCTCCTGCTTGAAACGCATTTTCCAGCCCGCCAAATTCTTGGGAGAGTTTCTTCCACTCTCCAAGCGCTAAGAGCTACAAAGTTCAATCTGGCTTTCCAGATTTTTTTTTCTTCCCATTACTAACGGAAGAAATCAAGAAGCGCCGGGCAGAAGGGCCCTGTTCCCTCGAATCAGAGCCCCGCCCAGGGCCAGAGCAGGAAGCACTGCGGTGGGACTCGCGGTGACAGCCCATGGACCCCCGGGTCCCGCCGGCCAGGGCAGAGGGCAGTGCGGTCTGTGTGGACGCTGCGCGACAGCTCCGGGCCCGCGCCTCTTGCTTCCTCCCGCAGGGCAAGTGAGAGGATAAACCATGGGGCGGGGGCAGTGCGCCCCCCGCGCGCGGACCCCCACTACACGCGCGTCCCAGGCGGGGTCGACCCAGACGAGCCACGGGGCGCCGCACAGCCCCACTAGCAGGGCGGCCAGGACCCACGCGCCACCTATATAGGTGACAAAACACTCAAGAAGCTGTCATGCGGGGCCGGGAAAGAGCCCCCACCCAGAGTCACGGACTCCCTCGTCCGAGGGTCCGCACAGTCCCCTCGGTGAGTCTGGCGAAGCAGTCTCGCTGCGAGGGAGGGCGGGGAGGGCGGCGGAGTCTCCCACTCGCCGTGACCCGGACCCCGCCCCACGAGTGGGACCTCGCAGGGCCCCCTCTGCCGCACGCGGGGACCAGCCACGCCGCGGGGGACTGGGCAGAAGCCAGCGCCCGGGTCCATGCAGTCCCCTCCGCGGCAGACGCGGGGAGCCGGGGAGCAGTGGGTACCGGCCCCCACCCGCAGGGCGACCATGACCCCCGCGCGGGCCCACGCGGTATCGCAGCAGGGGCGAAGCCCCCGGTGCCACCCGAGACCGAGACAAAGTCCAGGCGCAAGGACCCCGGATCCCGACCTCGGACCCTGCAGAGCCCAGCTCGGAGCTGCCACGCCGGGGGCAGAGACCCCCGCCCGGTCCGGAGACCCGGTCGCCCATGGCGCGGTCTCACCTCAGACCGCCGCCTCGCAGCGCTCGCTCCTCGCCGCCGCGCCTGGGCCGACTGGAGCACAGCTGAGCAGCCAACAGAGCCGCGGCAGCCTCAACAATGGAGCCCGGGGGCGGGGCCGCTGCCGCCGCTTCAGCCCGTGTTCCCCGCTCGGGATCCGGCTCGGATCAAGGAGCTGCAGCTGGCGCGGGGCTGCGGCCGGGAAACACACCGCGCAGGTGCACACGGCCCCGCCCGCCGCCCGCCGCCCGCCGCCCGCCGCCCCGCCCCCCGGCCAATGGGGAGCGAGCTACGCGGAGAGGGCGGGGCCTAGGGGAACAAAGAGAGGTTGGGCGGGGCGGCGCTGGGACTGGGCGTGGGGGTCCCCCGGGAGGACCGGACCCAAGAGCTGGCCGGATCCTGGCCTCCTAGAAGACCCAGCTCAACGTCCACCTGGAGTCTGCTCTACAGGACCCGCTCATCTCAAGCCCAGAACTCAGGCTTTTAGGGCAGAGAGCGAGAGACAGGCTTGCTTTACAAAAAGGGAAACTGAGGTCCAAGGAATAGGATTGCCTGCTGACTGAACTCACGTAGTCCCATTCACTCGTTCACCTTGTCATTCAGCAAACATTTGGAAGCACGGATGGTGGGCGTTAGGAGTGAAGTAGGGCCGGGCGCGGTGGCTGGCGCCTGTGATCCCAGCACTTTGTGGGGCCGAGGCAGGTGGATTACTTGAGGCCAGGAGTTCGAAAATCGCCTGGCCAACAAGATGAAATCCCATCTCTGCTAAAAATACAAAAACTTAGCCGATCGTGGTGGCGCGTACCTGTGGTTCCAGCTACTGGGAAGGCTGAGGCAGGAAAATCGTTTGAACCCGGGAGGTGGAGGTTGCAGTGAGCTGAGACGGTGCCACTGCATGCGCTCCAGCCTGGGCGACAGAATGAGACTCTGTCTCCAAAAAAAAAAAAAAAAATTAATAGATGGGAAGTAGAAGCGAACTTAGGCCTTCCCTGAAGGAGCTCGGCCAAGGAGTACCTGAAATGTCTCTGCATCTCTTTAAGGTCTGATAAAGGAACCAGGAACGAGCACTAATTACTTCCATTTCCTGCCTCAGAGCTTTCATGTGTTTGCTGTTCCCCGCCTGAAATGCCAAGTACCAATGGTATTTATTTATTTATAGAAATGAGGTCTCCCTATGTTGCTCAGGCTGGTCTCAAACTCCTGGCCTCAAGCTATCCTCTCCTCTCAGCCTCCCAAAGTGTTGGGATTACAGGCATGAACCACTGTCCCCAGCCCTGATCGTCTTTAAAACGTCTTTCCTCATCTTATTTGAGCTTCCTGCTTCATGTGACCCCACACCCTTGGTTTTCCTGTACTTCCATAGCTGCTCCTCGGTGGGTCCCAGGGACCCACCCCCTTCTCTGCCCAACTTGTATATGTCTGGACTCAGGCCAAATGCCCTTCCATTTGCAGTGGGCACTGCCACAGGAAATCTCATGCCCTTCCGGGCTTCACAAACCATCCACATGCTCTGCTGCCTGCCAGAGACATCCATCCCAGTCAGATGCCCAGCCCTGACCTTTCCCAAAGGCCCAGCTGGACACAGGGAAGCATCTCAAATTTTCCGCGGGCCAAAACAGAGTGCTTTATTAGTGCCCTAACCTGCTCATCCACATTCTTGTGATTCTCTGTAAACAGCCCCTCCATCCACCCAGCTGCTCAGGTGAAAATCTCAAATCCTCCTCCAATCCTTCCTCCCCGAACCTCTCATGCAGCCCTCTGCCTTCCTAGGACGCTGAGCACCCCTCACTCCCAGCGCCAGCTGGGGTGCTGTCTGAGTGGCTGCCACCCACTTGGCATGAAGTGGGACCTCTCGCCCGGTGTCGTGGCTTACGCCTGTAGTCACAGCACTTTGGGAGGCTGAGGCGGGCAGATTGCTTGAGGCCAGGAGACTGGGACGAGCTGGGCCAATATGGTGAAACTAAAATACAACAATTAGTCAGGAATGGTAATGCGTGCCTACCATCCCAGCTACCCTACCGAGGAGGCTGAGGCAGGAAAATTGCTCGAACCTGGGAGACAGAGGTTGCAGTGAGCCAAGGTCACACCACTGCACTCCAGGCTGGGCAACAGAGTGAGAATCTCTCGCAAATTTAAAAAACAAGAAAAAGAAGAAGAAGAAAAAGAAAGAGAAAAAGTGTGACCTCTCTAAGGCAAGGCAGTGTCCCATTCTGATTCAATTCCATGTGCAAAACAGGACCTGCGCCCTGAAGGCACTCACTCAGGGAGGCTGCTGGGATGGGTGGATGCAGAGTTAAGGTCTTCATGGTGGCTGGGGCTGACCCCATCCCCATCGCTCTTCCCACACACACCTGCACACTCATCACTCCCACGCTCACACCCACCACTGAAAGCCTGGCCCCTAATCTGATTTGCCTAACAAGGTCCCCGGATGAATAACACATGCTTCCCTACCTCTCCCCTGCTAGGGCCCCACCGTGTTGTGGGATGTACTCAGGGATCAGGAGAACAAAACCTCAGGGAGTGAAAGGACATTCCAGGGTGCAGGCCTCTGCATCCGCCTCCATGCCCTCACCCCTGCCTGACACACCCTCACCCCTGTACCTGGCCAGCTCCTACCAACCCTTAAAGTCTCACCAAGTTCAGTGGTGACAGCCACACCCTAAAGTGACTGACCCCCCAATGACCTATGCCCTTGCATAGTCTTCCTGACCTTGAGTACGAGCAAAACCGGTGACTGGCTTCTAACCCATAGAGCCTGGCAAAAGCAATGGGATGTCACTGTCACAGTGCATCACCTTCGCACACTAGAGAGAAAGGTTCCGCCTGCAGGCGCTACAGGAGGGAGATGCTGTGCTGAGAAAGGACCTTTGGAGGAGCCCGGTAGGCAAGGAAGCAAAAAGCTGGGCCCTTGCCAAGCGGGTCCGAGGAAATGAATTCGGCCAGTAACCTCGGCGGACCTGGAAATGGATTCTGCCCTGGTGGAGCCTCAGATGAGGATGCAGCCCAGTTGCTTAGCGTGAGATCCCAAGCACAGGACCCGCTAAAATGTGCTCAACTCCTAGCTTGCCAAAATTGGCTTAAAAGTGTGTGTTGTTTTAAGCTTCTAAGTTTTTAGTTATTGCCTATGAAAGTGTTAAAATTTGAGACAATAACTTAAGTCCCCTCCCCATCACACACATTCTCCTTTCTGGCATTCATCACAATTATACTTATTGATTTAAAATCTCCCTCTTGACTGGGTGCAGTGGCTCAGGAGTTCCAGACCAGCCTGGCCAACATGGTGAAACCCCATCTCTACAAAAAATACAAAAATTAGGTAGATGTGGTCGTACAATCCTGTAATCCCAGCTACTCGGAAGGCTGAGGCAGGAGAATTGCTTGAATCCAGGAGGCAGAAGTTGCAGTGAGCCGAGATTACACCATTGCCCTCCAGCCTGAGTGACAAGAAAAAAACTCTGTCTCAAAAAAAAAAAAAAATTGTCTCTTGCCACCAGCATGAAGGTCCCATGAGAAGAAAAATGGAAACTCTTGCTCATAACAGTGCCCCAAATGCCCAGCACGGTGTAGCTCTAGGGCAGTTAGTCGATGGTGGACGCTGCTGGTTGGAGGGCCCAGCTGGCCCTCCCAGCTGCCTTCTCCCTGGTCACGTTCCATTATAGAGAACAGAATAGTTTCTTGCCTTTCCAGAGTCCCTCTTAGTGGGGATTGGCCAAGTGACATTGTCCTGCCCCAGGAGACATAAGTGGAAGTTGGCTGAAAGGTTTCTAGCCTTGGTGTGCTGGGGTGATTTGAACCAGGACATGACAGCTGACCGTCCATGGTTCGGGAATTCTGCAAGTTGGTTGTTCAACACATTCAGTACTTAAAAATATTAAATAATATAAACTCACGAATTAAAAAATGCATTAGACTAGATGCAGTGGCCCACGTCTAACACATTGGAAGCCTGAGGCAGGAAGATCACTTGAGCCCAGGAATTCAAGACCAGCTTAGGCAAAAAGGAAGATCCTGTCTCTACAAAAAATTTTAAAATTAGCTAGGCATGGTGGTATGTGCATGCAATCCTAGCCACTCATGAGTCTGAGGTGGGAGTATCGCTTGAGCCATCTGTTCAAGTCTCCAATGAGCTATGGTAGTGTCACTGCACTCCAGCCTGGGTGACAGAGCCAGACCCCATCTCAGAAATAAATATATTTCATATATTAATAAATTTATAATAAATGTATGTATATACACATTTATGTATTATAACTATATATTTAGATATAAATATATATTTCTTGTTTTATTTATTTATTTATTTATTTTGAGATAGAGTTTAACCCTTGTCGCCCAGGCTGGAGTGCAATGACACAATCTGGGCTCACCGCAACCTTCGCCTCCTGGGTTCAAGTGATTTTCCTGCTTCAGTCTCCTGAGTAGCTGGGATTACAGACACGCACCACCACGCCTGGCTAATTTTTGCGTCTTTAGTAGAGATGAGATTTCTCCATTTGGTCAGGCTAGTCTTGAACTCCTAACCTCAGCTGATCTGCCCACCTCAGCCTCCCAAATTGCTGGGATTACAGGTGTAAGCCACTGTGCACAGCCTATATGATATATTTATATATTATAATTATGTATATTAATTTTATATAATTATATATAAATATAAATATAAAAACTTTCCTAACCTTCTCTTGTTTCTACCTACAGTCAATCCCATGACTTCAAATACTATCTACATGTAGTAATTTTAAATGTATAGTTTTATATATATATATATATTTTTTTATGTTGTTGTTGTTGTTGTTGTTGTTAAGACAGAGTCTCACCCTGTCGCCAGGCTGGAGTGCAATGGCGTAGTCTCAGCTCACTGCAACCTCTGACTCCCGGGTTCAAGCGATTCTCCTGCCTCAGCCTCCCAAGTAGCTGGGCTTATAAGCGCCCACCACCACGTCCAGCTAATTTTTGTATTTTTAGTAGAGACAGGGTTTTGCCATGTTGGTTAGGTTGGTTTTGAACTCCTGACCTTAACTGATCACCCACCTCGGCCTCCTAAAGCGCTGGGAATACAGGCGTGAGCCACCTTGGCCAAAATATTTTTCTGTTTCCAAACATTTTACATGAGAGGAAAGCGGAGAATAAATCATCTGACACTCTACTGTAAAAAAATCTTTGTGCCTGTCTTCTTTTCATCTTTCCTAAGTGTACATATGACCAAAATGTCTTTAGGTTGAGGTCCCCCCGTGAAAACGTTACAGGGTGTTGTGTCCTCAGCCACCCTCCTGTCTTTTCCTAGTCCTGGCATTTTAGAACCGTCTGGGGATGACCCAGGATACCCACAGTGGCCATGTCTATTGGAGGGTCTAGTGAGTATCAGCCCCGGGGTCATCTCATCCCCAAGGACAGCCTGAGGTAGGGGGTAGAGTCTCTCAGGGGAGCAGCTGGATGCTCTTGGCCTTAGAGGAATCTCCTGGTATAGTTTCATCTAAAATGGTGACCCCTTAGGGTTATTAAAATTTTAGGACATTAAAATGAATGGACAATACAACGTAATGTCATTAAAGCTAAGTCATTAAAACTGTTCCTCCAGCCGGAGCTTTTATTCCTCGGAGACACATTGACGATCTGCAAATGGGATGCTGATATTGAGAGGAAAAGGCAGAAATGATTTCTGCTTTCTAGATTGTCTCAGACTTGCGAAGAGAGAAAAATTGTCCCAAAGGATGAGGAAAACCCACCCCAGAGAGGATGTGCAAGAACCTGAATATGGAAATGCTCTGAAGGCACACAGGCGGACAAAGAGCAGTGCCAGTGCCTCCTAGGTGGTCACTGAGTGCTTTACTGAACAGGTTGGGTGTCCCGAGGAATAGAATGGCCTGCCGTGACACTTAGAAAGGTCTGTGTTGGAGTCAGCACTGCCTCTCCCTGAGTTTGTTACCTTGATAAGGCTTGTCCGCTTATTTGAGTTTCAGTTTATCATTGACTATAAGATACATGTTGTCAGTACAGCTTGAAAGATAAAGGTACTATTTCCAAAGTAGCAAGGTAAAATGACGTATTTTATTTGCTAAAAATTCATATTTATTCCTTCCCCAGAGTGAGTGTAGTAAGTTTTAAAGGCCTGTTCTTTTCAAGGGTAATTTCAAATGGAATTGTAGGACTTAGCTTTGTCAATGCTACTGGTGAAATAAAAGTGTGATAGATAAATTGATGATTTACAAAGATTCACCAAAATGTCAGTTCCCCTCTTGTAGCATGGTGAAGAATTTATGACAGTGGACATATCTGTATCCTCTTATCTGGATATCTGAGGGGGTTTTTCATGTTGTTTTTGTTTTTTTGGAGACACTGTCTTGCTCTGTAGCCCTGCTGGAGTGCAGTGGCGCCATCTCTGCTTACTGCAACCTCTGCCTCCCGGGTTCAAGTGATTCTCCTGTGTCAGCCTCCCGAGTTACTGGGATTATAGTCACCCACCACCACACCCAGCTAATTTTTGTATTTTCAGTAAACACGGGGTTTTAGGCCTGGCACGGTGGCTCATGCCTGTAATCCCAGCACTTTGGGAGGCCAAGGTGGGCGGATCATGAGGTCAGGAGTTCCTGAGTTCCAGAGCAGCCTGGCTAACATGGTGAAAAACTGTCTCTACCACAAATACAAAAATTAGCTGAGCCTGGTGGCAGGCACCTGCAATCCCAGCTACTCGGGAGGCTGAGGCAAGAGAATTGCTTGAACCCGGGAGGTGGAGGTTGCAGTGAGCCAAGATCTTGCCACTGCACCCCAGCCCAAGCGACAATGCAAGATACCATCCTCACACTTTACATAAACCCTGGCTGCAGAGTAAAATCAATCACTTGTGGAGATTTTTTAATATAATGATGTGTCAATTTCAACCATGGATAAGGCCATTTAGCCTTAGTAAGACCTATCGTGTTAAGATTGTGCCTGTTTTGCAAAATTTCATGTCATCATCCCACTTGTTATTCAGGAAACGTTTTCTTTTGAGTTTTAGGTTCAGTACTGAGGCTCCTTGATGGACAATACATTTTCCAATTCTGAGGACAAGGCAGAGGAGGCCCCCTCTGTGAGAACTTTCATTTTGCTTCTGGAAAAGTACGTTGAATCAAATATAGGAAAGGCTTGCATGGTGGCTGACAGGTTCGCCTGCTTTATCATGCTGGTGTTTTATCTTCTGGACAGAAGTAAAAGGAACACAGCTGTGTCTGTCTCTGTGTAATAACTCAGGACTTACCTGAGTAAACTCTGGGGTGTCATGAGATGAACTGCTACCTCCACTTAGAGAGGCTTCAGGGACAAAATTTCAAGAGATTTCTGAGGGATAGAAGAGCAGGGCTGCCTTATTCTCTGATCTCAGGTAACTACTCAGAGACAGAGGCAAGGGTTGGGGACACCCAAATGCATATACTAGGTGTCTTTGATACAGCCTCCATTTCCTTGCTAAATCTATGCAATGACACACTGAGAAATCTGGCAAGTGGGGCTGAAGATCCCTGATGTGTCAGTTCCAGGGTTGGATGCAAGCAAGTGGTTTTAGTGGACATTGAAGTAAAGGGAGGTGAGCTGTGAGGAAAGAGCTGTTGAAGACTGGGGAGACTCGGAAGTTGGGGTAGAATGTCGACCCATAAGCCAAGGAGTGCAGATGCACATCGATTTGTTAGGGCTGCATAAATGAAAGAAGGACTTCGCCAACACACTAAGTTTTTTCAACAACCGATTGTATTCTTTCAATATTTGCAAGTATTGATCTTTTGGAAATGTTTAATGAGATTTCTTATATAATTCTGCATTCAATTTATGCCCAGGTCACTTTGCTATTATACATTTATGTGCTGCATTTTTATGAATAGACATTTTCTCAAATTTCTTAATTATTTTGCTAAACTATGTGTTGAGTTTTTTCTAGAGGTCCACCTTCTTGACTCACTTTTCTGATGAGAAATCTATCAGGTTTCTCCACAGTGATTTTCAAATTTCATAGCTCCTCAATGTGAGAAACTTAATGTCAACTAAGAAATGAATTACCACTAAAGAATCTTCTCCTTTCAAGATGCTAACCGTGTTTTGTCCAGTGTGAAATCTCACATGTGCCACAAGCGTTACTCTGTGAAGAAAGGAATTCTCATGATTTTTCAAGGCATAACTTCTCCAGTAAGAAGTGTTTGGTATTCCAAGGGAATTCATTGCCCTTGGAAAGACTTTCCCTTCTTATTTAGCTTTTAAAGAATTTCCTCTCTTATTTTCCATTTTAGAGGCATTTTATCACTGTATTTTCTTGTGAACATCAAGCCTAGTGCTTGGCTGAATGTTTATTCACAGAAAATACAAATAAAGGGTTCATCCAAGTAAAGTTTTCTTAGGTTATTTGACAACAAATTGCACATAAAAACATTTTCACACTGAACACAGAGCTAGAGATTCTCTACCTGAAAGTCCCACACGTTTTAAGTTTTTAAAACTGTTGCTGAAGACTTTTAGTTTATCATGTTGACAGTTTCAGCTCTCTCGTGTCATTTATGATCAGATCACTAACAAGTCTTTGGTACACACATGTCGTACAATTTCTCTTCCATATGAATTTATTGATGTGGACTGAAGAATAAAGGCAACTGAAGTAACGTCCATGTTGGGTATAGTAATTCTTCAAAATGTGAGTCCTTTGGCATGTTTAGATGTTACAACTACAGCTAAAGTCTCTTCCATATTCCTCACATTCGTCATTCCTAACACCATGTCATCTAAAGTCAGAATATGTTCTGAAGACATTTATAAGTTTCTCTCCAGGGTAAATTTTCTGATGTTATTTAAGATTAGTACGTTGACTGAAGGCTTTCCCACATAAATGGCATTCATATGGCTTTTCTCCAGTGCATGTTCTCTCATATCATCTAAGGTCAGAAGATAGACTAAAGGCTTTCCCACATAGAAGACAAGCATGTGGTTTCTCTTCAGTGTGAATTCTTATGTGTCCTCTAAAGACAGAGCTTTGACTAAAGACTTTCCCACTTTTATCACATTCATAACACTTTTATCCAAGGTGAGTTCTCTTATGTCTTCGAAGGTTAAAGGATTGAATAAAGCCTTTCCCACACTGATGACACTTCTACGGTCTCTCTCCCGTGTGAGTTTTCTCATGTCTTCTAAGGTGAGAACGCTGAGTGATAGTGCCAGCCTAATTACACTCAGGTGACTGTGCGTCATTACGAACTTAACCCATTACCAGATCTTTAACTTAGATGACTGGTGTACACAGCTATAAAACTCACCATTGTCATACCGGTGGATGCGTCTTTTCTGATAGGATGCATGGATATCATGTGTTTTTTCTTAAGGGCACTTTCCTTGTCTGAAATAATTGAAAAATAAATTGTTACCTTGGTGTTACGGTAATAAAATTGTTTGAAAAACCCCAAGGCCTGTTTACTTTTTTTCAAAAATTGACACTTAGATGTGGCAAATGTGTCAAATGAAGAAAATACTTCAATAGAAGAAACAGATCGTACAGCATCAGCAATTAGAAAAGAGTTTTAAAATTAAAATGTGAAAAGATTTAAAATGGACATGAGATATCAGGCAGGTAAATAGAGGGATAGTCTTCACAGGGGTATCGGGAAAAGAGTCAGCATGTGACAGTTTAACCCCAACAAGTACATGAATTATCCTTTTCCTGAAAGTAAAAGAAAAGGCAAGAGGACACAGGAGTAGCATCTGACATATGAACAAAATGATAATAACATCTAAGGAATTCTGCTCCAGTAGCTTAACCTACATTTTAGAAATTACCACTCATTTCATAAAACCGCTAATTAATATTTGACTGATATTATTCATTGACAAAGCACCTCCTCCTATTAGAGCACAGTACCCTGTTGCTTACCCAGATTCTGGCCTTGGAGAAATTCTCTTCCTTCCCGCCAGAGCTCTTTTCCTTCCTCCAGCTGCAAAGTTATATAGGATTTGCTTATCTGGTACCCTGTTAGTGGAAACAGTACATGTGTTTTGAGTTCACTGTCAATAAATGTGCATTATCACCAACTGTAAGGCAGGCTATCAAGGAAGAATAAAAACAGTGAAGGTCAGCTCAAGCCACAAGACCTAGAACACAGAAAACTCCCCAGGATTTTTTTGACCCAACATGAGACTAGAAAATAAATCCAAATGAAAGTTCCATCAGGAAAAGGAAATTCAAAACAGGCAGGACCTATGAATGCTGAGTCCACGCCTAAGTTCCAAGACACAATGCAGAATACACAGTCTTTTCAGAAAGAGATTAATTAAATCTCTGCACAGTATGTTTATTATTATTCTCGTGCAGAAGAAAAAAAATTTGATTTACAAAAATAATTGGTGTTCTATACAGAAAAGATATTGCTATTGTTTTCACTAATTGGTCTCAGCCTAAGCATAGCGACTAAAGCAGAAGAGTTATTTAGAAAATATTAAATTTAATACATTGAAAATATTCATTAGGCCGGGCGCGGTGGCTCAAGCCTGTAATCCCAGCACTTTGGGAGGCCGAGACGGGCGGATCACGAGGTCAGGAGATCGAGACCATCCTGGTTAACACGGTGAAACCCCGTCTCTACTAAAAAATACAAAAAACTAGCCAGCCGAGGTGGCGGACGCCTGTAGTCCCAGCTACTCGGGAGGCGGAGGCAGGAGAATGGCGTGAACCCGGGAGGCGGAGCTTGCAGTGAGCTGAGATCCGGCCACTGCACTCCAGCCTGGGTGACAGCGCGAGACTCCGTCTCAAAAAAAAAAAAAAAAAAAGAAAATATTCATTAAGTTCTCAGGTCTGTTCTGAGTATTAGACACTGAGTACCAAGGAAATCATGAAATCCTTGTCAAGATTACATTCTAATTGAGTGACAAACTAAATAAAACAAAATAAAATAAAATAAAATAAAGATATTTCTTTCAGACAGATTTAGAGAGCTCAAACTTTTTCAGATAAGATCTGTGAGAGAATCAGAGAAGAGATTAGAGTTAGATATGGGGAAGCTGTTCCAACACTTATTGAATGAATGAGTCAATGTGTGTCTACATACATATGTGAATGTTGAGGGACTCACCGAGGGACACCAGGTGACTGTTGTTTTCCAGCATTATATCTCTGTACAGCTTTCTCTTGGATGTGTCCATCATGGCCCACTCTTCCTGGGTGAAGTCAATAGCTACATCTTCAAAAGTCACTTTCTTCTAAAACATCACAGACATTTTAGTTTAGACAGAGAATCCCTTTTAACGTCCAGAGGAGGAAGGCTGAGATGACATAGGTAGGAGCTGGGTATGCAGAATTCCCAGTGTTTTAGGTTCCAGCCAGTTCATTCTCAATACTAAGCTGGTATCTGCCTTTCAGATTCACTCACAGAGACGTACCCACTCTTAATCCATTAAACTTTACTATGAAGAAATATCACATGAGGTGTGGCATAATATAGCCCAGATATTTTTCAGTAATGTGTTAATCACCTGTACATAACTGATTATAAAATTTTCGCTTGAACCTTCATAAGTAAAACAAATTTACCATGAATTTCAAGAAAATTACAGAGTAGTCACAAGGCAAATAACCATGATTTACTACTTTTTAAACATGACCGTGATTAAATAAATTATTTCTCTAGATAAACCACAGGTTTCTCACCAATCAAATGGTTAAAAGAACTATTATGTGCTTTGAATAATCTAACTAAGTAATAGAAAACATGTTTCCTATCTAGCAAATATTTATTAAACACATGTCATTGGTCCCTTATTCATTAAAAAGTTAGAAAGTAATGAACCAGACTCCAGCATTCTTCAGAACTGAACAAGTTTTACACAGAATATAGGATTCAATTTATACATAGAGTCACTCTAATGTTATGTCATTCAGGTGTTCATGACAAGGCTTGAAGACAGTCGAGCAGCACAAGACAAGACCGCTGAGGCTGCTACACTGAGGAAGTCTTAGTCTCATGATTCCTGTGATATGAAGCCTCCTGTTCTCAACTGTCTCTGGGCAATCCAAACATCAGTTATCACTGCCTCTCTTTTAACTTTACCTTGTCACTTGGCTTGTTCAAGGATAAAAAGGCCTCTTTACTGTTTTGCTTTTTTCTAACCAGCCCTTATGAAGCATTTCCACAGAACCCTAAATTGTACTCTATCTACTATATTCCTTCTCCTGAGTGTGCAACCATAATTAAGTAATTGTATTTCTTATATGTTACTTTCAGTTACCAGAAGGTGAAAAGGTTAATTATCAAAAGGTAAAATGAATGGGGATAAGAATAATAATGACTTCTTTAGTTGTCCTTTTGCAAAGTTTTTAAAAGCACAAATATATTTTATCAAACTCTCCTTTTTCCTCAGCACTGTGCAGCTCTTGCCCAAGGCCTATCACACGGGATTTATTGAACTCAGCTGCTAGAACATCAGCCTCATTATTGGGCTGTGATCTTCTGCTCTTCACGCATCTCTATTGCCTGCATTCATCACAATCCTAAGTCTATTTCAGCCAACGGTACAGTTAATGGGTCATTTATTTCCCTATGAGGTTATAGGATGGATAGAAGAAAAAGAAATACATAAATGAGACCTCTCATGTCTTTTTTGGTAAATAGCCTGAATAGGGGCTGGAATAAAGTAGTGTAATATTAGAAATTATATTGATAATTTAGGAATCTTTGACACATGATACCCAACCTAGAGTCCTGAGAAAACTTAATTGGAGGCCAGATACCTGAAAGTCTCCTGATTGCATTTGGAACACCCAGGCTGGATGGATTTTGCATCATGAAAACAAACAAACAAAAAGAATAAAAATGAAACACCCATGCAAACTGGAGAAAACTGCCCATTTGCCAGCAATATGGGTGTCATTTCAGCAGAAAGAGGCATCCCCTACTCACTAGTGAATGCATTGTCAAGAACTCAGTCTCTCTCTGTCTTCTTCTGGATTTCCACTTGCAGACACTTCAGGCACTAAGAAAAGCTGAGGTTGGAGAAAGAACGCGTGAGACACCAGCCTTGTACACAATTTTCAGACCAACCTGTGATGAAAAGCCAGACCTTCACTGAAGTGTGACACCACCTGCACCACAGCCTGACCAACAGTCACAAACACACAGAGGCCTCTCCTCTTTACCCATGGTCAAAATTAGGAAGCCTATGACTATGGTTTCTGACAAAGAAGGAACACAGATATCTTGTGAACGAGAACATCAAAAGCACTGAGTTTTGTATGTTAATTGACACAAGTCCAGATATTCAATTCCCTCACTGATTTTAAAATACAGGGATCCCTGACTCCGCCCACATGTGGAATATGATTTCCACCTGTAGATAAACACTGTGGGATTTCTCAGATTTTGTTATCCCAGCTTTATGCCCTAGCAATGTTTCTCCAACACCAATCACAGCCTTCTGAAGCCTTACTCCACTTTTACTTTCTCTCAATTTCGACTTTTGTATTTCCCCTTGGAACTTGGAAATCAATCAAGTAAGAATCTGTTTTAGGGTCAAGTGCGGTTGCTCTTGCCTGTAATCCCAGCACTTTGGGAGGCCAAGGCAGGTGGGTCACCTGAGGTCAGGAGTTCGAG
This sequence comes from Macaca nemestrina, assembly GCF_043159975.1. Lineage (NCBI taxonomy): Eukaryota > Metazoa > Chordata > Mammalia > Primates > Cercopithecidae > Macaca > Macaca nemestrina. The sequence goes on from NW_027257569.1 coordinate 137,225, forward strand.
ACCAGCCTGGCCAAAATGGTGAAACCCCATTTCTACTAAAAATACACAAATTAGCTGGGCATGGTGGTGCTTGCCTGTAATCCCAGCTACTCAGGAGGCTGAAGCAGGAGAATCGCTTGAACCCAGGAGGCAATTACAGTGAGCCGAGATCCTAACACTGCACTCCAGCCAGGGCGACAGAGCAAGACTCTGTATCACCAAAAAAAAAAAAAAAAGAAAAAAGAAAAAAAAGAAAAAAATCTGTTTTAGGATGGGGATAATCAATTTAGGAATTTATTTCACTTGGAGGGTCAACACTCCCATTCTGCTGATCTAGCCCTTAAAATCCCCTGCATCAGAAATTCGCAGCAGTACCCTGCGTCGTGGTGTTTCTGTCCTGTGTATGCAGTCACAATCCTCTAAGATGCTCAGAAAATACAAAATGACTTAGGGCTGAGAGAAATGTGGCAGCTCAATCTGGTATTTTACTAAGGTGGTATCTAAAATTCCTGCAATCATGGTTTATATTAGTCTTTGTGAGTTGCAATATCTCTGATTATCATGATACATATTTGCTGAGAAATACTGATGTCCATGTGTATATTCATACATAGATATGTAGGTATATAGATGGATATGTTTATATGAATGCATGTGTTTGAGATGGGGGAAAACATGCATGTATTATTTCCCTGCTAAAAATAAAAAAATAAATATATTTTATGTACAAATGATAATTATGTTTCATAAATAAAAAATTAACTGACCCATTTGTACATGAAGTCCAGGAAAAATAAAAAGGGTAACTTTGTATTAATTGTGATGTTGTGCTTACAGATATACATAAATTTCCTTATTTAACCCTTATAATAACCCTGCTGATGATAGTTTATTTACCAGTTCAATAAATGATCAACAGAGTTTGAAAAATATGACAAAATTACAAAACTAGAAAATGACACAGCAATACTTTTAATTATATTCTGCCTTGTCACTGCCTCTTCTTGCTTTTTTACAAAATTACTCCCCTAACCAAGGTTCTCTATGATTCTGGGGACTCCAGGATTTAGACCCCAGTTCCCAAACTTCACTGTGTCTATTTTTACTGCCACATTTTAATGCACATTTACAGACTTCAACAAGCACTTTTCAATATCAACTTTTTTCTTATTCCTTGGTCTATTTCCTACATCTGTTTATCAAGGCTTCAGTAACATATGACTCCATCTGCCTGTCCCTTCCATGAATGTACCTGACAGTACATGTATTATGTAGTCTATAATTCAAGCAGAACAGATATTCCTTCAAAAAAATAAGATATTAGAGAATGCCTACAAAGCTTCAGTGAAACCAGCTGTAACCCTTAATATTATTACCATGTAAACTCTTCCTCGAATATCAAAATAAGATTTGGACTTTAGAGAATATTTGTGTGTGATTATAACCCAAACATGAACTAAAAGTAATTTAAATGGTCGTATACAGACTGTGCCAGGGACAAACAAGGACAAATATTATAAGAAAATCAAAGCACACTTATTTCCTAAAGGACTCTTGTGTGGAATCTATAAAAACTATTTCAAGATATAGAGATTAAATATATTTCAAAACAGACACATACACAAGCAATCTTTAGGATAAATTTTTTAAAACTTATGTTATGGGTCTAAAATTTTCATTAATTCATGGAAAAAATGTATTGACAAACTTCTCACCAGAGCAGGAATAACAACTTACGTATTTGGTGACTTCAAGATGAGAGCCTGCACAGCTTAGTATCTCCCTCCAGATCTCTCTCTCTCTCTCTCTTTTTGTTTTTTGACAGAGTTTTGCTCTTGTTGCCCAGGCTGGAGTGCAATGGTGAAATCTCAGCTCACTGCAACATCCACCTCCCAGGTTCAAGCTATTCTCCTGCCTCAGCCTTCCAAGTAGCTGGGATGACAGGCATGCGCCATCACGCTTGGCTAATTTTGTATTTTCAGTCGAGACGGGGTTTCTCCAATTTGGTCAGGCTGGTCTGGAACTCCTGATCTCAGGTGATCCACCCGCCTCAGCCTCTCAAAGTGCTGGGATTACAGGCATGAGCCACAGTGCCCGGCCCAGATCTCTTAAAGTCATGAGGAAGGAGCCATTCTGCATCCTCAATATTACCTTAATATTTTCAGGACACCCATAACAATTAAGAGGCTGACTTGTGACTTCCTAGCCCTTTCAGGGCTATTTAGGCCCACCTTAGTGAAGTATTAGGAATGCAGTATTAGGTCTCAAGTTCCTGGACACCAAAACCATGTTCTCCAACAGATCTTCAGTAAAAATAGCTGATGTCTATATTCTTTTGCCTGTCCTTTCCCTTCCTTTTAATTCAGAACTGCGGTCTCAAAAAGTGCTATTATTTAGTAGATTCTCTCAATTCTCAACACCAGCACTATACAGTGTTGAGTAACATCTCAGGTGCTAGGGAAACAGCAGCTGACATTCTAGTAATGCACAAATAGAAAAGCAAAGATCACCACAGAGTAAAAGAGAATAGATTTTTTAAAAGTATGAAACCAAAACGAATATATATCAGATTACACTATAAATGGAAAATCCTATTATCTTGACTGGATTGCAAGTCAAAACCTCTCATGGCTTCCAACATCCAATATATTCAAAGCAGTTCAGGAATGGTGAAAGTGGAATGGAATTTAAAATTATTCTAAGGTTGCATGTGTGAAAGCACCATGCCCTGAAACAAAATATTTATTTTTAAAGCGCATAATGAACACTTCATACAAAGTTTGTGTAACCAGAGAAAAAATCTCATATTTTTTAAAAAAGGAATATGCAACATATTTACATATAATAAAATAAAATTAAACTAAAATAACAGCAATGGAAGACACAATCTGACCTCTGAAAATCAAGGGAGAAATCTCTTTTAAATAAACTTGGCACAATTTTTAAAGTAAGTTATGAAAAATAATAATACCTGAATATAGTATGTAAAAGTACCAACACAATAAAGCTAAAACAATATCCGTGGAAAAATTATTTGCTGTACATTATTTTTAAAAAATGATCTAAGTACTTTCCTCAAGAAGGTAAATGAATGAAATTTAAAAATTGCCTGAGAAAATCTGTGAAAGGAAATGAATATAGAGAAGCAGAATATAATTTAACTATAAACCACACAAATAGAATTTAAAAATAAGGCCGGGCGCAGTGGCTCATACCTGTAATCCCAGCACTTTGGGAGGCGGAGGCAGGCGGATCACCTGAGGTCAGGAGTTTGAGACCAGCCTGACCAACATGGAGAAACCCTGTCTCTACTAAAAATAGAAAAAAAAAAAACAAAAACAAAAACAGGCGGGCGTGGTGGCAGAAGCCTGTAATCCCAGCTACTAGGGAGGCTTAGGCAGGAGAATCGCTTGAACCTGGGAGGCGGAGGTTGCGGTGAGCTGAGATCATGCCATTGCACTCCAGCCTGGGCAACAAGAGCAAAACTCTGTCTCAAAGAAATAAAAAATAAAAATAAATTAAAAATAAGTGGCAGCCAACATGCCCTACATGATTTTCTGTGATGAAAGAAATGCTCTATATCTACATTGTCCAATGCAGTAACTACCACACATATGTAGTTACAGAATTTCTAGTTTGGCCACGAATTTGGCAATTACTACTAAGGATATGCCATTTAGTTATTTAATTATAATTAATTTAGAGTTTATAGCCACATGTGACTAGTAGTTACTCTATTGGTCAATGCAGATCTAGAATCTTGGAGAAAGCAGTTAAAATAATGAGATACGGTCAAAGCAAAAATGGAAAAGGCACACAAATAGTGAACACAGAATATGAGAATGTGAAGTAACAATTCACACAGTAAAATTTAATAATGAGATGCTGCCTTGATGGGACACATGTCTAATGATATTCAAGGCTTGTCTTGTTACAGGTAGAAGAGCAGGAGCAGGGCAGGAGAGGGCTCTTCCCCTACCCACTAGAAATGTCAGGTGATGGCCTGTTAATGATCACTTTGCCTCTCTAACAATGATAATTAGGCAGCACCAGAGACAGGCCATTTCCTGGTGGTCTACACCTGTTAATATCAAAAATGTTAATTAAATGCAGACCCCAGGAAGAAGCAACTTCTTGGGCATGCATGTTAAGAGACAAAAATGGCAAAGTATAATCTTCCGGGGACACACTCCACTGGAAAAGGAAAGAAAGCCTCAGACGGACACGCATATAACTCCCTAAACACACCGTGCATGCCAATTCCAAAGGGTAAGGAAAGCACTGTGCATGCCGGAAACTCTCCCTAAAGGAAGAATCGTGGGAAAGAGGCAAGCCCATCCCAGGATCAAGGTTAAAGGCCCTTCTCTTTTCTCTCTTGGACCTTCAGGCATCCACTTGGGTCTCTTCCAGGAGAATTTTCCTTTCCTTTCTGTTCTAAAGCCTTTTTAAATAAACTTCCACTCCTGCTCTGAAACTTAGTCTCTTTTTCCGCTGTATGCCCCTCAGTCGAATTCTTTCTTCTGAGGAGATAAGGACTGAAGTTGCTTATGGATCCATGCAGATATGCTGCCAGTAACTCGAATCTCTTCTACTGGTAACAGTATCATTGTAAGGGAATGAGGCCAGTTCACATCTCAGTGCTCGGAGAACTCACCAAAAATAAAAAGTTGGAGGATGCTGTGAACTTATCTACCTTCCAAGGCAAGTCCCACAAGCAAGCAGCAAGACTCCCTTTCCCCAAGGTCTTAAACTCTTCTGATGCTCCTTCTCTGGGAAAACGCATCCTCTGGCTTCCCCTTATATAGGAAAAAACAATTAATAAACCTAATCAGCACTACATTCCAAGAGACATGCCCTGACTGCACAGATACTGAACCTAATCAAAACTGCATTCTGGAGACACACCCGGTTCAATTTGATTGGATTTTTGAGACAGCTACTGAAAACCCCACATAAAGTTGGAAACCAAAAAGTTAAGGCTATGTTGAAGGAAAAATAGGAAGATTCATTCCTTTTTTCATTCATAAGTACTTTTTTTTTTTTTTTTTTTTTTTTTGAGATGGCGTCTTGCTCTGTTGCCCAGGCTAGAGCGCAGTGGTGAGATCTCGGCTCTCTGCAAGCTCCGCTTCCCGAGTTCACGCCATTCTCCCGCCTCAGCCTCCCGAGTAGCTGGGACTACAGGCGCCCGACACCACGTCCGGCTATTTTTTTGTATTTTTTTTAGTAGAGACGGGGTTTCACCTGTGTTAGCCAGGGTGGTCTCAATCTCCTGACCTCATGATCCGCCTACCTCGGCCTCCCAAAGTGCTGGGATTACAGGCGTGGGCCACCGCATCCGGCCTCATAAGTACTTTTGAGTGTATTATATGTACTAGAAAGCATTCGCAGTCATGGGGTACAGCAAGAAACCAGACAAACTAGAGTCTTATGGAGACTCTATATTCTAAAATTATTTGGAAGTAAACTGGACTTGAAAACAAATGGAAAGTGAATAGATATAAAAAGTTTCAATGCTCATGATGACGTAAAAAAATAAAATATATTGCAGAAATGAAGTCAAGAAGTGTTAGGGGTCATATGGTACTTCTAAGGCCATTGGTATCCTCTGAAACTCAAGCAGGCTGAAGTCATTTGCATAACTAAAAGGAAAGCAGATGCTAATAGAAGACAATGAAGAAAGGGCCTGAAAGGCATTTCAGAGACCTTGGCTGGTAGCAGCCCCTCCCTTCAAAGGCCTGGAGGCCTATAAGGGAAGACTGGTTTTGTGGGCTGGGCCTAGGGCTGCACCACCCCGGGCAAGCGCAGGACAGTGCTCACAGCATTCTACCTCCCAACCACTCCAGCTCCAGCCATGGCTTAAAAAGGCCCCAGACACAGTTTGGGTCACTGCTTTGAGGGTGCAAGCCTTAAGCCTTGGCAATTTCCATGGGATATTAAACCTGCAGTTGCACAAAGTACAGGAGTGCGCTGCTGATAAACACATACCCGAGACTGGGCAATTTACAAAAGAAAGAAGTTTATTTGGACTTACAGTTCCACATGGCTGGGGGGAGGCAGAAGGCGAAAGGCATGTCTTACATCACAGCAGGCAAGTGAGAGAATGACAGCCAAGCAAAACTGGTTTCGCCTTATCAAACCATCGGAACTCGTAAGACTTATTCACTACCACAAGAACGATATGGGAGAAACTGCCCCCATGATTCCATTATTTCCCACTGGGTCCCCCACAACATGTGGGAATTGTGGGAGTACAATTTGAGGTGAGATTTGGGCGGGGACACAGAGCCAAACCATATCAGAAGCCTTCACCTGGATTTCAAAAGATGTATGGAAAAGCCTGTATGTCCAGTAGAAGCCTGCTGGGGTGGAGACCTCATGCAAATGTCTACTACAGCAGTGCAGAGGGAGAATATGGGGTAGGAGCTCCCACAGAGTCCTCACTGGGGCACTGCCTAGTGGAGCTCTGAGAAGACGGCCACCATCCTCCAGACCCCAGAATCATAGATCCACTGACAGCTTTCACCCTGAGCCTGGAAAAGCTTCAGGCACTCAATGCTAGTCCTCGACAGCAGCCACGGGGACTGACCCTTGTATCCAAAAGAAAATACCATAAAGACACGTGCACTCATATATTTATTATAGCATTATTTGCAATAGCAAAGACATGAATATTTTCTCTATCATCGGATAGAGAAAATGTAGTATATATACACCATGGAATACTATGCAACCATTAAAAAAATTATGTCCTTTGCACCAACATGGATGCAGCTAGAGGCCATTATTCTAAAATAATGCAGGAAGAAAAAACCAAATATCATATGTTCTTAGTTATAAGTACGAACAAAGCGCTGATTATACATGGATGTAAAGATGGGAACAACGGATACTGGGGACTACAAGAAGGGGAAGGGAAGGTGGGGACCAAAACCTGAAAAACATATACACCATGAAATACTATGTTTTCTACCTGGGTTACAAGATCATTCATACTCCAAGCCTCAGCATCACTCAATGTGCCAATGTAAAACCCTGCACGTGCATTCACTGAATCTAAAATAAAAGTTGAAATTTTTTTTTTAAAGAGGTGAAGATGTGGGCCGGGCGCGGTGGCTCAAGCCTGTAATCCTAGCACTTTGGGAGGCCGAGGCGGGCGGATCACAAGGTCAGGAGATCGAGACCATCCTGCCTAACACGGTGAAACCCCGTCTCTACTAAAAATACAAAAAACTGGCCGGGCGAGGTGGCGGGCGCCTGTAGTCCCAGCTACTCAGGAGGCTGAGGCAGGAGAATGGCGTAAACCCGGGAGGCGGAGCTTGCAGTGAGCCGAGATCATGCCACTGCATTCCAGCCTGGGTGACAGAGCAAGACTCCGTCTCAAAAAATAAAAATAAATAAATAAATAAATAGGTGAAGATCTGAATAGACATTTCCCAGAAGAAGAGATACAAATGGCCGACAAATACATGACAAAATTCTTACCATCTCTAATTGTCAGGGGGATGCAAATAAAAACCACCATGAAATGTCACCTGACACCTCTTAGAATAGCTGTTATCGAAAAGATGAATAGTAAGTATTAGTGAGGATGTGGATAAAAGATAACCCTTGTATATTCGTGGTGGAAATACAAACTACTATGGCCATTTTGGATAATAGTATGAAGGTTTCTCCAAAAATTTTTAAATAAAACTACCTGCTGATGAGGCTGTTGAGATATAGGAACACTTTTACACTGTTGGTGGAATGTAAATTAGTTCAACCATTGTGGAAGACAGTATGGTGATTCGTCAAAGACCTAGAACCAGAACTATCACTTGACCCAGCAATCTCATTACTGTGTATATACCCAAACGAATATAAATCATTCTGTTATAAAGATACATGCACACACATGTTCATTGCAGCACTAGTCACAATAGCAAAGACATGAAATCAACCCAAATGTCCATCAATGATAGACTGGATAAAGAAAATGTGGTACATACACACCATGAAATACTATGTATGCAGCCATAAAAGGGAATGAGATCATGTCCTTTGCAGGGACATAGATGGAGTTGGAAGCCATTATCCTCAGCAAACTAACCCGGGAATAGAAAATCAAACAGTGCATGTTCTCACAAGTGGAAGCAGAACAATGAGAACACATGGATACTGAGAGGGGAACAACACACACTGGGGAGGCAGGTGGAGGGAGAGTATCAGGATAAATGGTTAATACATATATGCATTGGAATATTATTCAGTGTTACATAATAATGAAACCCTGTCATTTGTGACAACATGGGTGGACTTTGAGGGCATTACGTTATATGAAATAGGCCAGCCACAGAATGACAATTACTATATGATTTCACTTGCATTTGAAATCTAAAATAGACAAACTCACAAAAGCAGAGAGTAGAATGGTGGCTGCCAGGGGCCGTGGTGCAGGGGAAATGGGTAGATGTGGTTAGAGCACAAAGTTTCAGATATACTATATAAGTAAGTTCTGGAGGTCCCCAGGCTCACTGAGATGCGTACCTTAAACATGGACAGCTTTTTAAATGTAATCATAGCTCAACAAATTGGGTTAAAAAAAAAAAAAAAAGAGGGGGTTGGTTAAAATATTTAAAAGGAGGGGTAGACGTTCCCTTGTTTTTCTCTCTTTGGCATTTTCTTTCCTGCTGCCTGGAATTAAAAAATGATTGGTGGGCATTTAGCAGCCAAACTGGAGCCTCTTCTAAAATGCAGCAGAGCAGACAGCTGGAAGGGGCCTGCATCCCTAATGAATTTGGCAAACATCTGTACCAGCCATGATACATGTAACTATAGATTTAAGTGAGAAAGAAATAAACTTCTGCCTTGTTTAAGCCACTTTGTTCAGACATTAATTTCATATGCGTATAGAGAATGTATGCTCCTTACGAGTAGGAAAAATGTTTATGCCATATGGTTCATAATGGGTGTTCAGCAATGTAGGGTGATGCTGATTATGATGACAATAGTGACAAACAGCATGAAATAATAAGTAATAAAAAAATGGTTTAATAGTTGTATATGGTTACTTTCTTTAAAGATTCTGCTGCTAATATCATTCAATGTATTTGTATGCCAGTGGGAGTTTTATTAGATGTAGACTAAGAAAGTTGACATTATTTAACGAAAAATACTAGATCAATTTTAAAAAACAGTAAAAATATCATGAGATGGAACTAAGCGTCTGTATTGCAAGGCAACTCTCCCAGTTGATTTTATGCATAGTAGTGATTCAGAATCCCCTGATCTAGATCCAACAGATCTCAACCTTTATAGGTGCTATCAAGGAAGCATCTAAGGAAGAAAATTTTCCTGACTCTATCCATACCTCCAGTTAGTAATAGATCTAGAGAACTAGAACCCAAATCCAGACCTCCTGCTTCCATGTGCAGTGGTCTTTCGCTGTTCTGTTTTGTTCCAGTTGGTGAAGAGGATTTTGAGAATAAATGGCTGCATGATTCAACTCCCTCCTCTGCTCTGAGGAATATAGCCTTGTCCTAGCAAGCAAGAAGCTCATACAGTGGTGGAAGAGGCAAATATACATTCACTAATCTAACATACAAGGCAGTAAGCACTGTAACATCAACAAAGCACTTTGGGGCTTCAGACCAGGAGCAAGTGGGGTGATTAATTCTTAGCAGGGCTAGTAAAGTCTGGGAAGTGTTCACTAACAAAATGTCTGATCATTAACGAAAGCAACTGGTTTCTCAACATAGTCTAATTTATTGTAACACTATAAATGGTTGTTTGTTCATAAACTTTCATCTTTTGCCAAAATGTTTGTAGCTTATGTTCCCATTGAACAAGGTTTTCTGGCCAAAACTGTGTACCCACATCAGTCCTCCCATAAAAGCAATTTCGCATGCATAGAACACCTCTATCTATGAATATTCCTAATGAGGTACAGAAAGGCTTTCATTATCCAAACAGAGACATTCCACTGGTGCTAGAGAGCCACAGACGGAAGTTTTCTCTGCCTCCTGGAAATGAAGCCAAACTTTCTTCTTTCTTCAGCCATGAGGATTCCTATCCTCCTCTTCACCATTTTCTTCTTTATGAGCCAGGTTCTACCAGGTAACAAAATAAACTTGGTAAGAATGGAGTGCCTAACACCTTACAGGGATTCAGTACTCAAAGAGAAATCACCATCATCTATGACCAGATAGGGGATCTCATAGGAAATCGGGAAGACACACCAGTCTCTGGCTCCCTGGTCAGGCCCAGTTCTGTCCAACCCATCTATATAGGCCCCACACACCCAGTGCCCACCAGGCTCCTGTCAGCCAGGAGGACCCGTGCTCATCCCCTGAAGCATCCCACAGGGACCTGCATCCCACAGGGACCCACATCTCAGGGCCAACCTCCATGGGGGCCTCTTGGTTGTCGTGGCAGGGGCGGGGGGGTAGTTGACCTCCAGCCCTCCCATCCTGACCACTGTATTTTGTGGTGATAGTTCAGTCCTGGGAGCTTCCTGGGGACCCCGGAAGGAAGAGAACAGGGTGGTCATGGCAGCCTCAGCCCCAGGCTCTGGGCCCAAGCGCAACAGAAGGTAGAGAACAGGGTGGTCATGGCAGCCTCAGCCCCAGGCTCTGGGCCAGAAGTTGATAACGACCAATTGAGAGCAACCACTGAATTCGATCCTCTTACAGATACACGAGAAGTTGGCGAAGAACTGAATGTCGACCATTCTATGGTCATCCAGCATTTGAAGCCAATTGGAAAGCTGAAAAATCTTGATAAGTGGGTGCCTCATGAGCTGACCAAATAGTTTAAAAAGCATCCTTTTGAAGTGTCATCTTCTCTTATTCTATGAAACAACAATGAACCATTTCTTGATCAGATTGTGACATGCCACGAAAAGTGGATTTCATACAACAGCCAGCTCAGTGGCTGGACTGAGAAGAAGCTCTAAACCACTTCCCAAAGTCAAACTTGTGCCAAAAGAAGGTCACGGTCACTGTTTGGTGGTCAGCTGCCAGTCTTTTGATCCACTACAGTTTTTGAATCCTGGTGAAATCATTACATCTGAGAAGTATGCCGAGTTAATCGATGAGATGCATGGAAAACTGTAGCACCTGGAGCTGGCACTGGTCAACATGAAGGGCCCAGTTCTCCACAACGTGTGACCACATGTCATATAACCAGGGCTTCAAAAGTTGAAGAAACTGGTCTATGAAGTTTTGTCTCATCTGCCGTATTCACCTGACCTCTCGCCAACCAACTACCACTTCTTTAAGCATCTTGACAACTTTTTGCAGGGAAAACACTTACACAACCAGCAGGATGCAGAAAATGCCTTCCAAGAGTTCATCGAACCCTGAAAGCATGGAATAAACAAGTTTATTTCTCATTGGCAAAAATGTGCTCAATGTAATGGTTTCTTTTCTTTTAAAGACCGAGTCTCACTCTATCACACAGGCCAGAGTGCAAAGGTGCAGTCTCAGCTCACTGTAACCTCTGCCTCCTGGGTTCAAGAGATTCTCCTGCCTCAACCTCTTGAGTAGCTGGGATTACAGGCACATGCCACCACACCCGGCTACTTTTTGTATTTTTAGTAAAGACGGGATTTCACCATGTTGGTCAGGCTGGTCTCAAACTCCTGACCTCCTGATTCACCCGCCTCAGCCTCCTAAAGTGCTGGGATTACAGGCGTGAGCGACTGTGCCCAGTCCATTGTAATGGGTTCTATTTTGATTAATAAAGATGTGTTGAAGCCTAGTTATAAAAATTTAAAATTCATGGTCCAAAACCACAATTACTTTGGCACCAACCTAATAATAGAAGAATTAAAAGAGGCCTTTATATTAGAGAGCCCATGGATGATAAAATAATAAACAATATTACAATCTCTATAATGCACAAACTTGGTAACTTAGACCAACTGGATGAATTAAAAGACACAATCTATTAATACTAAAACATAGGAGAAATAGGTAATCTAAATATATTGATATCTATTTTAAAAATGGAATCAATACTTAATAACCTCACAGAAAACCTATATATTCCAAAAATCTGACATTCTGTCATGTTATTCTAACTGGTAGGATTCGGGGATTTCCATTTTGATAAGAACATAGGTGAGTCGCACACACTTACTTTCAGTGCTCATTGGTCAGGAAACCTATGTCCTCTATCGGATACTGCCGAGCGATGCGTTTTGGAGAATTTAGGCAAGATAATATTATTTTCAGAATTAAAGGAAGACAACCTGTTTTATGTACAGCACTTCCTCATAATATCACAGGGGATACCATATTTAAACTTTGGGGTATCCCCAGGTATAATTCTTATTTGAGCCACATGTGAATTTCAGACACGGAGGCTGCCGAACTTTGGTGGCTTTCAACAGATGTGGAAGTTAATTCACAATCCACTTTGTGGAGGCATAAAATTCAATGAGCACTCATTTAGCATTTTATTTTAATATTATTTTTGTAAACTTTGCATTTCCAATTAGGTGAAATTTCAAACCTGTTTCAGCTCTTATACACTTTTTTTTTTTTCCCCGAGACAGAGTCTTGCCCTGTCACCCAGGCTGGAGTGCAGTGGCATGGTCTTGACTCACTTCAACCTCCGCCTCCCAGGTTCAAGCAATTCTCCTGCATCAGCCTCCCAAGTGGCTGGGATTACAGGTGCCCACCACCATGCCCAGCTAATTTTTGTAGTTTTAGTAGAGATGTGGCTTCCCCATGTTGGTCAGGCTGGTCTTGAACCCCTGATCTTGTGATCTGCCTACCTCGGCCTCCCAGAGTGCTCGGATTAAAGGCCTGAGCCACCGTGCCTGGCCTCTTCACTCTTTTTAGGCAGAGGGGAGTAAGGGTTGCTTTACGTTAGGAGGGACTCCCGTGTACCCAACCCATTTGTGTAAATTTCTTCCTTCAGAGTTCTGCAAATCAGCATCACCATTGTTAAAGGCCTCCCACATGGTAATAATTGTGCTACAGGGTTTTACGCACATGAAGTTTATGTTTGGCTGAATGAACCTCCTTGCTGTGGCACAAGGGGGGCATAGGCGTTTTCACCAATTATGAAGCGGGTTCACTGTGCAATGGCTACCAACTTTTCTGAGTACAATGAGACCAAACACATTCATACATAAATTCCATGAAGTGAATTTATTACTTACAAATAGCAAACAAAAGACAACAGAAGTCTAGGATTCAATATGAACTGCTACCACAAGACCAGGAAGGCTACCCAGAGCAGATGGATGGAGTTTTGATGTAAACACTTCACTTGCACTACAACTGAGGGACCCCAGAAAGCAGCCCACCTTGGGTTTTCTCCAATGATGTGGTTTGCTGGACACAAGCGTTAAAGGCCATTCTGTTTTGAGCAGGGACTCTCACAGAGCCTGGGCTGTTCTGACCAATGTCACCTGATTCTCAGGATATGGCCTTCCCAGCACATCATACAGTTATCTTGAGAACTACCAGTAAGAAAGGGAGGAAAATGGCCCTGCACCCTTAAAACTGAAGGATCAGGATATTTGTTGTGACAGAGGCACAGACAGTAGCGACAGAGTATTCTTGTGAGCCATCCACTAGTTCTCTTGACCGGAGCATGGCACCTAACTGCCTTTCTCTTTCCTTTCAATGGAAACTGTTTCAGAATATTTTGAATATTTTGAGTTTCTACATCTACAGAGTTGAGGCACATGATTGCTGGCAGTGTAGACTCTCTGCATGGTTACAGGAAAGAGTTCAGGAGCCCATCAAGCCACATTGGAGGAGACCACCTAATCCTCCAGAGACTGTCATTCCATCTTCCTGGGGTTAGCTCCACATGCAGTAAGGCCATTATGTCTAAGGCCGGCAAGACTTGCAGTCCGAAGATTCGACTTTTGGCATGCTGATAAGCAGCAGTGATAAGAAAAACCCACACACTCGCTAGGAATTTTTCAATGAAAGCAGCTGAGACTCTTCTTCATATGCTTTCATAGGGGCTAATATCAAACTCTTTCTTCCCATTTTCTTTACTCATCCGTGACTGAACCATGAGGCACCATAGATGTACACCTCATCAGGAGGGTGTAGGGGACAGCGGCAAGGGGAGCAGCAGCACAAGAAACAAACAAGGCCACTACTTCTGCCTACATAAAAACTATTGTCTTGGAGTATACAATAATTAATAATGTTCACATGGCTGCCCTAAGCATACAGAGATGGTGACCAGAGTAGATGCAGGGACTACAGAGATACAGCCTGATCCTTGCTAATTAGGACTTAAGTGTCGGCTTATGTGCTGCGCTTTTGTGCATTAATAAGCCAGGGCCTCAAAACTGCCTGCTAAGCACAGGCCAAATGTCATGCTGAGTGCAAGTAAACATTCAAGTCTAGGAGATGAGAGCAGTTTAGTGTGGGAGAAGATGACAACACCTGAAGACCACAAAACGCTGTGCAGACCAAAAGGAAGACCCATCATCAGCACACGGTTCTGACCCAGGTGACTGCTGATGTGTTACGGAACCGTCAGCCGACAGCAGGTAGGTCAAGTTGAGCAGGTGTCCTTCATGAGGGCTGGTCCGTTCCATTTGTGTTGCCAATTGTTTCAACAGCGTCTCACGTACCCCACTGGTGAGGAAGGAATGAGCACCCTGCGTTTACTGGCACCGTTAAACACATAACATCTATTACTAAACAGATAAGCCAGACATCAGTTATTAATTATATATAGGAGGATGGTGTAAGCTCCCACAGGCCCAAACAGGGATTAACTTGGGAGTAGAGAGTGGTATAGCAGTGGTATAGCATTAAAAAGTGAGGATGTTCTTTTTTTTCTTTTTTTTTTTGGGGGGGGGGACAGAATCTCTCTCTGTCACCCTTGCTGGAGTGCAGTGGTGTGATCTTGGCTCACTGCAATCTCCGTCTTCCGGGTTCACACCATTCTCCTGCCTCAGCCTCTCTAGAAGCTGGGACTACAGGCACCCACCACCACACACGGCTGAATTTTTGTATTTTTAGTAGAGACGGGGTTTCACCGTGTTAGCCAGGATGGTCTCGATCTCCCGACCTCATGATTCAGCGGCCTCGGCCTCCCTAAGTGTTGGGATTACAGGCGTGATCCACCCACGCGGCCGAGGATGTTCCTTTGTTCCTAGAGGAGTATGTGATTGGTTTGTCTATTGGCTGGTAGGGAACTGAATCATGTGACACTGACTGGTAAGACTGTAATACTCTAAAATACAGTATATAAACTATCATATCATAATGGTGCAATACTATCTACTACAATAAGAAAGGCATTGATGAAAAGCCCAACGCTATCATATGTGACTGAGAGATTGAATGCTTCCTCCCTCAGATTGGTTACAACATATTGTCCTATCACAGTCCTCTCTCCTTCATTCAAAGTGAATGACCCAAATAATAGACAGAAATAATAAAGAATAAAGGGCAACAAATGCAAAGAACTCAAGAGATGATACTCTATAGTAAAATCTATGTACTTAGGAATTAATACCAACTCATTATTAGCAAAAAATAAACATCTTTACATCAAGAGTAGTTTTTCCTTTAATAAAGAAAGGTGGAATGTGTATAATGAACAAGGGATAATCAAAATTTGCCAAATGAGGCTAGTAAGACAATCCCAACAATTCACAATCATTATTCACTGGTCCGTTAATCACAGGACAATACATAAAAGCGAAACTTACCTGACCGGGTGCAGTGGCTCATGTCTGTAATCCCAGCACATTGGGAGGCTGAGGTGGGCAAATCATGAGGCCACGAGTTCAAGACCAGCCTAGCCAACATGGTGAAACCCTGTCTCTACTAAAAATACAAAGAATTAGCTGGATGTAGTGGCAGGCACCTGTAGTCCCAGCTACAACAGAGGCTGAGGCAGGAGAATCACTTAAAACCAGGAGGCGGAGGTTGCAGTGAGCCGAGATTGCACCACTACACTCCACCTCGGCAACACAGTGAGACTCCATCTCAAAAAAAGGTAATAATGAAATAAAAAAAAATTAAACTTACCTACACATTAGAAAAACATTAAAATTCAACCATGAATCCAGCACATTATCAAATGAATAGACAAAAATCCTACCAATAAACTTAATATCATTATCTATGAAACTCAAGTACTACTGCCTAAAGAGCAATTACAGAACTCTCACCTCAAGGTTTCCCTGCAAAACAAGGTGAATTTTATACTCATGACTCCTTAAGAATGAGCCACTGATAAAAACAATATACTTGTAACTTGTGTAACATTTCATACATTTTTTCAAGCACTGCACCGTAATTAATTTGCATCAGGCTTTCCAAATTAGAAAAGCTTCACTTATAGAACTTCTTTCCTGTGGGAGTTTTCACGTGACTTTTCAAGTAAATGTGAAAACTGAAAATATTCTTGCAGTTTCTAAACTATTAGAGTTTTAATCCTGTGTACGTTCTTGTATTAACAAGGTCCAGGGAGCTACAGTGTGCATTTTCATATGTCCTTGAGTGGGTATGAGAGAAATGAAACATTCCCACTTTCTAAAAAAAAATAAATTTTTTTTCTAAAAAAAAATAAATTTCAAGTGACTCTTATTTGTTTTGATTGCTTGTTTTTAAGTTCATGACTTGATAAGATTCCTTCAGAGGACTTTATTTCCTCTTCTCAGTACAAATTATCTTATATCTTTCCCAGGTTTTTCAAAGTGATCTTCAATATTCTGGTCTTTCCATTTGTTTCCTAAAATGCAGACCCACAAAATTATCATGAATTATTACAAACTACAGAAACATTACTAGATTTAATGTTCTTTGTGGACAGTGCCCATGCCTGATTTAGTCACCAAATCATTCCCTTGCCACATTCCAAATCACAAATAGCACTGATGATAGGGAAATACTTCTGTAATTAGGTGAAATGTGTTGTCATTCTCACCTACAGAAGCCAGGTTCCTGCAGGTTTCCTGCATCACTTCTCTGTAGAGATTCTTCTGAGAAGAATCTAGCAAAACCCATTCCTCCTGGGTAAAGTTCACAGCCACATCCTCAAAAGCCATGGAGTCCTAGAACATTCCACACATGTGGATACAAGGATGGGTGAGACTGACTGCACTGGGAATCTATACTCAATCCATAAGCTGTTTACATGATTCTAAAATTTCCAAGCATTTTTTCTATGACTTGATTGTCACAACTCTTACTCTGTTCACACATACTCCCTCCCACACAGCAGTACTAATGCTGGAATTGAACTATTCAGAAAGGCAACAGCAAAGTAGAAACACCCATCTCATTAGAGAATCCAGGGAGTAAGATGTGCTGCTAGGAGTTACCTTTTAACTTCACTTTGTGCATTTTTAGTATCTGTCATAATAAAGTCCTACCTGATGTGCATAAGGGAGTTAATATTATCAGTCCTGAGACTACTTATTCTTAAAAATGCCTGCTCACAAAGTTCCACCTTTGTTTGTAATAGTAACTTACATTTTGAAAGGGATTCCACCAACCCAAGTAATAAGAATGACTCACTGCATCTAAATGGCTTATGCAATATATTTGCCAAAAGTTTTTCTGCCGAAGGTCTATTATTTTCACTGCAGTGGTGCTTAGGGAACCAGACACCAAAACACAGTCTGAACACTAAGTGTTCAATGAGTTTCCCTGGTAGACAATATTTTACATGTGCTGTCACTTGTTAACTGGGGAGTTGAGCCCATTCAATGTGATTATACCAAGAGAAAGTAGGCTTACTAAATTTAATTGAGTAGTAAATAAAACCAATAATTGATATTTAACAATACTAATACAACAATTTTTAAAATTTCTATTGCACAATGTCAAGGCAGAAAGGAATAAGAGGAAATATGACACATGTTTTTTAAAATGACATTAATGTCACCACTTCCAGATGCTATTCCTATGAAATCACATAAATTCCCCAATCAGGTTTTTTTTAGGAAGGAAAAACTACTTTTTCATGCGTAGTAAAAATGACAAATGTCTAATGCTTTTTAGTCATCTAAAAAAAGAGTGATGACTTGTCTAACATACTTCTAAGATTTTCAAACGACAATACTCAGGACAGCACAGTATTAGCAGAGAGACGAGCAAGCAGACCAAGGGGAAGAAAAGTCGTAATGACCCAGCATTTATATGGAAAGTTGATGAATGATAGAGTAGGCACTGTAGAATAGAAAAAGAAATCACATGCACTTTAAAATATGAGGCAAACCAGGCTGGCATCTACTTGGGAAAATGCATTGCATTCTTCTCCATTCCATGATCCATAATCAACTTATTATATATTCAAATATGAAAGATAAAACCAGAACACTTTCAGAAGTCACAGGAAGATTTTTTTTTATGAAGGATTAGGCAGAATTTCTTTTATGTAAGAAAACAGTGATAAAGGAACAGACAAACTCAAACATATTAAAATTTAGGGAATAAAGAGAAAATAGAGTGGGCTGGGCATGGTGGCTCACGCCTGTAATCCCAGCACCTTGGGAGTATGAGACGGGTGATCACCTGAGGTCAGGAGGTTGAGACCAGCCTGACCAACATATCAAAACCCCGTCTTTTTGCTGTTTGTTTGTTTGTTTGTTTTTTGAGACGGAGTCTTGCATTGTCGCTTGGGCTGGGGTGCAGTGGCAAGATCTTGGCTCTCTGCAACCTCCACCTCCCGAGTTCAAGCAATTCTCTTGCCTCAGCCTCCCGAGTAGCTGGGATTACAGGTGCCTGCCACCAGGCTCAGCTAATTTTTTTGTATTTGTGGTAGAGACAGTTTTTCACCACATTGACCAGGCTGCTCTGGAACTCCTGACCTCGTGATCCGCCCACCTTGGCCTCCCAAAGTGCTGGGATTACAGGCATGAGCCACCGTGCCAGGCCTAAAACCCCGTGTTTACTGAAAATACAAAAATTAGCTGGGTGTGGTGGTGGGTGCCTATAATCCCAGTAACTCGGGAGGCTGACACAGGAGAATCACTTGAACCCGGGAGGCAGAGGTTGCAGTAATCAGAGATGGTGCCACAGCAGTCCAGCCGGGCTACAGAGCAACACAGTGTCTCCAAGAAAACAAAAAACAACACCAAAAAACCCCTCAGATATCCAGATAAGAGGATACAGATGTGTCCACTGTCATAAATTCTTCACCATGCTACACGAGGGGAACTGACATTTTGGTGAATCTTTGTAAATCATCAATTTATCTGTCACACTTTTATTTCACCAGTAGCATTGACAAAGCTAAGTCCTACAATTCCATTTGAAATTACCCTTAAAAAGAACAGACCTTTAAAACCTACTACACTCACTCTGGGGAAGGAATAAATATGAATTTTTAGCAAATTATATACGTCATTTTACCTTGCTACTTTGGAAATAGTACCTTATCTTTCAAGCTGTACTGACAACATGTATCTTATAGTCAATGAAAAACTGAAACTCAAATAAGCGGACAAGCCTTATCAAGGTAACAAACTCAGGGAGAGGCATTGCTGACTCCAACACAGACCTTTCTAAGTGTCACGGCAGGCCATTCCATCCCTCGGGACACCCATTCTGTTCAGTAAAGCACTCAGTGACCACCTAGGAGGCACTGGCACTGCTCTTTGTCCTCCTGTGTGCCTTCAGTGCATTTCCATATTCAGGTTCTTGCACATCCTCTCTGGGGTGGGTTTTCCTCATCCTTTGGGACAGTTTTTCTCTCTTCACAAGTCTGAGACAATCTAGAGAGCAGAAATCATTTCTGCCTTTTCCTCTCAATATCAGCATCCCATTGGCAGATCGTCAATGTGTCTCCGAGGAATAAAAGCTCCGGCTGGAGGAACAGTTTTAATGACTTAGCTTTAATGACATTACGTTGTATGGTCCATTCATTTTAATGTCCTAAAATTTTAATAACCCTAAGGGGTCACCATTTTAGATGAAACTATACCAGGAGATTCCTCTAAGGCCAAGAGCATCCAGCTGCTCCCCTGAGAGACTCCACCCCCTACCTCAGGCTGTCCTTGGGGATGAGATGACCCCGGGGCTGATACTCACTAGACCCTCCAATAGACATGGCCACTGTGGGTATCCTGGGTCATTCCCAGACAGTTCTAACATGCCAGGACTAGGAAAAGACAGGAGGGTGGCTGAGGACACAACACCCTGTAACGTTTTCACGGGGGGACCTCAACCTAAAGACATTTTGGTCATATGTACACTTAGGAAGGATGAAAAGAAGAGAGGCACAAAGATTTTTTTTTTTTTAGAGTAGAGTGTCAGGTGATTTATTCTCCACTTTCCTCTCATGTAAAATGTTTGGAAACAAAAAAATATTTTGGCCAAGGTGGCTCACGCCTGTATTCCCAGCGTTTTAGGAGGCTGAGGCAGGTGATCAATTAAGGTCAAGAGTTTGAAACCAACCTAGCCACAATGACAAAACCCTGTCTCTACTAAAAATACAAAAATTAGCTGGACATGGTGGTGGGCGCTTATAAGCCCAGCTACTTGGGAGGCTGAGGCAGGATAATCGCTTAAACCTGGGAGTCAGAGGTTGCAATGAGCTAAGACTGCGTCATTGCACTCCAGCCTGGTGACAGGGCGAGACTCCGTCTCAAAAAAAAAAAAAAAATATATATATATATATATATATAAATATATAAAATACATTTAAAATTATTACATGTAGATAGTATTTGAAGTCATGGGTATATACAGACTGTAGGTAGAAACAAGAGAAGGCAAGGAAAGTTTTTATATTTTATATTTATATATAATTATATAAAATTAATATACATAATTATAATATGTAAATATATCATATAGGCTGCGCACAGTGGCTTACACCTGTAATCCCAGCAATTTGGGAGGCTGAGGTGGGCAGATCACCTGAGGTCAGGAGTTCGAGACTAGCCTGACCAACATGGAGAAACCCCATCTCTACTAAAGATACAAAAATTAGCCAGGCGTGGTAGTGCGTGCCTGTAATCCCAGCTACTCAGGAGACTGAGGCAGGAAAATCACTTGAACCTGGGAGGTGGAGATTGCAGTGAGCCCAGATTGTGTCATTGCACTCCAGCCTGGGCAACAAGAGTTAAACTCCATCTCAAAATAAATAAATAAATAAATAAAACAAGAAATACATCTTTATGTCTAAATATATAATTATAATACATAAATGTGTATATATACATTTATTATAAATTTATTAATATATGAAATATATTTATTTCTGAGACAGGGTCTGGCTCTGTCACCCAGGCTGGAGTGCAGTGGCACTATCATAGCTCATTGGAGCCTTGAACAGATGGCTCAAGCGATCCTCCCATCTCAGCCTCCTGAGTGGCTAGGATTGCATGCACACATCACCATGCGTAGCTAATTTTAAAATTTTTTGTAGAGACAGGGTCTTCCTTTTTTGCCTAAGCTGGTCTTGAACTCCTGGGCTCAAGTGATCTTCCTGCCTCAGGCTTCCAATGTGTTAGACGTGGGCCACTGCATCTGGTCTAATGCATTTTTTAATTTGCGAGTATATACTATTTAAAATTTGAAGTACTGAATGTATTGAACAACTAACTTGCAGAATTCCTGAACAATGGACGGTCAGCTGTCATGTCCTGGTTCAAATCGTCCCAGCAAACCAAGGCTAGAAACCTTTCAGCCAACTTCCACTTATGTCTCCCGGGGCAGGACAATGTCACTTGGCCAATCCCCACTAAGAGGGACTCTGGAAGGGCAAGAAACTATTCTGTTCTCTATAATGGAACGTGACCAGGGAGAAGGCAGTTGGGAGGGCCAGCTGGGCCCTCCAACCAGCAGCGTCCACCATCGACCAACTGCCCTACAGCTACAATGTGCTGGGCATTTGGGGCACTGTTATGAGCAAGAGTTTCCATTTTTCTTCTCATGGGACCTTCATGCTAGTGGCAAGAGACAATTTTTTTTTTTTTTTTTTTTTTGAGACAGAGTTTTGTTCTTGTCACTCAGGCTGGAGTGCAATGGTGTAATCTCAGCTCACTGCAATCTCTGCCTCCTGGATTCAAGCAATTCTCCTGCCTCAGCCTTCCGAGTAGCTGGGATTACAGGATTGCACCACCATGTCTAGCTAATTTTTGTATTTTTAGCAGAGATGGGGTTTCATCTTGTTGGCCAGGCTGGTTTCGAACTCCTGGCCTCAAGTAATCCACCTGCCTCGGCCCCACAAACTGCTGGGATTACAGGCGCGAGCCACCACGCCCGGCCCTACTTCACTCCTAACGCCCACCATCCGTGCTTCCAAATGTTTGCTGAATGACAAGGTGAACGAGTGAATGGGACTACGTGAGTTCAGTCAGCAGGCAATCCTATTCCTTGGACCTCAGTTTCCCTTTTTGTAAAGCAAGCCTGTCTCTCGCTCTCTGCCCTAAAAGCCTGAGTTCTGGGCTTGAGATGAGCGGGTCCTGTAGAGCAGACTCCAGGTGGACGTTGAGCTGGGTCTTCTAGGAGGCCAGGATCCGGCCAGCTCTTGGGTCCGGTCCTCCCGCGGGACCCCGCACACCCAGTCCCAGCACCGCCCCGCCCAACTTCCCTTTGTTCCTCCAGGCCCCGCCCTCTCCGCGCAGCTGGCTCCCCATTGGCCGGGGGGCGGGTCCTGGGCGCCCGGCTCCGCTGGGGGCGGGGCGGCGGGCGGCGGGCGGCGGGCGGCGGGCGGGGCCGTGTGCACCTGCGCGGTGTGTTTCCCGGCCGCAGCCTTGCGCCAGCTGCAGCTCCTTGATCCGAGCCGGATCCTGAGCGGGGAACACGGGCTGAAGCGGCGGCGGCGGCCCCGCCCCGGGGCTCCGTTGTTGAGGCTGCCGTGGCTCTGTCGGCTGCTCAGCTGCGCTCCAGTCGGCCCAGGCGCCGCGGCGAGGAGCGAGCGCTGCGAGGCGGCAGCCTGAGGTGAGACGGCGCGACGGGCGACGGGGTCTCCGGACCGGGCGGGGGTCTCTGCCCCGGGCGTGGCGGCTCCGAGCTGGGCTCCGCAGGGTCCGAGGTCGGGATCCGGGGTCCTTGCGCCAGGGCTTTGTCTCGGCCTTGGGCGGCACTGGGGGCTTCGCGCCTGCTGCGGCACCGCGTAGGCCCGCGGGGGAGTCCCGGTCGCCCTGCGGGTGGGGCCGGTCCCTACTGCTCCCCGGCTCCCCGCGTCTGCCGCGGAGGGGACTGCATGGACCCGGGCGCTGGCTTCTGCCCGGTCCCCCGCAGCGTGGCTGGTCCCCGCGTGCGGCAGAGGGGGCCCTGCGTGGGCCCACTCGTGAGGCGGGGTCCGGGTCACCGCGAGTGGGAGACTCAGCCGCCATCCCCGCCCTCCCTAGCAGTGAGGATGCTTCGCTAGACTCACCGAGGGGACTGCGCGGACCCTCGGACGAGGGAGTCCGTGACTCTGGGTGGGGGCTCTTTCCCGGCCCCGCATGACGGCTTCCTGTTTTGTCACCTATATAGGTGGCTGCGTGGACCCGCGCGCGTGGGTCCTGGCCGCCCTGCTAGTGGTGCTGTGCGCCGCCCCGTGGCTCGTCTGGGTCGACTCCGCCTGGGACGCGCGTGTAGTGGGGGTTCGTGCGCGGGGGGCGCGGTCGGTGGGGGCGCACTGCCCCCGCCCCATGGTTTATCCTCTCACTTGCCTGGCGGGAGGAAGCGAGAGGCGCGGGCCCGGAGCTGTCGCGCAGTGGCCGCACCGACCTCTGCCCTGGCTGGCGGGTCCCGGGGGGCGAGGGGCCGTCACCGCGAGTCCCACCGCAGGTCCCACCGCCGCACTTCCTGCTCTGGCCCCGGGCTGGGCTCTGATTGGAGGGAGCAGGGCCCTTCTGCCCGGCACTTCTTGATTTCTTCCGTTAGTAATGGGAAGAAAAAAAAATCTGGAAAGCCAGATTGAACTTTGTAGCTCTTAGCGCTTCGAGAGTGGAAGAAACTCTCCCAAGAATTTGGCGGGCTGGAAAATGCGTTTCAAGCAGGAGCATCCACACCCACGGAATGAGGCCAAGGCAGTTACAGTTAGAGGTCAGACTTATGAGGGGAGAGCGAGGGTGAGGTCCGTGGTTCGGGAGACTCCGACCTCAGCTTGATGGGAAGACCTGATGCTGCCCCTCAGACGCTGTATTTCTCAGCCACCGAAGAAAGTGGAATCACTCCTTAGTGAATGCTTTCATCAAACTTTTGAAAAACCTGTAATGTCCCAGGAAGCGAAATCGAACTGGACAGTTTTCCCCTTTTAAGAGTGTTCAACGTCCCGGAGACAAACAGCAGAAGGCTCAAGGAGTCCAAATACTCAACCTGAAGTTCTTTCTGAACAAGAGATGGTGTATAAGTAACAGGCATAGGAGACAAAACTGAACTAATCACGACAGCTGTGGCTCCTAGCCCTGTAGCGTGTCATGCAGGCCCTTTTGCCTTCTCTGCCCTCCGCTGTCCCAGACCCCAAGGCTACTCCAGCACCTCCAGTCATCAGCTCCTGCCGACCCATTGCTATGAACTCTGTTTCGGTGGCTCCCTTCTCTCTGACGTTTTGCTTGTTCTCCTGAAGTCCTGGTCTTTAAGAGCTTATGATTTGCAGGGACAGATTGGCTTTGGGCAGTACATAGTTAACTGTAGCACAGCTTGAAAAATGCTGTGATAGAAGTGCGCAGGCAGTTTGTACATACGGGTAAATGCGAGGTCCTTTTTCAATACCATGAATCCAAGTATTCATGCTATTTTAAATCTGCAATTCTTTGACTCTCCAGAGGGTTTTTAGATTAATTTTTTTTCTATTACTTCCTAGTGTTTGTAGCATAGTTCAGAGTACTTGATTAAAACTTACCAGGTCGGCCGGGCGCGTTGGCTCACGCCTGTAATCCGAGGACTTTGGGAGGTCTAGGCACGTGAATCACTTGAGGTCAGGAGTTGGAGACCAACCTGGCCAACATGGTGAAACCCTGTCTCTACTGAAAATACAAAAATTAGTTGGGCGTGGTGGTGGGCGCCTGTAATCGCAGCTCCTCAGGAGGCTGAGGCAGGAGAATAGCTTGAACCCAGGAGGCGGCGGTTGCAGTGAGTGAAATGGCTGCACTGCACTCCTGCCTGGGCCATAGAGTGAGACTTCCTCTCAAAACAAAAACAAAAACAATGTACTGGGTCTACCTCTGGCTCTGGAATTCTCCTGGAAGGCCTTCACTTCTGGGCTTCATTTTTCTCACTTTTGAGGATCGTAAACTACATAATTTCCAAGAATTTTTGCTTTACACCTTTAATTCTTTCAAGCAAATATAGCAGAGAAAAATTCTCTTCCTCGCAATGGTGTAAGGAAGTCTCTCACAGAAGGGGACACAAGGGTATGGAGAAGAATTTTTTTTTTTTTTTTTTTTTTTGGGGGGGTGACGGAGTTTTGCTCTGTTGCCCAGGCTGGAGTGCAGTGGCAGGATCTAGGCTCACTGCAAGCTCCGCCTCCTGGGTTCACTCCATTCTCCTACCTCAGCCTCCCAAACAGCTGGGACTATAGGCGCCTGCCACCACGCTTGGCTAATTTTTTTTGTATTTTTAGTAGAAACAGGATTTCACTGTGCTAGCCAGGATAGTCTCCATCTCCTGACTTCGTGATCTGCCCGCCTCGGCCTTCCAGAGTGCTGGGGATTACAGGTGTGAGCCACTGCCTGTGGCCGACAGAGGATGTATTTCTGAGCTCTACATTTCAGAGTTCTTTTCTCTAGCCCTGGCCTGGGTCCCAAGCAGGGAACTTAATTCACTCTATCACTGAAGTATACTCTTGCTTTGATGCCATTGGTATGTTGTCCTAGAGATTTGCTGTGGCTGCTAGGAGTGTTTCAGAGTTAAGAACTGATGCAACCTCTCTTTTGTCAGATTTTGAGTCTATAAACCATCTTGTTTCCTTTAGCGTTATCTCCCTGGAACTGGAAGGTCAGAGATGAAGTTTTCTTAGATTATAAGTCTCAGTCTTTGCTATCTACCTTCGTCTGTCTCCCATATCACCGGCTGTTTTTTTTCCCCCTGTTTTTCATTTTAATGTTTTTATTGGATAGGTGTCTATTATTGCAGGCTACCTCAAAACATTTTTGGATATTGACAGGATATCAGTATGAATAATATGTAAAAGATAACTTATTCTAGTTCTTTTGAGCAGAGGATTTGGTTTCGATATGTGGCCCTATTAAAGCTTTTGTTAAGCCCAAGTACTTTCTGAACTTCAGTTCCCTTACCTATAAAATGGAGTTAGTTGTTAGTAATACCTGTTCTGCCTAACTCAGGAGATTGTTTTGAGGATCAAATGAAATTATGAATGTAATGGAATTTTGTAAATTTTAAATGAAATATTGTATTACCTAAGATTTTTTTTTTAAACGCCATATTAAGAATGGAATGAATCTGGGTTTTCCTTTGAAATCCCAAATGTTTAATGTATTGAGAAGTTTTAATGTGTCTGTTGGGGAGCTTCATTAGGATTGTTTTCTATCTTTAATTGGCCAGTATTTTTTTAAACGTTAGCATTTTGGGGGAACATCAAAATTTGTGTTTCAGTTATCATTAATATTTTACAAAGTTATTGAATGTGCATGATTTAGTCTTTAACAATCTCTTCAATTATTTACATTCCCATATAAAAAATGCAGTAATGAACGTCCATGTAAATAACATTCCCATGGTTCAATGAAGCATCATTTCTTGACATCTCAGTTTCTAAGTGCCCTGTGTTGAGGTTGGGAAAGCTAAAGGGCAGTCAGAGGTCAAGATCAGCAAAGCGTCACCTTTGACATTTGAAATCCAGGAGCAGGTATCACAGTGAACCCCATTCCAGCATCCAGGAAGTTTCTCTGTCCTGCCTCTCCTCCAGCCACCTCAGAATCTGTGTCTGCGGTGTTGGTCCTGCTTTCCTCTCTCTCCTCTGCCTTTTCTTTCTCTTCACCAACTTCTACCGAGTGCCTCTGATGTCTCAGACAGTGGCAGTGGGATTACAAAGGCTAATAAACTCAGCCCTGGTCCTCAAAGAATTGATGTTTTCTGTGCAGATATTAAGTGACACTGTCATATATAGTGTTGACAAACATTGATACAGATTTCCTGTGAAGTGCAGAAGCACCATCGTAGAAGCAGAGATGCAGAGGCAGCACTGGTGACTCACACATGGAGAGCTGGAGTTCTTGGTCTAGTGGGATCAACTGACTTGGACATCATTTCAGTGCAGCGGAGTGAGTGCTGGGACGGGCTCCCTCGGGGCATCTGGGGCTGGGTTTGTCTGGTGTTTAGTCTCCTGCCTGGTATTTAGAGTTTATCAGTAAGATGAGCATTGGGAGGCTTCTAAGTGAAAAGAAAGGCAATCACTTACCTGAAACCTAAAATTTGTAGGTGTTCTGGGCCATTTATAATTCACTGAATCTGTTTTGTCAGAACAAGTCTATCATCTATTGTTTTGGATGGAGTGTGGTCAGCCCTGCTTTGCAATGTAAGGAAATCAGGAAACGCTTGTAAGGTGTCAACACCGTGCCAGACACTCTTCTAGGGGTTTCCACGTAAATCACTGTATTCATTTCTGTTGCTGCTTTACCACATTTCCACAAATTTCATGGCTTAAAACAATTGAAATTGTATCATCTCACAGTTCTATGGGGCAGAAGTCTGACGTGGGTGTCACTGGGCAAAAATCAGCATGTGGGCTGGGCTGCATTCCTCACTGGAGAATTGTTTCCAAGCGCTTTTGGCCAAATATAGTTCCTTGTGGTTGCAGGACTGAGGTGTCTGTTCCCTTGCTGGCCATCTGTTGGGGGCTGCCCTCAGCTCCCTCTATCTGGTCTTTGCACGTGGTCCCATCAGCTCAGGACTAGCTAACCCAGGGACCTGGTCAGGCTCTCCAGTTCCCCTGTGTGCATTTCTCTTCTTCCACTCGGAGAAAGTTCTATGCCCTGTTTTAAAATATTTTTTTGAGATGGAGTCTCACACTGTTGCCCAGGCTGGAGTGCAGTGGCGTGTTCTCAGCTCACTGCAATCTCTACCTCCCAGGTTCAGGTGATTCTCTTGCTTCGGCCTCCTGAGTAGCTGGGACTACAGTTGCCCGCGATGACACCCGACTAATTTTTGTATTTTTAGTAGAGATGGGATTCACCATTTTAGCCAGGATGGTCTCCATCTCTTGATCTCGTGATCCGCCTGCCTTAGCCTACCAAAGTGTGGAGATTACAGGTGTGAGCCACCACAGCTGGCCAGATCTAGGCTCTTAGAGGCTCATGGGATTAGATTGGACCTCCCTGGATAGCCCAGGATACTCTTCCTAAGGCCTGTGGCAAAGCCCTTTTGCTGCATAACATAGTCACAGGTCTTGGGGGTTGGACTCTCCCACCACAGTTACCGATCCACTTACTACAGCAGCCTGGGAGGTGCTTTTCATTGCCTCTCGTTAACAGATACCAATTTTTTTTTTTTTTTTTTTGCAAATTGGCAGGAACATGAAGATCCTTCTTTTTTTTGTTGTTTTGTTTTTTTTTTTTTTTTTGAGACGGAGTCTCATTCTCTTGACTGGGCTGGAGTGCAGTGGTGCAATCTTGGCTCACCACAACTTCCACCCCCCGGGTTCAAGCAGTTCTCCTGCCTCAGCCTCCTGAGTAGCTGGGACTACAGGCACATGCCACCAAGCCTGGCTAATTTTTGTATTTTTAGTAGAGATGAGGTTTCACTCTGTTGGCCAGGCTGGTCACAAACTCCTTACATTGTGATCCGCCCGCCTTGGCCTCCAAAAGTGCTGGGATTACAGACATGAGCCACCGCGCCCAGCCATGAAGATCCTTCTTAAATGAAAAAACCGTTCCTCTGACTTGATGTGAGGCTGTTGGTGAGACTGATAGCAGTGGAGACAGGTCCATCAGAAACGGAGCTAAACTTCGTGTTCTGGAGTATTTTGATGGCCTGCCCTGATTATGTAAGTTTTGCTAAGAAGTCATTAGAGTAATTCCTCTACTGAAAGAAATACCCATATGGGGAATTTGGGACCTTGCCTTTTCAAGTTTTACCCAAAGGACTCTTCATGGGTGAAAAGTACATGATTCCAGGTCCATTTCTAGAATGGAAACAGCTGCATCAACCCAACAGCGATTCACATTCCTGAGTTTGAGAGAATCCGATTGTCTCAGGCTGAAGCCAAAAGCCCAATAAACAATGTTTGCACTTTATTCATAGTTAGGAATTAGGTGCATCCTGTGGTCAAGAAAACAACTGATGGTGGTCACCAAGTAGTTTAAAGCCAAGCAGGACCTCGTTTTATCATGTGGGTGTTTTGATTTTCTTAACGAAGTTTTTATTTTCCTGTGCAATAAATGACAAACTCTGACTTGAAATACATTTCCTTTAATAAACCAGAATGTAGGGTCGGGCGCAGTGGCTCATGCCTGTAATCCCAGAGTTTGGGAGGCCGAAGAGGGCAGATCATGAGGTCACTAGATTGAGACCATCCTGGCTATGGAGTGGTGGCTCACACCTGTAATCCCAGCACTTAGGAATGCTGAGGCAGTAGGATCCACTGAGGTCAGGAGTTTAAGACCACCAACATAGTGAGACCTCCACCTCTACCAAAAAAAAAAAAAAATGCTGGGCATGGTGGTGCACAGCTGTGGTTCTAGCTGCTGGGGTGGGGGGGGGGTGTTGATCACCTGATCCCACTAATTTGAGGCTGTAGTCAGTTAGAATTACACCATGGCATTCCAGCCCGGGCAACAGAGCAAGACCCTCTCTCAAACAAAAACAAAAACCAAAACAAAAAACCATATTACTTAATATACTATTGTTGTTGGTCAAGTATCAGATTTTGTTTAAAAACTAAATACTCTTTTTTTTTTTTTTTTTTTGAGATGGAGTCTCGCTCTGTCACCCAGGCTGCAGTGCAGTGGCATGGTCTTAGCTCACTGCAAGCTCCGCCTCCCGGGTTCACACCATTCTCCTGCCTCAACCTCCTGAGTAGCCGGGACTACAGGCACCCACCACCACGCCCGGCTAATATTTTGTATTTTTAGTAGAGATGGGGTTTCACCCTGTTAGCCAGGATGGTCTTGATGTCCTGACCTCGTGATCTGCCCACCTTGGCTTCCCAAAGTGCTGGGATTATAGGTAAATACTCATTTTTAGCCAAGTTGTACAGGCATATAGCTCTAAGAGTCAGTAATTAACAAGGCTTACAATAAAACCCAGCAATCCCCTACCTTACCCTTCTCTACTCTGATCCCTGCTCCTTGGAAGTTACTGTGTTTATGTTTTAGCTCGTTCTAGATTGTGTGAAAGACAGGGAGATGTCCTACTGTGGAAGACAAGGATTCAGGCTGCTTACCTTCCCCGCTTCTCCTGCTGCCCATGTTTTTCTCCCCCATCCTCTCAGTATAATTATTGTGATAGTGAGGCCAGGCACGGTGGCTCATGACTTATCCCAGAATTTTGGGAGGCCGAGGCGGGCAGATCACTTGAGGCCAGGAGTTGAAGGCCAGCCTGGCCAACACAGAGAAACCCCGTCTCTACTAAAAAATACAAAAATTAGTCAGTTGTAGTGTCCCACACCTGTAGTCCCAGCTACTCAGGAGGGTGAGGCACAAGAATTGCTTGAACCTGAGAGGTGGAGGTTGCAGTGTGCTGAGATCGCACGATAAGGTGAGATCGCACCACTGCACTCCAACCTGGGCAACAGAGGTAGACTGTCTCAAAAAAAAAAGTATCGTGATAGTGAGATACATAGTACAATATTGTGTATATTTAATATTCTTCCTGGTTTTTGGCCCAGAGCTTCTAAAACTCTTGTAATTTCCTGAGTGATAGGAGCATCATTGGTTATAATATTTGGTCTTAGGTTTCAATACCTGATACAAGAGCTTCTAAGGCTTTTGGAATCTCTGGGGTGATAGGAGTGTCTTTTGTATGATAATGAGATGACAGATGGCTTTGGGCACCTGGAAAGATTCAGGATTAGGGTTGGTTGCCAGAAAGATGAGTCATGATTAAAGAGTTGGACATATCAGCCCCACCCCTACCTCTGGGAGGGGAGATGAGACAGGCTGGAAATTGAGCTACTCACGGTGGCCAATGACTTAATCATGTCTATGTTATGAAAACTCCATAAAACCCTCTAAATACTGGGTTTGGAAAGCTTCTGGGTTGGTGAACTCATTTGGTGCTGGGGAGGTGGCACTTCCAGCAATGGCATGGGAGCCCCGACCTCTCTGCCCCGTGGTGTGCCCTGTGCATCTCTTGCATTTGGCTGTTCCTGTGTTCTCTTTGTAATAAACCAGTAAGAGTAAGTGCCAAGCACTTTGCGTCTGTCACCTCTCTTACTTTTTCAGCAACACTGTGTGGCAGATAATGTCCTCATTTTGCCGGTGACAAAATGAGACTGATGCATTGAATAACTTGCTCAAGGTCACATAATAAGTGGAATTCAAGCTCTGACTCCGAAGCCTGTGCTTTTAACTGGCATGCTGCATACGCGGCCTCTTTATTTTTTAGGAATTTTGGTGTCTCTAGGGCCTGACACCAAGTTGACCGTTGTGGCCTAGAGCTGTTATAATGGAGCTTTTAGCGGCCCTGCTGAGAACAGAGCCAGCACCTCCGGATTGGCAGGGCAGGGGCTGTTCCTGCTGGGAGCTGCAGGTCACTCCCTGTAGCCCTTGGCTGATCTTGCTCATCCACTCCCTCCCTCATTCAGTAGTTCCTGAGTGCCACCTCTGTGTGGAGGAGAAGGAGGCAGCCTTCCAGCCCAGGTGGGGCCTGCAGGTACACACAGGGAGACGCAGCTGTGCACTGAGCTGGCTGTAGGCTGGGACAGTGTGGCTCCAGAGATGGCGATAGAATGCTCTGGGACTGCAGAGGGAACACATGCTTGTGAAAGGGAGGAAGGGACAGGCACCGCAGAGGAGGTGTACTTGAGTTGGACTTTGAGGGAGGAGTTGGATTTCCTCCGTGGAACCGAGCAGCTGAGGCTTTCTCAGCAGCTGAAGATTACAGCCAGCCAGCCTCAAACGTTCAGCTTTTCCTGAATTCCCTTTTTTAAGACAGTGCAGTAAGTTTTCAACAGAGATAAAGCGGTCACCTCCATGTCATTCATGTTCTGCGAATCCTGTATGTAGTTTTCGATGCTTAGCAGATGGGAGCAACCTGGGCCATAAGAGAAGAGCCTGTGTGTTCACTTGTTTGGAAATCAGTCAGGTGTGGCACAGGGCAGTGATCACTGCCTTCCCCTGAGGAACTCAATTGTACTTTTATGTGGAGAGGACAAAGAAAGCTGTTGTACAGGGGGCAGGAGACATTTCACCTGCAAAGCAAGGCACAAAATACATAGTCTGTGCCCTGCATGAGAAACCTAGCAGAACTGTGTGCTGATTCCCACCCCTGCCTCCCCTGCTGAGAGCGAACCGTCCATTGTACCATGGCGGAGGGCATTTCAGAAGCCTCTGCAATCGGAGTGATCTGTTACTTGCCCATTGAGCGTTAGGGGCAGCAACCAGGTGGTGTGGCTGAAACACAGGCCTTGGCCAGACGTGGTTGGTCATGTTGGTTCTGCCACTGATTGTGAATTACAAAACCTTGGAGAAGTCATTGTCTTTGTCTGTGCCTCTCATGTAAGATGGGGAACACTGTGGCCATTGCAGAAAAGCAGATAGGTGGAGTGAATATGAAGTGCTTTGTGTGTGTGTCATACGGTGAATGAAATGGCACTGATTGACATTATTGATAGTAATAACAGGTTTAATTCAGGAATAAAACTGGTAAAGTAGGCCAGGTGCGGTGACTCACGCATGTAATCCCAGCACTTTGGGAGGCCAAGGCGGGCGGATCATGAGGTCAGGAGTTTGAGACCAGCCTGGCCAATATGGTGAAACCCCATCTTTACTAAAAATACAAAAATTAGCTGGGTGTGGTGGTAGTCCTGGGTGCGCCTGTAGTCCCAGCTACTTGGGAGGGTGAAGCAGGAGAATCGTTTGAACCTGGGAGGTGGACGTTGCTGTGAGCTGAGATGGCATCACTGCACTCCAGTGTGGTCTACAGAGTGAAACTCTGTCTCAAAAAAAAAAAAAAAAAAAACAAAAAAAACAAAAAAAAACCTGGTAAAGTGTTTTACCCAGCCTAGTTACGTGTGGTAGAGCCGAATGAAAGCTTAGAAAAAGATGACTTGAGAACTAGCCCAGCAGAGGAATCAGGCGGGATGTGTTGTTACTGAGTAAGTGAAATTTGCACCTGCTTTCTCCCAGGCCTCGCTGAGTTGTGTACAACAGAGAGGTCAGGTGTTGGGGGCAGTGGACCGGTTGAAGAATACATTGCTATTATGTGAGGAACACTGGGCTTTGAAAAAGCAGAACTGGATCCACGTTCTTGCCTGGTAACTCTAACTATCATCTAGTTTGTAAAGGGAACGCAGTTCACTGAAAAATTCTTATGACAGTGGGGAAAGGATTGGGGCGTCTGCATTGGTGTGTGTAATATAGGTCATATGAAAGAGGATTTAGGCTGGAGGGAGACTTTTCATCTCTATAACTTTACTTTCACAGGACAATTCCATCATGATTTGAAGATTTTTGAGTCAAAACTACATTGTTCTGCTATGCGTTTTGGGGCAAATTTATACATACAATTTGCTTAAATATTTCAGATGATACAAGTATATACGTGTGGGGTAAAAAGCTGAAATTTGTATTCCCCGTTCTCTAGAAGTAACCATTGTGAATAGTTAAGTCTGTATTCCAGCTATTTTGTGTATTATAAATACGCTGTGAATATATGAGTGTATATATACATATATGTTACAGAAACACATTTTTAGAGATGGAATATTGCTGTGTTGCCCATGCTAGTCTCAAACTCCTGGGCTCAAGTGACCCTCTTGCCTCAGCCTCCCAAAGTTTTGGAATTACAGGTGTGAGCCACTGCGCCTGGCCTGCATGAGTATATTTACTAATTGCTAAGTTACTCTGTTCATTACGTGTTTATTGAACTCCCCCATGTGCCAAGCATTGTTCTGAATACCTTATATGCACGAATTCACTTAATTTTTAGAGCAGCTCTATTATTGTGGCCCTTTTACAGTGAGGAAACAGAACCACAGAGAGGCTGGGGACGTTGTCTAACATCACACAGCCAGTGCTGTTGGAATTGAGGTTGGAACCCAGACAGCTGGCTTCAGATCTCTTAGCTGTTATCATAGATGGCACACCCAAACCTTAGGGCCGCCTCCCAAGCCTTGCGTGAGCTCTGCCTGAGCTCTGCGAGAGCCATATATGTGAGGCTTCTTTCCTCTTTAAGAACACAAGTCTTGGAATTGTCCCAGACCCTGGTAGGACCTCTTGAGGACCAAAAAACAGGGATTCTTCAAGCCTGCCCCAAGGCCGGATCTCTGATTTAGCTACTTGGAAGGTAGACGTGGAAGAGAGTAATTTAGCCAGAACAAAAAGTCAGGATGGCTGGGCTGACTCGGCCAGATGCGGTGGCTCATGCCTGTAATCCTAGTACTTTGGGAGGCCGAGGCAGGTGGATCACCTGAGGTCGGGAGTTCGAGAGCAGCCTGGCCAACAAGTAGAAACTCCGTCTCTATTAAAAATATAAAAATTAGCTGAGCGTGGTGGTGGGCGCCTGTAATCTCAGGTACTTGGGAGGCTGAGGCAGGAGAATTGTTTGAACCTGGGAGGCAGAGGTGGCAGTGAGCTAAGATTGCACTATTGCACTCCAGCTTGGGTGACAGAGTGAGACTCCATCTCAAAAAAAAAAAAAAAAGGGGGGGGAAGGGGAATGGCTGGGCTGGCTCATCCTAGGGAAGAGACCCTACAGCAGCCGTAGGACCTTGGCCGCTTCGGTGGAAAAGAAGGAAGGAAAAGCTTCACCCATGGCGGTGACCTGGACTGCAGAAACCACACTACACAGTCCACGTCCTGGAGCCTGGCCACCCCGTTTGCTTCTCTTCTCCTTGGGTAGAGGGTGTGGGGAGCTTTCTACCCTGGAGGCTGAGCATCGCAGCTTCTAACCAGCGTAGGCATTTGTCTGTCCCTGGGAATACAGACAGCATTCTCATAAGCAGCCCAAATCCTCCTGAACAGCTTTTTGTAGGGTGGGGCAGGGCAGGGCAGAGGGTCATTTTGACTCATAGGTACCTTTTCCACTTTCGCTGCTGATAACTGTGTTACAGATTAAAGTTTTGTTTTTGATACTGAAGAGGATTTAAGAGAGTGAGGTATTACGGCACATCTGAGTCTGCTAAAATAGAATCAAGGGGTAGTGTAGGAAAATCTCTTCTAAATTATGGATCATATATGGTGAACGTTAGAAGTCATGTGTAACTAAGTTGAAAAATCAAAACGTGGCTTGTACTTGGGCGACCCGGGTAAGTCTGGATGCCACTGCGCCTTGTGTGAACACAGGATGCTGAGGTGTAGGGATCAACAGGCTTTTTCTGGACATCTTGTGCTTCTCCCTTGGGGTAAAGTGGGGTGGCAGTAGGAGCACACAGCTGTTGGGCCCCTAATATTTGTCAGCTGTTTTACATGTGGGATTCCATTTAATGCAATCTTGGAGGTAAAATTATTTTATTGAAGATGAAGATAGAGGCTTAGACAAGTTAAGGAAATTGTTCAAGGTCACGTCATTTGTTTTTTTTTTTGTTGTTGTTGTTGTTCGTTGTTTTTTTTTTTTTTTTTTTTTTTTTTTTTTTTTTTTTTTTTGAGACAGAGTTTTGCTCTTCTTGTCCAGGCTGGAGTGCAATGGTGTGATCTCGGCTCACCATAACCTCTGCTTCCCAGGTTCAAGTGATTCTCCTGCCTCAGCCTCCCGAGTAGCTGGGATGACAGGCATGCGCCACCACACCAGGCTGATTTCATATTTTTAGTAGGGATGGGGTTTTTCCATGTTGGTTAGGCTGGTCTTGAACTCCCAACCTTGGGTGATCTGCCCAACTTGGCCTCCCAAGGTGCTGGGATTACAGGTGTGAGCCACTACGCCTGGCCAAGGCCATGTAATTTAAGTGGATAAATGAAGTACTTGATGAACTCAGAAGTTTGACTTCAAGGCCCTTGATCTTTCCATAACACATGGTTCCTTCCCTGGTTGGTGGGGAGTGACTGAGGAACTCAAGGAAGCTGTGTTTTGTGGAAAGAGGACCTGAGGGGTGTATGGTCTTTCCAGGCTTGGAATTGCCATGCTGGGCTTCTGAATTGTATAGCTTGGCCATATAGAGAGAAGCCCCTCATTTAAGACTTATTCTTTGGGGGAAATAAAGGAAGGCCACCCACATGAGACAGGCAGAGGCAACTTTCTCAGAGCTGCTGTGGCAAGGGAGTCGGCACTGTCACTTGCGTGTGGCAGAGACTGACATGGCAGTGAGTGGCGGATGAGGAGTGGGGAAGCTTCAGGATGGAAAAGAAAGACTCCCAGTGGAGGCTGTTGTGGGGGCTGGAGGCGGCTGTGCAGAAGTGGGGTGTCCTATGTGATTGGTTAGGGGCGTATTTGGCTTTCTCTGAATTATCCTAACCGGAAATAGGGGCCAAAATTAGGGTGGCTGTCAGTTTTGAGTCAAGTCCTGCCCACGTGGGACAGAGTCGTGGTTTAGTTTCTGGGTTGTTGAGAGAGCAGTCTGGCTTCCTGTCTGATGTGCTAGCCTGGCTGGCCTCCTGGCTGTTTACTGTAGATAGGGGATTGATTTCCTGGGTGGGTAGCTACAGGTTGTGGTCTGAGTTCTGTCTTTATACATATGATCAGGCATGGTCTGTTTGTATATTCAGACCCTCATTTTTCTGGTCAGTAAAAATATCAAATGACAAATTGGATACATTGAGAACTTTTTAGATGTCTGTGTCCCCTGGAGGAAGTTTTCACGTTCACATTTAATCAGAATGAATATAAACAATTGGGCCATTTATCTTGAAAATGTAAAATAGGAAATCTTCAACAATACTACCTCGGCGCCATTGCCTGTGTGTCCATCGTTAGGGAATGTGTTTTTATCCCCCGCCGGCTCATCGTCCACCAGTTTGTGGTTGATCCACTTCTCTATACGTCTTGTCTTGTGTGCATCTCGTTGTTTGCTGGTGTTAGCTTTCCCCTTCATCAGTGTAGTTTATTTGTGTAGCCTCTGTTGGTAGGAAGTTATTTGTGGAATTTGTGAATGGAAGGTACCTTGGAGGTCTGCTAGGTCAGCCCAGTGATTTTCAAGATAAACGGAAATACAGGGAAATGTTCCAGCTTCTTTGGTGGCAAAACCAGGAATAGAAAGCAGTGTTCTTTGTGCTGCAATGTCACTGGAAGACAACTGAATGTGGGCCTAAATTGCAGATTAACTAACTTTCATGTATCTCTGCTTCTGACTCTTGTTATCAGACATTTTAAATTGACCTTAATGTATTAACAGAAATATGAAAAGTCCTGACTTGTTTACATATAAGGTACTTCTTCGCCTACTCATTTGGTTGCTTTTTTCAACAGGATTGAAAAGACATTGTTATAAACTGAATGTTTATGTCTCCCCCAGATTCTTGTACTGGAGCCCTGCCAGTGTGATGGTATTAGGGGATAGGACCTTTGAGAGGTGATTAGGGTTAGATGAGGTCATGAGCGTGGGCCCTGGTCTGACAGGATTAGTGCTCTTAGAAGAAGAGAAACCTGGCTGGGTGTGGTGGCTCACACCTGTAATCCCAGCACTTTGGGAGGCCGAGGTGGGCAGATCAGGACATCAGGAGATTGAGACCATCCTGAAACCATTTCTACTAAAAATACAAAAATTAGTTGGGTGTGGTGGCACGTGCCGGTAATCCCAGCTACTCGGGAGGCTGAGTCAGGAGAGTTGCTTGAACCAGGGAGTCAGAGGTTGCAGTGAGCTGAGATTGTGTCACTGCACTCCAGCCTGGTGACAGAGTGAGACTCTGTCTCAAAAAAAAAAAAAAAAAAAAAAGAGAAAGCAGAGAGCTCCCACTGCCCTGGTGTGAGGAAACAAGAAGAAAGGTGGCTATCTGCAATCCAGGAAGAGGTCCCTGTCCCAGAACTGAGTTGGCTGACACCTTGATCTTGGAATTCCAGCCTCCAGAGCTGTGAGAAATAAACTAATGTTTAAACCACACAGTTTTTACATTTTTTAATGGTATTTGCCTATAGTATTTTTATGGTGTTTTTTATGGTATTTGCCTATAGTATTATGGCCATCTGATTTGACTGATACAGAGATGGTTCCAGAATACTGTAGCCTGTATCTAAGTTGGTGATGCCATGAAAATAAATGTGGTAGTTTATTCCTTTATATAAAGATAGCACTGTGAGCCCAGGGCCTTTGCTCGTGTCTTAGTTGAGTCTTGTCTTCTTATAATAGCTTCCTAATTTCTCTTTTCCCCCTCTAATTTATATTATATATCTGATTAAATCATATATGGTATGATTTTATACTTTATGTCTATACAAACTTTTAGTGATTTTATTTCGTTTTTTTTTTTTTTATTTTTGAGACGCGTCCTTGCTCTGTTGCTCAGGCTGGAATGTAGCAACAGAATCACAGCTCACGGTAACCCTAAATTCCTGGGCTCAAGTGATCCTCCCGCTTCAGCCTCCTGAGTAGCTGGGATTACAGGTGTGCTATCCTGCCTAGCTAATTTTTAAATTTTTTGTAAGGACAGAGTCTTGCTATGTTGTCCAGAGTGGTTTCAAACTCCTGGCCTCAAGCAGTCCTCTCACCTCAGCCTCTCAAAGCACTGGATTACAGGCATGAGCCTCCATACCCACCCCAGTGATTTTTTGTTGTTAAGATCAAGGACGGGTTCCCTGGCTTGGCATTCAAGGCTCATGATCTGGGCGTGATATGCAAGTTGGGTTTCAGTGTTTCCGTTCCCGCCATCAGCCTTGCATTCCAACTTGTTGCCTAAGCCCTGTTCTGAAGCCCAGCCTGAGAGCTGCATTTAGAATTTATACCTTCTCATTTCTTCATTTTCTTTGCTTATGTTCTTATCTCCATCTGGGACATCGTCTTCACCTGTGTTCTTATTTCTGTCTGGGACATCGTCTTTGCCTATGTTCTTATCTCCACCTGGGACATCATCTTCGTCTATGTTCTTATCTCCATCTGGGACATCATCTCCACACTTCTGCCTCTTTAAATCTTCTCCATCCTTCAAGACTTGAAATACTCACTTCCTTTACATGATCCCCACTCTGACATCCAAGCTAGAATTAATCTTTCTTCCTTTGAACTCTGATAGTGATTAATGTTTTTCATCCTTTAATTATGCAGCAGTCCTGTGTGTTAGATATTATTATTTCCCCAGTTTTTCATAGTTACTCTGAAAATATTTACTGTAGTCATATATTTTGAATATGTAATATGAGCGACATTCAAAAGGTCCTGGAGAGTGAAAGGCAGTCCTACTCCCATCACTGCCCTGTGACCACTGTTGCCAGTTTTGTTTGTTTGTTTGCTTGTTTGTTTTTCCAAGATGGAGTCTTGCTCTGTCACCAGGCTGGCGGGATGTCAGCTCCCTGCAACCTCCACCTCCTGGGTTCAAGCGATTCTCCTGCCTCAACCTCCTGAGTAGCTGGGACTACAGGCGTGCGCCACCGTGCCCAGATTATTTTTGTATTTTTAGTAGAGACGGGGTTTCACCGTGTTGGCCAGGATGGTCTGGATATCTTGGCCTCTTGATCCACCTGCCTCAGCCTCTCAAGGTGCTGGGATTACATGTGTGAGTGACTGCACCCAGCCTATGTATCTTCTTTTTAAAACACAGATGTTGGCATAAGATAAACAGTGTTCTCCACCACTTCCCCACTGGTAAATATTTAGGTTATTCCCAACCGTTTGGATTAATCAATGCTGAGTTGTACATAATTCTTGCATATTTGCGTCAATATATTTATAGGGTGCATTGCTAGAAATGGAATTGTGGGGTCTAGGGTTCTGCGCATTTTAAATGTTGATGGGTGTTGCTCGATTCCCTTCCGTTAGGGCCATACCGTTATCTCACTGTCAATGTGTAAGGGCGCCTATTTCTATTTCCTTGCCAACAGTTTCTTCTGACATCACACACACACATAAAAATAGCCCTTTGTTCCAAAAACATGGACATTTTACCTTTCTACTTAAAGTGTGCGCACACTGACTGAAGCTCTGTGTTGCAGTGATATGTGCTGCTAGGATTGTGGCTCTGTTTTGAATTTGCTAGCCAGGCTATGGCTTTCCAGTCAGGTATTTTTTGTTTTGTTCATGTTGTTGCTGCCGTTGGGCCAGGGTAACCTGTGTGAATTTCCTTCTACTGCCCAGCCAGATTTCCTTTCCAGTGGACGGGCTTAGTGTCTCATCCGGCTGCCCTGTTTCCTGGTGATCTGGGCTGAGGGTCTAATCCGGCTACCTTGTTTCCTGGTGATCTGGGCTGAGTGGCTCCATGAGAAGTTGCACCCATCTTCTCCAGTAGTGCGTCTTTTCACAGCAAGCAAAACATTTTCACCACGTTTCTAGCGGGACAGGCACTAGCTCTTTTCTGGGCATCAGGAGACCTGGCTTTGTTCTGGTTCAAGCAACAGCTGGTGAGTTACCAAAGACAAGTCGCATCTGGCCCCTGGTCCTTTGCTTTATAAGTAGAATCACAGTCCGAGTGGGCATCACTGCCCTGGTCTCTATGCGGTGCTGAGTGTTGTGGGGATGATGGCTAAGTGTCAGGGTGCATTTCCACCACTAGGGGATTACAGGCCAGCCAAAGACACAGGAGGAAAGCTAACAGCCCCGGGCAGGTACACAGAACCAGAGGAGTTTGAAAGGGTGGTTCCAAGCTCCTTGGTGTGATTGATGTGATCACAATAAACATTTTATCTCTAAGTCTTGGGCCATTGGACCAAGAGAAGAGAGAGCTGGTGTTGAGTTGTAGTGAGAGGTGCGTGGTTCATGAGCCTGCTGAGCCTGGAATTGAGTCCCATTCCATTTTACCTTCTGTTTCCACCTTTTTCGTGCTCCTGCTTGTTTCTCTAGAAAAAAATGCAATAAATTCCTTTCAAAAACTTTACAAAAGCCATAGATGCTTATTGAAAATAGTTCAAATGATTTGGAAGACAGAAAGATAGTGAGTGTTTTTCTCCTGTGTGTTTGGATGAATGTGTCTTTGGGGAGTCACTATTAACACTGGGTGTATTTCCTTCCAGATCTTTTCCAGTGTACCTACAAAGATACATGTACACATTGTAAAAAACAAAATAGTACCTGATAAACATTGAGTTCCCCTACTCCCACTCCGCAGTCTACATGGACATCCTTTCATAGTGATACGATGAGACCTGATGGACTCCTTTTATTCGCTGTAGTACTAGGTAATAATAGCTACAGATAACTCACCTTCAGTGGGCATTTACCATGTGACAGGGTCTG
This sequence comes from Macaca nemestrina, assembly GCF_043159975.1. Classification (NCBI taxonomy): domain Eukaryota; kingdom Metazoa; phylum Chordata; class Mammalia; order Primates; family Cercopithecidae; genus Macaca; species Macaca nemestrina. Next base: position 178,499 of record NW_027257569.1, read on the forward strand.
TGCTCCAGGCAGGCTACATGAAGTGGGTCTTAAGGCTTTTTACAACAATGCTATGGGTGAACACAGTAATTGTTAATATTTTGCAAGTGATAGAATTGCAGTAGAGAGAAGCAAAGCTGCTTGCTCAAACTCATGGCATGATTCCTGAGAGACAGAGAGAGAACACTTTTAAAACAATTGTTGTTATAATCAGGTGATTTATGATCATTTCAAGAAAGAGTGCATTCAGCGAATACATTTCAGGGTCTGGTACAGTCTGGGAGCTGGTCCTGAAAATGCACTGGGCTAGAGGTAAGGGAGCGGTCCATTGGCCCTGGAACCCTAGTTCAAGGAGGGAGGTCCCGGGGAGAGGGGGCATGGAGAGGAGGTCTCTGAACAAACCTTGCAACATCCATTTCTGCTGAGTCTGGTCCGAGGTCTGGGTCTTGCCATGTACACTTTTCAGAGATACTTGGTTTTGATTTTTATCATGGCTCACCTGAGCAGCCATGGTTTCAAACTGCCTGGAGATGTGGTCTGGCAGGCCAGTGCTCTGCCCATCCTTCCTGCTCCTGCAGGAGGGGAGTCATCCTGGACTAGAGGGCTTCGCCTGTAATCAGCTATCTCATAATAAGTGGATTTGATGCTGGTTTCGCTAGGTCAGGAAATTTCCCATTTGGAAGGAAAACTGATACTTGTTTTTGGGTTTTGCTGAGAAGCCACAGGGTTTAGAGCAGGGACTGGAGGTTTGTTGAGACATACGTGAGTGCACTCAAACATCTTCCATGAAACGTGGAAATAAAGACAGTGTTCCAGAGAGGTCCCTGGCTTTGGGATATAAATATTTCTGTAACAGAATGGCACTGGATGTCTGCTGTATTTTTTTCTCTGCTATTTTGGCAAGTTCTATTTGGGTGTGTGTCTCCTGTACAGAAGGTATGACATCCGTTTTTGCCACCAAGGGTTTACAGCGGTTGGTCCCTCCTATGTGGGTCACTTTTGTGCCGTGGTTTCTTTGGGGAAATTGTAGGTCTCCTACCCAAAGCACATTGCCCATTTCAAGGTGCTCCTGGTTTCTGAACACCTGTGGCAGTGCCTTTCCTGTAGTTTAAGCCAGCGGAGAAAGTACCCCTCCCCAGGAGGTGGGGACTGGTGATTGCCTGAGTGAGGAGGCCGGGGATGAGCCCTGGACTAGAACTTGTGACCGGCTGCTTTTCCTTCCCCTCCTCTCCCTCCTATTTTGCCACCACCCCCACTTTTTACAAATTAAGCAATTATTTTGGTTTCCTTTACTCGCTATTCCTTGCTAATCGCATGCAGAGTGAGCCTGGGACAGTGGAAAGGAAAGTTGTATTTGGCTTCAGATGATCCTACCAGTCCCGCATTGAGGGGCTTCCGCAAGGTGGCATTGTCAAGTGGCGTTGTGGAGGTTCTCCTTTCAGTCCTCAGCGTTAACCAGCAGAGGCAGGTGCTACTTATTCCTGGTTAATGTTGAGGAAGTTGAGCTCAAAGTGGCTAAGGGAACTTCCCAAAGTCACATAGGAAGTAGCAGAGTAGAACAAAACACAGATTGTCTCTGAATCAGGCAGGTCTTCTGATTCCAAAATGGACTCTTAATTTTTGGAGGTCAAAAAGCTGAACAGACACAGATATTTCTTTTTCTTTCTTTCTTTCTTTTTTTTTTTTTTTTTGAGCTAGGGTTTTGCTATGCTGCCTAGGCCGGTCTAGGCTCAAGCTGTCCTCCTGCCTTAGCATTCTGAGTGCTGGGCTTACAGGTTTGTGTCACCACACCCAACAGAACAGACATTTCTTGAAGGAAGGCATACAAATGGCCAAAAAAATGTGAAAAAAATGCTCAGTATCGCTTATAATCAGAGAAATGCAAATCAAAACTGCAGTGAGGCATCATCTCATCTGTTAGGATGGGTATTATCGAAAAGACAAAAAATAACAAGTGCTGGCGAGGATATGGAGAAAAGGGAGCTCTTACACACTGTAGGGGGGTGTAAACTAGAGCAGCTGGCTGGGCGTGGGACTCACGCTGACATCCCAGCACTTTGGGAGGCCGAGGCGGGCAGATCACCTGATGTCAGGAGTTTGAAACCAGCCTGGCCAACATAGTGAACCCCGTCTCTACTAAAAACACAAAACTTAGCTGGGAGCGGTGGATCACACCTGTAATCCCAGCACTGTTGGGCACCTGAGGTGGGCGGGTCACTTGAGGCCAGGAGTTCAAGACTAGCCTGGCCAACGTGGTGAAACCCCATCTCTACTAAAAAATACAAAAATTTGCCAGGTGCAGTGGCGGGCGCCCATAATCCCAGCTACTCGGGAGGCCAAGGCATGAGAACCACTGCAACCCGGGAGGCGGATGCTACAGTAAGCAAGCCAAGATTGCACCACTGTACATTATAGCTGGATAGGAATAAGTTCTAGTGTTCTATAACATAGGATGACTATAGTTAACAAGAATATATAGTTTCAGGCTGGGCGCAGGGGCTCATGCCTGTAATCCTAGCACTTTGGGAGGCTGAGGTGAGTGGATCACCTGAGGTCAGGAGTTTAAGACCAGCCTGGCCAACGTGGTAAAACCCCATGTCTACTAAAAGTACAAAAATTAGCCGGGCATAGTGGTGGGTGCCTGTAACCCCAGCTCAGGAGGCTGAGGCAGGAGAATAGCTTGAACCTACGAAGCAGATGTTGCAGTGAGCTGAGATCACACCACTGCACTCCAGCCTGGGCAACAGAGCAAGACTTTGTCTCAAAAGAAAAAAAAAAAATATATATATATATATATATATAGTTCCAGATAATTGGAGGAAGGGTATTGAACGTTACCAACACAAAGAAATGATAAATGTTTGAGATGGTGGATATGCTAATTACACTGATCACATACATTACATGTATTATGACATCACTATGTGTACTCCATACGTATGTACAGCACACAATTATGTGTCAATTAAAAAAGAAAAAGCTGAACTTAGATTGGAATGGCTATGAAGTAGCTAGCTTTTTCATAGTTTTGATATACACCCCAGGTATTTATTTTAAGTCAACTACCCTTGGCTTCAGGAAATGTAGAGTATTTGAATTTTAGCCTTGCATTTTGTAATACAGAGAAGTAAAACTGTAGGCTTGCTTTAGATACCGTCACAGGGGTTTGCTGTGATGACTTTTTGTGTAATGAGGGGGAAATATACCTTAATTAACAGGCATACATGCTCATTTTTCTCACTCATACACATTTTTAGTTGTTTTCCAGGCATTGTGATACTTATGTAAACAGTATGCGATATCTTAGGTAGGAATCAGAATTTTAAGGTAAGAATACTTAGTCATATATTTTTCAAGCTTTCAAACTGGACATTTTACATGTCCATTATATAACTGTAATTAAATTTTCAAAAAAAAACAAACCTGTCTTTAATATGGGTGATGCTCTAGGTTTTTTTTTTTTTTTTTTTTTTTTTTTTTTTTTTTTTTTTTTTTGGAGACAGCATCTCACTTTCTCCCAGGCTGGAGTGTAGTGATGCGATCATGGCTCACTGCAGCCTCAGCCTCATAGGCTGGAGAGATCCTCCCACCTCAGCCTCCCAAGTAGCTGGGACCACAGGTGTACAATACCATGCCCAGCTAATGTTTAAAATTTTTTGCAGAGACAGGGCCTCCCTCTGTTGCTCAGGCTGGTCTGGAATTCCTGGGTTCAAGTGATTCTCCTGCTTCATCCTCCCAACCTGTTGTGATTACAGTCATGTGCCACTGCCTGGCCCCATATAAGTGGGATGTTGACTTTAGCCTAGGAGTTCCACACCAGCCTGGGTAACATGGCTCAAGACCCCGTCTCTACAAAAACTAAAAAAATTATATGGTCACGGTGGCACCTGCCTGTGGTCCCAGCTACTCCAGGAGGCTGAGGCAGGAGAATAACTTGAGCCCAGGAGTCGAAGCTGCAGTGAGCTCTGATCTTGTCATTGCATTCCAGCCTGGGTGACAGAGTGAGACCTTGTCTCTTAAAAAAGTTACTGGCTACCTGATTATTCATAGGAAAAAAACCTGAACTCTGATCTAAACCTCATACATCGCACAAAAATTAACTCACAATGGATTATGGACTAAAATGTAAAATGCAAAATAATGATGAAAAGGAGAGCTAGAGACTGGGAGAAACTATTTGCAAACCAGATGTCTGATAAAGGACTCATATCTATAATATATAAAAAACTATCAAAATTCAACAGTGAAACCAAATCATCTACTTTGAAAATGAATAAAAGACCTGAAGAGACATTTCAGATAACATATAAGCACATGAAAATTTGTTCAACATCATGAGCCATCAGAAAAAGGCACACTAAAGCCACGTCACTATACACCTATCAGAAAGCCTAAAATAAAAAGTAGTAACAAGGCCCGTGCTGGTGAGGATGCGGGGAAACGGGATCACTCACACTTGGCTGGTGGGAATGGAAGATGGCACAGCCATTGTGGAAAACAGCTTGACAGTTTCTTAAAAAACTAAATGTGCAATTGCCATAGGATGCAGCACTCACATTCATGGGCAGTTATCCCAGAGAAATGAAGACTTATGTTCACACAAAAGCCTTTATGTATCTGTTAATAGCAGCATTGTTTATGGAGGCTAGAAACTGGAAACAGCCCGGAGACTGCTCAGCAGGTGAATGGTTAAACAAACTGGTGCACCCAGGCCCCAGATACCACTCTGCAGTAGTTAATGACATCCGTGTTCATCAGTCTTTCAAACTAGAAACCACCATCATACTTAATCCCCTTTTTTCCATCTGGGTCTGAGTGGATTTCATTTTGCATTTCTTTCCAATGCATTTTCCCTCTGTCCTTTCTAGTTGCACCTCATGCCTCATTTGAACTGTTGTAAGAGCCACCGAATTGTTTCTCTGCCTCATCATGGAATCCTTTCCACATTTCATGCCCCGCATTGCCATTGGAACAATCTTTCCAAAACATGAACAAACTAACTTAAAAGAAATATCCCAGGTAGCCTTCCAAATAAGTATAAGCTTTCTGTTAGAAGTTTGACTTCTTGTCTATAGGGAACCCCAGGACTGTAGAGAGACAGATTTGCTGTCTGCATTTTAAGATCAGGCAGAAATCCCTGGATGGGCCCATGTGGAACAGTGGCACAAATACTGGTTGTAGAATCAGAAGCCCTCATATCCTGGTTCTAACACTAGCTGGATGTTCTTGGGAAAGTTTTGGTTTCATAACCTCAGAAACTCCATTTCTTAAGAAATGGAGATGAGGAAGCATACTGAAGGGATCACATAAGGCTGCTGGGAGGAGTGGATGAGGGGCTTGGTGAACATGCTGTGTAATCCGTGAAGCACGTCGTATATGTGAGACGTGGAGCTGTGTGGATAGCGGTTCTGGAATCATTGTATGAAAACGATGGAAAGCACATTCGTAGTTCTGCCTGATGATACCACTGGGCACCTGTGTTGTACATGCCTGTAACATGGGTGAGGCCCGAGTCAGTACAACTCCCAGTTTGGTTTTCATGCAGTTAGAAAGGCCCGAGAGGACCTTTCCCCCCTCCAGCTGTAGGAAGGAGGCGGCTGTCTCCTGCCTATATTTGGTGGGATTGTCTGTGGCTCCTTAGGGACGGGAATGCAGGGAGTAGGGGAAGAAAGCCGGCCTGACTGCTGGCTAGTCAGCCTTCCCCCAGGGAGGAGTGGAGGGTTCATTTCGTGGTAACTTGCCAAGTCTTTCTTAACCCATCTGCTCTTAGAAATGACCAGCATGACAAGTAAAAGACCCGTTAGAGACAGATGGGCTGTGTGTCCTCTGCGTTTATGGCTTTGTTGCCTCAGAGCTGCCAGAACTCAATAGATTTCTGGGGAATGCTGTGTCAGCCAAGGGGCTGAAAATAGTGAGAGGAAGAAAATTCTCCCTCGCTGCTCTGGTCTGGGAGTGATTACTGAGGAGAGCGGCATGGAGGGCCCAGCCGTGGGGTCCCTCTCAAGCACGCCCTCACCGCAGTGGGAATGCGGGTCTCAACCTCCCTAGGCCTCCGTGATTTTCATCTGTCACATACTCAACTCCAGCAGGGATGTCTATGATGATGAGATGAGGGAGCATCATAGCACATGTGGCACTTATTACGCTTGCGGTGAGTGGACGCTGGCGTCAGTGGAACAGGAGACTGGGCGCTGCATGTGGACGCACTCACGTGCTGCTGGCATGGGTGGACAGAGGAGAGAGGGACGCTCTGCCGTTCTCCTTTTGGTCTGTCACCCCCGCTGTTGTGAACAGAATCCGTGAGTGTATTCTGTTGCCCCAGTCAACTTGGTAGGCTGATTGCTCAATTTTCTGCTTCCACTTTTGATTTCTTATGAATGGGAAAAGGAATATTTCAGTTACTTTTCTGGTTGATGGCATACATTCCTTGATATCACCTTAATGCTTTTTAATTTCTATGTATTTTGGATGCTGGAGCTTGCCTGACATCTGTGTTTTTATGCCTCACCCTCTTGTGTGACTGTTGGCCACACCAGGACCAGAGAGAAGTGACCAGAGTGATTGGTAGCAGGGCTAGGACTGGTATTTCCCAGACTTTTGACACCCAGCAGGCTCTGTTTTCTGTATTGCACTGCTCTTCCCTATTTCGACCCCTGTTAGGACAGTGGATGTGAAATGTAGCTGGGCGCTTTTGGGGGTGTGCTAGGAGTGTGGCAGATGCCTCAGACTGGCATTTTCCCCTGATTCTGAATCCGCATGGCTCAAAGTCAGTCTCTAGGCTACTGACCGGGAAGATACAGGAAGTTGTTTTGTGTGGCAAACTATGCCAGGGCATTTTTTTCACCCGGCAATTTATTTGGTTTGGACTGGAATAAATCTTTGATATTGATTTCTTTGCCAATATTATTAGGGAGTGGAGCCTGACTTGTTAACTTAGCCCAATTCATCGTGCTTAGAATCTCAGTGAGTGCGTGTTGAACTGAGCAGAAGTGTGAGAGCAACTTGGACAGTGGTTTGCAAGCCTAGCTGCATCTGGGGGGCTGTGAAAAAAACATGCGTGCTTACTCCAGACCAGTTGAAATAGAATCTGCAGGAATGGAGCCTGCGCAGCTATAGTGCTGTTAAAAATCCCCAGGTGGTTCTGATATACCGTAAAGGTTGAGATCCACTGATCCACAGTGAATTGGAGTCCTGGATCATAGACATGCCTTATGCTTTCACCAGCTTAGAATGGTTCTTGTGCTTTAGAACTGTGAAAAAGTGTTATGCAAACAAATGTGGAAATAGCCTAAATGCCACATCCTGTTACTACCTGTCATCAAGTATATTTACCAGTTGTTCACTCTATTCTGATCTCTACCCATTTCACCTTTTCTTCATGGAACAATAATTTGACAGTTGGTTGTGCAGAACCAGAGTAAGTCTAGTTTGATTGGCGGGAAACGATTTTGGGTATGAAGTACCCTTTAGGCATTTATTGAACTCTCGTTTGTACCACAGCTGTGCTGGACAGTTTATAAATATTACTTCTTTAAACAAGGCCTATGGAGTCAGGCTGCCTGGGTTTTGCTAACTAGCTGTGTCATTTGGGCAAGTTTTTAAGCTTATATAAACCTGACTTTCATCTATGAAATGGAATGACAAGGGGTCATTATCATCTCACAGGATCGTGCAAATGTGTGTGTAAAGTGCTTAGTTTGGTGCCTAACACATAGTAACTACTCAGTAAAGTTATTATTACACCATCATCATATTTAAATGTAAATATTAAGAGCTAATAAATTTGTAAAAGGTAGTATACCCTTACCCCTTGAACCAAAGACTACTTTAGTTTTAAGTGGTTGGGTTAATTTATCACTTAAATATTGGCCTCTTGAATACCTTGAATTTCAATTGAACATAGCCAGAGGATTTCATAATTGGACCGTTGCCTCTGGAAGTTGGAGCTTTGTTTGTTTGTTTGGTTTCACTTCGTACACTAAGCATGTGGCTGTGGGCACCTTTGTGGTGACTTCTGGTACTGGGGAATCAAAGCTTCATTAGCTTCTTTGGAGGAGATGATCTTATGCTATATGAAGCACTCAGACTTCGTTAACTGTGTACCATCCAGACAAGACCAGGTGCTTCCCACGGCACCCTGTCCTTTTCTTAGCTCTCTCATCAATCTAGCCTGTTCCTCCTATTCCTCTTTATACTAGAACTTCTCTTTGAACAAGGAATGTTGTTTTGTGAGTGCTAGGTCCCCAGCAATTAGTAATGCCCAGCACATACTAGGTGCCTCCTGAATGTTAATAGGTGATAATCTAGCAGAACACAAGATAAATCCGCAGGTTGAGATTTAAGCTGTGTGGTATGAACGCTGCATTGGCAGACTTACTGAATCAATTTTGTTAATACAAGTTTAAAATGTCTTAGTATCTGACTTAGTTCAGTAATCATTTACTGAGTGTCTTCTAGGCCAGACATTGGGGACAGAAAGGTAATAATATATGATCCCTGCCTCATGCATAGGAAGTCTAGTGCGATGGACAGACACATGCCAATGCCTGCCATGGAATGTGGTGAGTATTAAGATAAAGGGGCACCCTGTGTGCCCTTGGAGCATAGAGCAGGGCTTGTGTTCTGGGAACATGGGCTCCATGTGAAAACACAATTTAAATTAATTTTCTTTTTTTTTTTTTTTTTTTTTGAGACAGAGTCTTGCTCTGTGGTCCAGGCTGGAGTACAGTGGTGTGATCTCAGCTCACTGCAACGTGCTCCCCCCAGGTTCAAGTGATTCTCGTGCCTCAGCCTTCCGAGTAGCTGCGATAACAGGTATGCGCCACCACGCCTGGCTAATTTTCGCATTTTTAGTAGAGATGGAGTTTCACCATGCTGGCCGGGCTGGTCTTGAACTCCTGACATCAGGTGATCCTCCCGCCTCGGCCTTCCAAAGTTCTGGGATTATAGGCATGTATGTTTTCATCCTTTTAAATATCTGCGGGTAGCACTTAACTTTAAATGGGTACTAATTAAACTATTGAATGAGTTTAGTATGGATTGAATGACTTTGCTTGGGCCTCGTTTTTAATTTCCTTCATTAGAGGAAAAAAAAAAAAAATTCGGGTTGAATATCCCTCATCCAAACTGCTTGGAACCAGAAGTGTCTCAGATTTTTTTACATTTTTGGATTTTTGAATATTTGTATTATACTTGCTGGTTGAGCATCCTGAATTCAAAAATCCAGAATCTGAGCTGCTCCAATGAACATTTCGTTGAGCGTCACGTCGGCACTGAAAAAGTTGTGGATTTCGGAGTTTCTGGTTAGGGAGACTCATCCTATATGGGTGCTGGATTGTCACAGGACTTCTGGACCAGAGGTTAGGTGACTAGGCTTTGGTTTTTGCTTTGTTACTAAACAGGCTGTTTTCTTCCATAAGCTCAGCTTTAGATCCCCCGGTTGTCAAAGAAGGGGATGGGCCATCTGATGTTTAAGGCCTCTGTTAGTTCTGACTTGGAGACACCTGGCTTCAGTTCATCTTCCTTAGAAGTGGACAAAGAATATGGGAATTTTGAAATTGTTAGTCAACATCTACAGGGTCGTTGCAGCCTGGTTTTGGGTAAAGGCCACCTTTAGTGAGCCCAGGGAGAAGCAGTGGTTTAGCTGTCAGCTGAGAGGGGTAAGAGGTCCTATTAATTTTCCTCTGTGGTAGGGAAAGCATTGTTAAGGGTCACAGCGTTAGTGGATCTGGCTGGAAAGAGGAGGGTAACTCACTGTTACAGGTTATACTGAATACCTTTTCAGTCACTAAATGCTTTTTATGATATGTTTTTCAGGATTTCAGTGTTGCATGATTTCTCTGTGTTTAGCACAGGAAATTTAACATCAGCAAAAAAGAATGCTCTTTCTTTTTTTTTTTTCTTTGAGATGGAGTTTTGCTCTTGTCACCCAGGCTGGAGTGCAGTGGCATGATCTCAGCTCACTGCAACCTCAGCCTCCTGAGTTCAAGCTATTTTCCTGCCTCAGCCTCCCGAGTAGCTGTGATTACAGGTGCCCGCCAGCATGCCCGGCTAATTTTTGTATTTTTAGGACAGATGGGGCTTCGCCATATTGGCCAGGCTGTTCTTGAACTTCTGACCTCAGGTGATCCTCCTGCCTCGGCTTCCCAAATTGCTGGAATTACAGGCATAAGCCGCCACGCCTGGCCTTGAATGTTCTTTCTATGGGAATCTACAAAAGCCAGCTTTTGAGTCTAGTGGCAGAAAACCTCTTCTTCATTGTTTAGCTGTGCTGTGAGCTTGGAGGACTTCAAGCCCAGCTGAAAAATCTATAGTATTTTCTGTCAGTTGGCTCTCTTGGAGAACTTAGTGAGCACTGGGCTGGAGCGATACTGTCAGAGTTCATGAGCTGTTTGAGGCTCTCAAAGCCTAGATACTGGGGTTGCCCAAATACATCGGCTGGACTCACTATTTCTCTCGGGAGTCGGGGGGGTGGAAAATGCTGTGGTCTTAACTCTGCTCTTAATTTGACAGTGCTGTTGTTAATGGTAAGAATGATGTCATGCGTTTGTATTTTGCTTCGTAATTCACAGAGAATTTTAAAATCCATTATCTGATTTTATTCCCTCAGCAGTTCTGTGAAAAAGGCAGAGCAGTTTTCATATCTTCTGTTTTCCCGTGATTCTCTTGTGGCTCACAGAAGCTAAGAGCCTTCACCAAGGTCATAGGGTGAATGAGTCGCAGAGCTGGGAGTAGAGGCTCAGGCTTCTAGTGACCCTGTTTCTTCCTGGATAGCTCGCTCTGGTGGCGCGCTGCTCAGGTAACTGCGCATGCTCGGTTTGGTCTTTTGTAAATTCCTGCCCCATTTTGGGGGAGGTTCTTGGGAGGCTTCTATTCATTTTGGAGCATTTAAGTATCTTGTCCTCTCTCCGTCCTCCCAGATGCATGGGCATTTCTGCAGGCCCCCGGGCTGGCCCTTGTGCGTGGGGGTGTCTCCTGCCTCCACGTTGCTTGCATGCCCCCTTCTGAAGGTGCTCTTCCCCGCATGGAGCCCCCTCGTGCCTGCCTCCACACTGCAGGCTGTTCGGTAAATGTTACTGACTCAGCATCGTTGTTTTCTAGAAATGGGACGGGGTATGGATGCCAAGTTCGTTTGTGTGTGAAGGCTGCGATGGTATCATCTTGCCTTCCCCATGTGTGCTCCTTGAGGGTGTCGCTGTGCTGCGGTCATCTGTGTTCCCTAGGGTGCCTCCCTTGGAGTCCCAGCCGTAGCAGACATGAAGTCAGTGCTCATGGTCTAAATAAGAGGAAGGCCAACAGAGCCATTAAATCTGGAAAATGACAAGTGAGGGAAAGGAATTTTTATTGAAGGTATGTGAAAAAGAAATCTTTTTAGGAAAGTTGACCTGTTTCTCAGCTGGAGCTGAATTTTAGCTCAGAAAAGCAGCCGTGTGCCCAGAGGGCTTTGGAATTTCAGTTTGGACAGATGAATTTAATTTGTTGTTGTATTACCCTTTGGGGTTTTATTAGACCTTTCTCCCAAATGGAATAGATTTTTCTATAAAAGTCACACTTCCTTTTTGAGAAGTGTAACACTAATTGTATGGGATGGTCTCCCAAAAGATTACCTGCCAGGAACCAAACACACTGCCTCAGACTCAGAGCCCCTGGTTTCTGCCTGTGCAGCTGCAGGGGAGAGATGCACGCTGGAGCTGAAATCAAGACGCATGTCTGCATCTTCTCTTTCTTGACTGCTGTTTCGTCTCTGAGCTGGCCTGCCTTCAACGTCTAGGAGCTTGGTGGGTGTAGACACATTACGGTATGGAGGAGGGATATGGTGTTGCAACAGCCAGGAGACTCACTGAAGTTTCTGTTCTCTTCCTGCTCACTGCTCTGACTTTGTACAAGTCGCATTTGTAGGGCTGTGCACAGTGGCTTACACCTATAATCCCAGCACTTTGGGAGGCCGACCTGGGAGGATCTCTTGAGCCCAGAGTTCGGAACCAGTCTGGGCAACATGGTGAAACCCCATCCCTACAAAAAATAAAAATTAAAAAATTAGCCAGATGTGGTGGCTCATGCCTGTAATCACAGCTACTGTGGAGAGGCTGAGGTGCGAGAATCACTTGAGCCCGGGAAGTCGAGGCTGCAGTGAAACATCATCACGCCACTGCCCTCCAGCCTGGTCAGAGCAAGACCTTGTCTCAAAAAAAAGAAACCAAAACAAACAAACAAACAGAAACTCATTTGTAATAGTGGCAGTAGTTAACTTTTGAAAGTTTGGAGAAAAGTTCCTAAATAACCTGTGACCATGGACAACTTACTTAGCCTTTCTGTGCCTCAGTTTCCTCATCTATGAAAAATGAGAGAATATGGTACTGATCTTACTGGATTTCAATGAGAAGTCAACGAGATCAAACTCAGAGCCTGGCACCTCGTGAGTGCACACTCAATGTTATTATTTCAACATTTTAGAGGAAAAAGAATGCTAATGGGTCATTATGGCTAAACATAGTCTATCACTGGCGTTACTTATGGTATTGGAAGGAACTTGAATTCTATATAGATAGTGTGATGGAGAAAGTATTTTGGGGATTGGCAGCATTTATTCAAAGGACAAAGGACGTGTCTGTCCTGTGTGGAGAGCCGTTTCCGCTTGTTTCTTTAAATGCTATGGGAAAAGCAGTGGACCCTGTGCTGTCTGCCGGACAGCTTCAGTCTCCATGTATTGATTTGGCCAATTGTCGCTCGCTGTCATCATGGCAGCAGCAGTTGAAGGGACAGCTTGTCTTGATTTGCATTTTTGGGTGTTTGTGCTACTTATAGACAATTAAGACATGGAAGCCTGTTTATGGCAAGCTGGCAAATTCAGGAAAACACGGAAAAACCTGTTAGGACAGTTTGCACGTGTGCGGGCACAGAGCAGCCAAATAAACACACACGTTTTCCTGTATTTTAAAAACCCTCTGGAAAAAAAAAAAAAAAAAGACATTAAACCATTGCCCAGATGGCTTATAGAGCTAGAGTTTTCTCCTTGAAGTACATGAGTATGGCTGTCAGACATCTGAAACCCAAAGCCATCTTAAAACATCAACATCATTTTGATGCTACCCCTACCCGCCGTTTTTTTCCATTTGTAAGGTACAAGGATCCAGGAAGGAAAGTATCAGCTTCCAAAGGCTTTTGTTACAATTAATCGTTCATGTTCTTTCTTTTGGTATCTTATTCTCTGTTTACATTTTATTTTTATTTTTACTTTTTTTGAGACAGAGTCTTGCTCTGTCACCCAGGCTGGAGTGCAGTGGCGCGACCTCGGCTCGCTCCAACCTCTGCCTCCCAGGTTCAAGTGATTCTTGTGCCTCAGCTTCCTGAGTAACTCTGATTACAGGTGTGTGCCACCACGTCCAGCTAATTTTTATGTTTTTAGTAGAGACAGTTTCGCCGTATTGGTCAGGCTGATCTTGAACTCCTGAACTCAGGTGATCCACCTGCCTCAGTCTCCCAAAGAGTTGAGATTACAGGTGTGAGCCACCGCGCCCGGCTGCTGTTTCCATTTTGTAACGCTAGCATCACCCCAGTGTAGGGTGGCTAGGGGTATTGTTCTTTCCTACTTTCTGGTGTATTTCCTCTACTGCATTGATCACTCTTGAACATGCTTTTTGATTGTCTGTCTCTACCTACAAAACTATATGTTCCCTGGTATATCACCAGTGCCTGGCACGTAGATAGTCAATATTTGTTGAATGAATGAATGAATGAATGAATGGGCTGAAAGAACCTTCTTCTTCTTTCTTCTGTCACTTCACACCAAACGCTTTTGGAAAATGCTATGTGAACGGGGATCGTAAGCAGGAGAGGTTACACACATTGCTGTGGGATAGGCCATCATCCTCAGATACTTGTCTGGAAGGAGGTGGAGTACTTGAGTAGAAATGATACAAGACAACTTCTTCAGGAAATCAGCCAAGTGTCACAGCTTTCACATAGGCATGTGATGTTTGCGTATGTGTGTATGAAGAGCTGTCGTGTTCCAGAATCACGGGCCTTTAGATCCCTTGTACAGATAGAAAAGTAAAGGCCGAGGCCCAGGAATGCTGCAGGCCACCAAGGTGGACTCCCTGTCTGCCCTCCTCAGTGCCCGGTCACTTCTCACTGCACTCCCCTCTTTATTGCTAAAGCCACTTTCCCTGACTCTGAATGTGTAACCACGAGGGAGAAAATGTACTCCAGGCTCACAGTTTGTGGAGAAAAAGCCCAGCAGCTGAAAATCATGTTCACAAAGCTTGTACCTAGAAAAAGTGGCCATTTCTATAGTGTCTTTAAATTTCCTTGTTTCTCATACATTTTATAAACAAGACAGTAGAAGGAGATTTGGGAACAGCAACTTTAGAACAAGGGGGAAAAAATCAAACCTAGAACATTCCAGTTTCAGTTTTCTTCTCAGTTTAGGGCTGAGGCACTTTAGCTTCCTGTCTAAGGGATCACTCAAATCTGATTAGAAGCCATTGTGGGCTGGTAATTATCCGTAATTTTAGGAAGACAGATGCAGCACCAACTCTGTTCTCTAATACCAGGCTTATTAATTTTATATTTGCATGGCAGGAGAAGCAGATGGGGAGGTGGGATAAGCGTTCAGATGCTTGGTCATTGATAGCTTTTTACTTCCACGTATCACATGGGGATTTGGGACCCGGGAAGCCTGCTGAGAACTGATGATTATCTGTCCCTTAACCAGCTGGGTTCTTTTTCATCCTGAGCTCAGAAAGATTGCTCCTACTGCAGCCAGGGAAGACAGGTGGTTGACTGGTTAGAAATCAGGGCAGGTTATTTTCTCTACCTGCAGTTCCCTGTTGCAAAGCAGAGCTATCAAAAAGTTGTCTTCTCTATTGTATTTCAAATCTGGGTGTTTAAAAAATTGTGTAAGCAAATTAAGCATTTCTTTAATGGTAGTTATATGTGTTCTTGATGCGAATGAGAGGTGCATTCCCTTGTAAAATCCCTGGGACTTTGTAGGAGGACGTGAGCCTTAGAACTGAAGTTGGTTTTCTAGATGATCATGTAGACATGATGCTGAGCACCAGACAAAGATGTTGATTGAAGCGATTTAAAAAAACTTTCTAAGTTCAGATTTTACACCAATATTTAGAAAATCAGCAAAGGAACTTGGAGGAATGTTCTCAGGCATCCAGTTCAGCCCCCTACCCACATTGTCATAAAATCCGAGTGTGTGTACAGGGAGGTGCATTCCTTTCTGTTCTCATCACAGAGCCTTCCCTGGCTCTGCACCTGCCTGTCATGTGCGTCCGTGTGAAGAGACCACCAAACAGGCTTTGTGTGAGCAATAAAGCGTTTTAATCACCTGGGTGCAGGCGGGCTGAGTCCTAAAAGAGAGTCAGTGAAGGGAGATAAGGGTGGGGCCATTTTATAGGATTTGGGTAGGTAAAGGAAAATTACAGTTCAAGGGGGGTTGTTCTCTGGTGGGCAGGAGTGGGGGTCACAAGGTGCTCAGTGTGGCAGCTTTTTGAGCCAGGATGAGCCAGGAAAAGGAATTTCACAAGATAATATCATCACTTAAGGCTAGAACCGGCCATTTTCACTTCTTTTGTGGTGGAATGTCATCAGTTAAGGTGGGACAGGGCATTTGCACTTCTTTTGTGATTCTTCAGTTACTTCAGGCCATCTGGGCATATACGTGCAAGTCACAGGGGATGCGATGGCTTGGCTTGGGCTCAGAAGCCTGACATTGCCCTCTTCCCTACCTTCCCTAGCTTTTCCCTCCTGTGCGGTTCTCTCACAAAGTGAATGGCCTCAGCCACAGCTTCTCTGCAGCTGCATCAGACTGTGGTGACAGGAGTGGTGGCTGCTGCAGGGCCTGCTGTCCCCACGGAGCCCAGTCTTGCTTGCCGCTACAACCTGGTCACCATTTTGCCCCGAAAGTATGTAATTCTACAGAATGAGAGCCCACATGCTGGGGATGGAGGCGTCTTTATCACGGTGCTCTGCATATTTTAATCTTGGGTGGAAAGTGTGGAAAAGTATGTGATACCTGTGGTTGGATGTCAGAAAGACGTTGTGAACTTGATGTGGACTGAGGATGTTAAGGTGCAACAGGCACCCCGGCTTCATTAAATGAGACTTCCCCATCTCCCTGCCAGGCACGCGCAGGTGTATGGCCACGTCTTATGTGTTATTCTTATCTAGAGTGCGCCTTGTCGTCATGCTTAAAATTACATGATGATATTCTGCCTCATAGAGTAGGTCCCAAACCGCATTCAACACAGAAATGTACTCTTGCTATTACACATAGAAAATGCTTTCATATACCAAGTGGGAGAGCAGTCCTAAAATCTGGGCTGGAATCGCAGAAGGAAGGCATTGGAAAGCAACAGATTCCCTAGTCCAAAGCTGGTTTTTGATGAACCTAGAAACAGGACCAAGAGAAGTGAATTTGCCTAAGGCCCTGACAGTGTCTCACGGTAGCATCTGAACCTAGCAGTTTCTTGACCTATTTCTTTAAATGATTAGTCATGCTTCCTCTGATTCCTATATAAACATTCATTTATATAATGTTCATTCTTCATTCATTCTTTTATATTCATTTATATAATGTTTCTCATTCATTCTTTTGTTTCAGTGAATTATTGCAGTGCTACCACGAAACAGTATTTGAGTCAAAATGTGGCAGTGTTGATCCCTTCCCAAGGATTTTATTTGCACAGTTTTTCAAAGTTGTGCTTACAGTTTCTTGTTGGTTACAAGGTGTCCTTTCAGAAGCCAATTGTGTGGTGTATTTACATTGATTGTTGGAGGTAGTTTGGTTAGAACCTACTTCGAGTGGCTGGCATGGGCCTGGGGGACAGTGACAGCTGCCTGCTTCATGGGCAGAGATGAAGTAATTGCTTCCTGGGAAGTACCATCCTCCTGGCCACACTCTCCAGCCCATTTCGTTTGTGTTGGTTTCCTTGGCATCTGCACGTTTCTGGCTTCATGTGAGTCTCATTTATTTTAGCGTATGACTTCAGGCTGTGGGGAAGAATGGGCATTTTAGCACAGAGATGCACAAAAAGGAACAACTGGCTAAATGTGAGTGAAGACATTCTTAGGGGGGTTTCATTTCTTTTATTCTCTAACAGGCAGTCTGGGAAGCAGTCTGGACATGTGGCCTGCGCTGTCACAGTTCCTCCTTGCAGGATTGCAGATGTTTGGAGATTATAGTGATAACTGTTATCATTGAGAATGTCATTCTCGCAGGCTCTAATAAGTCAGGATGTATTCAGTGTTAATTTGTTAAAGACAACTGTATTTCTAGCCAAATCCATGTGAGACGTTTCTCCTGGCATTGTTGCTGGGGGGACAGGGGGGTATTCCCGTGGCTTAGTCTTAGGGAAGCACACGCCTTTGAATACTGCTGAAGCTGAGAGTACCCAAAGCGCACCGGAGTACTTTTGCCATATGGGGTGTTAGTCACTGATACACATCTCAGTCAGACCTGATGGATTCTTGACCCCTTCCTTTTTTAATTTTTTAATTTTTAATTTTAATTTTTGATTTTTAAGAGCACAACCCCTCATGTGGCCACCATGAATCTCTGGTGTTTTCAGTTGGCTGCAGCCTATTTGCCATATCTGGTTCAAACATATTCAAAGCCTGATGATGCTTCCCTCTGTTGTTCTTCTGCTGTGTGACCTCCGCACCCGTGGGTGCTTGAGAGGACTGTGTATTCAGCTGTTTTTGGGTGGCGTGTGTAACAGATGTCCATTTGGCGTACCTGGTTTCCTGTGTTAATCTCCGGAATGTTTCTGGCACTAGAAAATCAGAAACTTTCCACCGTTCCCAGCACCCTGGCTTTGGGAGAGGCCAGTGAGCGTGTGGTTTGGGAGCCTGGTTGCATGAGAGAAGCATGTGTGGGAACGCCATGGCCCGGCTTTGAACCCCATTCCCCCAACATGATGCCGTGTGTGGCAGACATGACGCTTGGCTTTGCTCTCTCAGGGTTCCATCTGTGACAGGGTCTACTTGTGCCCCTGGCCTCATCAGCTTAGGCTGAAGGCAGCCCTGGTCCTGGCCAGAGGGGCTTTGTGAAGCAGAAATAGATGGCCTGGTGCAGGGGCTGAGCCTGGCCAGGACCTCGGCCCTGGGGGTTGTAAAGAAGGCTGGCCTCTACTGTGAGCCTCTGCACCAAGGTGTGCCCATGTGACTGTGTGCTCGACGTCTGCCCTGGCACGGGTGCATGGCCTGTCTGCGCTCAGTCTCCCCGCCTATGGGGCCCAGGCTCACAGAGGTGTGAAAGAGGCAAGCACGGCGCAGGGGCCTCAGAGCCGAGCCAGCCTCGCTTCGATGCTGGGAGACTAACATCTTCCATTTTGTCTTCTGCCCAGGCCAGTTGCGGGCCATTCACCGGCTGTGCTACTTCTATAGCACCGTCATGCCCAGCGAGGCCCAGTGTGTCATCTACCATGAGCTCCAGCTCTCCCTGGCCCGCAAGGTGGCCGACAAAGTGCTGGAGGGGCAGCTCCTGGAGACCATCAGTCAACTCTACCTGTCCCTGGGCACCAAGCGGTAAGGGCTGGCTTTGCAGTGGTGGAGGTGGGGGCGGGCAGGGCAGGGAGGGGGGCACAGGGAAGCTGGCCCAGGACCCCAGCAGCCCCTCTCCTTTTGATCATTTGGTTCCTTGGCATCAGATGTTTTGAGCTGGTGGGCCTGGGGTCGTCCCAGGGCTGCTGCTGGCCCGTGAGTCCCAGCTTGAGCCTCCCTTGTTGGGTCAAAGGTCATCTCAACCCCAGCAGAGGCAGTACGTGCACTCTGGGCTGTTCTTCCTACTATGGTCAGGTGGCTTTTGTCATCTGACCTCTGCCTGCCCCGAATCTTCACTCCTGGCCTTCATCTATCCCCTTAAATGTGACCACAGCAGCCACCTGTAGCTTCTCTCCCACAGAAGACAGAGCCAGTTGTGTCACCTGCTTCCCTGTGGCAGGGTTTCAAGGTCTCACGTCCCATATGTGTCGTACTCGGCTTCCCCCAAGCATCCTGACCTGGTGGGGTAACCATGGCCCTGGCCACCCCACCCACAGGGCCCAGTGACATTGCTGCAGTCACACCCCCTCGAGTGTCAGACTTACTGAGAGAGCAGGGAAGGAGCCAGATTCCATGGGGACCCGGGAGACTGCCTCCAGTCTTGGTCTCAGGTTCACAGAAGGAAAATGGGCCAGTGTGCTAGAGCCATGCTTCTCAAAGTGTAGTCCCTGGACCCGTAGAACAGCATCCATGTCACCTAGGAGCTTGTGGCAAGTGGGAGTTCTAGGGCCTGCCCCAGGCCTGTGGAGCCGGAAGCTCTGGGGGCAGGGCCAGCAAGCTATAAGGACTGGCCTCCGGGTGACTGTGATGCCTGCACACCTTGAGAACCATCGGCCCAGATAGTCCCTGAACACTAACGGCTCCTGGTGCATCTGGAGAAGACACAGGCCATGTCTGGGAGGCAGGGGAGATGGACTAGCACACTCCTCCTGCCACAGGGCAGCATGATGCTCGATTCCCTCTGAAGGATGTCCCTCATCTTTTCCATGCCATGTGTGTTCACCCTGGCCCTCCCAGCAGCCTGGGAAGAGCAGAACACTGTACACACAAGAGGGCCGTTCCCAGTCCGCACATTCCAGATTCATCTGTCACCAGACCCACGGGAGGAGGCAGACTGGTTCCAGGAGGATGAGAGCCCTTGTTCTGACACCTGTGTCTGATTCCAGGGCCTGCAGATCCGCTCTGGACTACACCAAAGGAAGTCTGGGGATTTTCATTGACCTTCAGAAGGAAGAGAAGGAGGCGCATGCCTGGCTGCAAGCAGGGAAGATCTATTACATCCTGCGGCAGAGCGAGCTGGTGGACCTGTACATCCAGGTGAGTGGCAAGGGATGCAGGAGGACCCCTGTGCTGTTCACTCTCCATCCACCCATCCATTCATCCTTCCATCATCTATTTACCTGCTCATCCTTCCATCCATCCATCCATCATCCATCCATCCATCCATCCATCCATCCATCCATCCTTCCATCATCCATCCATTCACCTGTTCGTCTTTCCAAGCATCCATCCATCCATCCATCCATCATCCATCCCTCCATCCATCCATCTATCATCCATCCATCCTTTTATCATCCATCCATTCACCTGTCCATCCACCCATTCACCTATTCGTCCATCCATTCACCTGTTTGTCCATCCATCCATCCTTCCATCTATCTTTCCATCATCCATCCAACTGTTCATCCTTCTATCCATCCATCCATCCATCATTCTTCTGTTCACCTCTTCGTCCATCCATTCACCTGTTCGTCCATCCTTCCATCCATCTTTCCATTATCCATCCAACCATCTTCCATCCATCCATGATCCGTCCATTCACCTATCCATCCATCCCTCCATCCATTCTTCCATCCTTCCATCTTCCATTCACCTGTTCATTCTTCCATCCATCCGTTCATCCATCCATCCATCCATCTATCATCCATCCATCATCCATTCACCTGTTCATTCTTCCATCCATCCATTCATCCATCATCCATCCATCCATCTATCATCCATCCATCCTTCCATCATTCATCCACTCGCCTGCTCATCCTTCCATCCAGCCATCCATCCTTCCTTTAGCATCCATCCATTCACCTGTTCATCCTTCCATTCACCTGTTCATCCTTCCATTCACCTGTTCATCCTTCCATTCATCCATCCATCCATCCATCCATCCATCCATCCATCCGTCCATCCATCCGTCCATCCATCATTCATCCATTTTTTATCATCCATTCAGCCACCATCCATCCACCTGTTCGTCCATTCATCCATCCATCCTTCCATCATCCATCATTCATCCCTCCATCCATTTATCCATTCATTGATATATCCATCCATCCATCTATCATCCATCTATCCTTCTATCATCCATCACACTCACCTCCTGTTCATCCTTCCATCCATCCGTTTATCCATTCATTCATCCATCCATCCTCCCATCATCCATCCATCTTTCCATCATCCATCCTTCCATCATCCATCCATTCATCTGTTCATTCTTCCATCCATCCATCCATCATCCATCCATCCATCCATTTATCCATTCATCCATCCATCATCCATCCAGCCATCATCCATCCATCTGTCCATTCATCCATCCATCCTTTTATCATCCATCCTTTTATCATCCATCCTTTTATCATCCATCCATTCATCATCCATCCATTCACCCGTCTATCCATCCATTCACCTGTTGATCCATCCATCCGTCCATTCATCCTTCCACCAACCATCCATTCACCTGTTCATCCTTCCATCCTTCCATCCATCGACCTGTTCATCTTTTCATCCATCCACCTGTTCATCCTTCCATCCATCCACCATTCATCCATCTGTCATTCATCCATCCATCACACTCACCTCCTGTTCATCCTTCCATCCATCCATCATTCATCCATCTATCCATTTATCCATTCATCCATCCATCCTTCCATCATCCATCCATTCATCTGTTCATCCTTCCATCCATCCATCATCCATCCATCCATCTATCCATCATCCATCCATCCATCATCTGTCTATCTGTCCATTCATCCATGTGTCCATCCATCTGTCCATTCATCCATCCATCATTCTTCCATCCTTTTATCCATCCATTCACCCGTCTATCCATCCATTCACCTGTTCATCCATCCATCCGTCCATTCATCCTTCATTCATCCATCCATTCACCTGTTTATCCTTCCATCCATCCGTCATCCATCCACATATCCATTTATCCATTCATTCATCCATCCATCCATCATCCAACCATGCTTCCATTATCCATCCATGCTTCCATCATCCATCCATCCACCTGTTCGTCCTTCCATCCATCCATCATCCATCCACCCATTCATTCATCCATCCATCCATCATTCATCCATCCACCCACTAATCTACCCATTAATCCATCCCTCCATTCATCTATCTGTCCATTGGTTTATCCATACATTCGTCTATCCACCATCTAGCCATCAATATGCACATACATCATCTACCCTCCACCCATCCATGCATTATCTACCCACCCATATATACATGCAGACATACACACATCATTCCGCCCACCCACCCATCCATCCATCCATCCATCCACCCACCCGTCCGTCCATCCATCCATTCATCCGTCCGTCCATCCATCCATCCATCCATCCATCCATCCATCCATCCATCCCAAAATTAATCTATCCACACACCCATCCATCCATCCATGTGTCTACATCTCCTCATCCATTCATCCATCCATCCACTCATTCCTAAGCCACTGCTGAGCACCTGTTGTGTGCCTTTTCCCTCCCTCCAACTGGTTCCTGCACATCCTCCCCCAGTGGCCAGCATCTTCTCCCTGAGGGCAGAGGCGCGGCCCCTCACAGTGCCCAGCACCTGCTGGTGTACAGCACATGCTCAAATAATGTGACCACTCAGTTAACACACAGAAGAACTTGCTCCAAGCGACACGTGGCACATCTCCTGACAAAATGAATCTATCATAGTGGCTGTTTTCAGAGGCTTTCCCAAACACAGTGTGATCTGGAACAAATTGTGAAGCCCACGAGCCTGGTGAAGCTTTCATGATTGAGCACCTGCTATATACCTCCTTGAGCTGAGGAGATGGATCAAGAGCTCATGGCCAAGAGGGGACCAGGCCCACCCACAAACACTGTTGATGTGGCAGGGATGTGGCAACACAGAAAGGAGCCAGGGGATGGGCTCCCAGCAGTCTGGGGGCCACGGAGACTGGTTTGAGTGCAGGGGAAGTGGGCTAGGCCTAGCCCTGGTGGTAGGATTCACAGGTGTCGGGCTCCTGGGCTGCAGCTGCTCAGTCACCTCCTGGCACTCAGGTGCATCAGTTCATTGTCCTCATGCCAGTGGTGGGGGCAGCCCTAATGCACAGGGTCTGCAAAATGCTCAGGTGTACCTGTAGTGTGTGAGAGGAAGGAGGCTTGCAAAGGTGGGCGTGGCCACCTCGCCAGATTTGTGTCTTGAGGGAACTTCTGTCTCCTTTCAGGTGGCACAGAATGTGGTCCTGTACACAGGCGACCCCAACCTGGGGCTGGAGCTGTTTGAGGCAGCTGGAAACATCTTCTTCAATGGGGCCTGGGAGCGGGAGAAAGCCGTGTCCTTCCACCGGGTGAGCTGGCCTGTGGGCTGATGTGGGTGGGCCTCAGGGGAGCACCTGGAGGGCTGAGGCACAGGTGTGGCAGGGCAGAGGCCTCCCACCTGGAGGCGGGGCCACCCATGCACATGCTTAGTTTCCAAGTGGTCTCACCGGGAATGATATTGACCATGCCCCTGCCCGGGACAAACGTTTGGGGCCTGGATGTGACAATGGCTCTACCCTTGTACCTGATGATCTCAAGCAACCATGAGCTGGAAGTTCTGTCCCCATCTTCCAGATGAGGAAACTGAGGCTCAGAGAGGCACAGGGACATGTCAAAGGACACACAGCATGTCAGTGGGAGGCCCAGGTCTGCTTGCACCCCGAAGTGGGACGGCTTCTCCCTTCCTCTGAGCTCACGGTGTGGCTCAGCCCTGGGCACAGATAAATGTGGTGTTTTTAGAGTAGAGAGGAGTGCTGGCTCCCCCCAGTCAGACCCCTGGTGCCCAGGTGGGAAAGGCTGGTCTGAGGCTGCTGGGTGTGGCTGGATGGGCCTCAGGTGACTCTTCAGCCCCCAACTTGGGTGTCTGAACTGTGTGTTATCCCAGAGCACAGAGCTGTGTGGAGGTGCAGGGGTAGCTGGGGCGTGGGAAGCTCCAAGCACATGTTTGAGCTCTGAGGAGGGCGCTGGGCAAGGTGGGTGCTGCAGGAAACCTGACCCCACCTCCCTGTGTGGTAGGACCGGGTCCTGGCCCTGGCAGTGACTGCGGGCAACTGCAAGGCGGAGCTGCAGCTACAGCTGTGCAAAAAGCTGGTGGCACTCCTGGCCACACTGGAGAAGCCCCAGGATGGCTTGGAGTTTGCCTACATGGCCCTTGCACTCAGCATCACTCTGGGTAAGTCCCCTGAGCCCCCACCCTGCCAGGACCCACACTTTGCCAGAGCCCAGCCTCCAGGTCTGCAGGGCAGGAGCTGAAACAGCTGCTGGATTTTCCTGGTCTCCTGTCCAGGCAGGCAGATCTGCCCAACTGGCTTCCCTGTCTGGCTGTGGGGCACGGCCCGAGGTGTCTCACGCAGTGCAGAGCTCCCTGCCTGACTGAGCTCTGTTTCCTCTGCCTGTTCCCGCTGCTGACCACAAGGGCCACCCAGTGTGCCCTCTGCCTTCCAGACATGCCAGGCATCTCGTTGGTCCCTGTATGTGCCAGGCTGAGTGGCACATTCCCTTTCTCTTGTGCCCTTCCCAACCTCATCAACCACACGGCTCTCTGGCTGATAAAATCCCAGTTCCCCTTCCAGCAGTCTGCCCCTTAAGGCTGGGCATCCCCTGGTGCTGTGCCAGGGTCATCTGTCCCCCTCCAGAGACAGGGAACCCTAGGCAGGCCGCATGCCCCAGCACCTTGTGCCCCGTGGTCCAGTACACAGTAGGTGTGCAGCTGACTCCCCAAAGTAGGGGGCTCTGATTGTGACACACGCAGGAGGAGTCGGATGTCACGTCTGTGGGTTGCCTGGAGCCGGGGTGCCCGGGAGCACCTGGACTGCATGGCTTTTGGGCTCCCCTGGTTAAAACCAGTGAGCAAAGGCAGGTGGCTATGTGTAGGCGCAGAGCTGGGCCATCCAAGTCCGACTTTGCCAAAGCCTCACAGTAGACAGGGGCAGGCCTTATTAGTTCTGCTTTGCAGATGGGAAAGTGAGTCTGGGAACCTGGAAGGGACTGGCCAGAGCTGCCCAGGCGACCGCAGGTGCCTGGAGGCAAGCCGGGTGTGCTGCCTGGTGTCTGCATACCTGCTCCTGAGGGGCCTGTGCCCTCCCTGCCCCAGGGAGCCGCGTCCTCACACCTGCCCCTTTGGCCTGCACCCCAGGGGACCGGCTGAACGAGCACGTGGCCTACCACCGGCTGGCTGCCCTGCACCATCAGCTGGGCCAGGGCAAGCTGGCGGAGCACTTCTACCTCAAGGCCCTGTAGCTCTGCAACTCGCCACTGGAGTTCGACGAGGAGACCCTCTGTTACGTGAAGGTGTATCTGGTGCTCGGTGACATCATCTTCTATGACCTGAAGGTGGGTGGGGATGGGCAGGGCTCGGGGTGTTCCCGGCCCCCTTGGAGTGGGATCTCTACCCAGACCCAGAGGCCTGGGTTCCAGCCTTCCTTAGGAATGGCCCAGTGGCCTCCCTGGAGCTCTGCACGTGGCTGGAGCAACCGGCAATGTTAGCAGATACAACCCAGCTCCCAAGCTGGTCAGGCCCCACCCTCAAGAACTCAGTCTCAGCCAGGGAGGCTGACACATGAGTGGGCAATGGTGGCCTCTGGGTGAAGAAGGGGGATTGTAGTCAGGGGGACCCTCCTGGAGGAGGTGACACCAAAACTGAGTCTTGACAGTCAAGTGTCAAGTTGCATTTAACAAAGAAAACAGGGTCGGGAGAAGGACATTTCGGAGGATGGCATCATCCTCACATTGAATCCACGTTGCAAGATCCAACCCAAATGCTGGCGCCTCCTCTAGGAAGCCTGCCCAGGGTGCCAGCCTGCACTGAGCAACTCCTTCCTGGAGTCCCGAGACACCTTGAACCTTCACATCACCCAGGAAGGGTGGGGTGGGACCAGTGTCTTACCATCGGGTTCACAGACAGGGAAACCCCAGCTCAGGGCAGGTGCAGTGGGGCGGGGCCCCAGCCAGCCAGGCTGAGGCCTTGCTGGGTCGGGTCTGTCTGGAGCGGAGGTGCTGTGCTCCCTCTGCCCCCAGCCCTGCAGGGGTGGAGAGCTGGGACTGTCAGACTCAGACCTGGCGTGTCTCCACCCCTCTGCCCAGCAGGCACCGCCCCTCCTCAGCATCGCACCGGCACCGCGTCAGTGCTCCTTATGGGCTGAGGGGCCAGGGCACTCCAGTCCAGGGACCGAGATCTTGGGGTCCTTAGAACAACATGAGGAGCTGGGGCAGCCCTAAGACCCCGGCCCGTATCCCCCACCGCAGGCCTGGGGCTGCCCGGGAGGCCCCCGCCCAGTGCTGGCGACACCTGGTGGTCAGAAGTGGTCCATGTGGCCTCCCAAGTCCCAGCCAGACAGGGAGGTTCCAAGTGTCAGACCCAGAGGGACGCTACTCACCGCTCAGGGGCTCGCCTGGGACCCAGGGAGACGGGCCTCCCAGAAGAGGCCTTTATCTCTCTTGGTCAAGCCTGCCGCCCACTCCGCCTGTCCAGGAGGAAGGAAAGGGCCAAGTAGTACCTGAGAGGCCAAAGTCCACGGTTGGGGTTGAGGGGCAGAGGCCTCCTTCACCTCCTTCCCATGCACAGCCCTCTGGGCCTCATCGTGACTATGCTGTCAGCGCAGGCCAGCTTCCCACAGGGAGGCCCCCTCGGAATTCCCCAAGGGCGGCTGTCTTTCCAAGGCTACACCCTCCTCCTTGTATAGGAGGCTCTGGACCCAGGGCCCAGAGGAGTAGGAGAAAACGCCAGGCTGCATGGGGCCTGGAAGGCTGGCAGAGAGGCAGGGGTAAATGGGCATCTTTGCCGATTGCCTCTAAAATGGGGTCCCCTTTAGTGTACACGTGAGAGTGAGCCCTGGAATAGGGAAGATTAGGTGTGTCCTGGCTCAGCCTGCCACTCACTAGCTGTTGCACACACTACAGGCACATGGAAATGCCCACGCAAATGCACACGGGCACAGGCACGCACACACACAGGTGCACACACGCACACACAGGCATGCACACAGGCACACACACAGGGACACGCACACACAGGCACACAAACGCACAGGCACACACAGAGACATATGCATTGGCTGGCTCCTTCCTGTTTAGTTGGGATGCCCCCACCCCTTCAGGAAGCCTTTGCCTTCCACCCCCGGCTGAGTCTGGGGCCTCCTGGGCCCCCCACAGGCTCCTGGGCTTCCCTCTGCCACAGCCCGGGCCACCCTGTGTGGTCAGTGTTCACTCCCAGGTCCCTCAGACTGGGAGCAAGGACGTTAGGCTGAGCCACGCACCCAGCACAGAGTCCAGTGTTCGGCTGGGCCGGGGGCATTGGATGAGCAGTGGCGGTGACTCGGGGCCTTCTCACGCCCGTGCTCCGTGTGTGGGGCGGGGCAGTGGGGGAATGGACTTGCTGCATCTTGGACTTTGTCCTTGACCCTGGGAGCCATCTTGAGATGGTAAAGAGGGACAGGCCAGGCATGGGTCTTAGAGAGGTTCCTTGGGTGGCCCCATGTGGAGGAGGCGCCGGGGAGAAGCTGGGTGGGGGATGGGAGGGTGAAGGAGGAGGTCTGGGAGGCGGCATCCCAACCCAGGGATGGTGAGTTTGGGCCAAAGACGCATTGAAAATGGGAGTGGATGTCTGGGGAGTCACACTCTGTCAATATTTCAGGGAACATTGCCAGAGAGGACACCTGTGAGATGGTTTTGTACCTGGCCTGTCCCGTGGAGGGCCTGGAAATGGTCAGCATGGACAGGGGCCAGAGGGGAGCCTGGGTCACTCAACGCTGTGCCCCTGCTGTGGCTCGGAGCCACGGGTCCTGCATGGAACTCTCAGAGCAGGCAGGATCTGTCCTGACCTCAGCCCATGGGGAAAGCAGCCACTGCCTGCGGAGAGGGTGGCACTGGGGCAGGACGGTTGGGGTGAGTGGGGCGTAGGGGCAGTCAGGAAGGCTTCCAGGGGTGTCAGGGTCATCCCCACTTCCTGCAGCTGAGACCACAGCAGTGTAACAGGTTTCGGGGCTCATGGGGTGAGCCAGCATTGGCTGGACATGTGGAATGACCTGGAGAGAGGAACGGCCTCTGGGAAGACGGGCTCCGAGTCCCCCTTTTGCTGAGCATGACCTGTCCCCTTCAGGACCCGTTTGAGTACTACCAGCTGGCACTGGCAGCCGCCGTGGACCTGGGCAACAAGAAGGCACAGCTGAAGATCTACACGCGGCTGGCCACCATCTCCCACAACTTCCTCCTGGACCGTGAGAAGTCGCTCCTCTTCTACCAGAAGGCCAGGACCTTCGCCACAGAGCTCAACGTCCGCAGGGTCAACCTGCCTCCTCTGCCACTCTGCGGGTGGGCCCCCTGGTTGGCCCCCAGCCACCCTCGCTGAGGACAGCATCCGAGGGAGTGGGTTTTGTGCAAGAAGGATCGTCTCCTCCCTCTCCTGGTGTCTCCCGTGGCTCATTTTCTGGGAAATGGGGCATGAAAGCAGGGTTCAAATAGCAATAAATTTTTCTTTGCAATAACCTACCGAAGTCCCCAGGGCATCCTTCCCTGTGTGCTTCCTGGGCTGTGTCTAGGGGCCAGCTCCTTCCCTGGTGGCAGCCCTCTGATCTTGGGGATGAGAAGGACCGTGAGTCCAACAGACCTGGGCCAGGTCACCATGAGCCTCGGTTTCCTCGGTGGCCAGAGGGGAGATGGTGGTGGAACTCTCTGGGCAGCTCCCTGCTCTCCCTGCTCAGAGCTTTTGCTGTAGGTCTCGTGCCGCCCTTGCCTTTAACCTTCAGGCCACTGTGCCCGGATGTGGGGGCTGCTAGTGTCCCTGTTCGACATTGAAGAAATAGAGGCACAGAGAAGTTAGGTGTCTGGCCCACCGTCACACAGCAGCAGGTAGGGGCGGAGACGCAGAGCCCAGTACACTGACCACCACACCACCCTGCCAGCCTGCAGCCAGGAAGGTGTCCCCCATTAGGACCCAAGGTCAGCTCCTGGACCTCTCTTGTGGTGTCAGGAGAGCCACAGGCCAGTGACGGTGGCCCCGGGGATCCCTCACTCAGTGTCCTCTGCTCCCAGACTTGGTTGGGCTGAGCCTGGCCAGTCCCACCTCTGGCCACTGGTCAGCCCTGTGGTAAGTGAGATGCAGGGATCTCTGCCTGTGTAGATGCTGCTGCCAAGTATTGAAAGCTTTATCTGGGCTGCCCCCAAGCCATCCCCACATACCCCTCCCCTTCCGGTCCCCGGCCCTCATCCCAGTCCCTGGAATCCCAGGTTTTCCTTGTTGGAATCTCTTGGCCTTAGGGAACACAGCTCACACGGTCTCTTTGCCAGTTTACGGCAAGAAAACCGAGGTTCAGAGACTGTGGGTGTCCCACGTGATTCTCACATACACTGCACTCTCCCAGGCCCCTCTTTTAAACACTTTAAATGAGGTGACATTCACATCGCATGCAATGAACTATTTCAACGCGAATAATGTGGTGGCATTTGTGCATTCACAGTCCTGTGCAACCACTCACGCCATCTACTTTCAAAATGTTTTCATCTCCCCAGAAGAAACCTGCCATCCTCACTAAGCTGTTACCCCTCCTTGGTATCCCCCAAGCCCCTCGTTTAATGGAAGGGGAAACTGAGGCCCGGAGAGAGACTTGCCAGTGGGCGGAGCTCTGATCATAAGGAATCAGGCAGCCATCTGCTGCTTCAGTCCTGGGTTGGTTTTCCACCCAGCAGAGGTGACAGAGCCAGGAGGTTCTGGGAGCGCCACAGGTGTCACTGGTTCAGTCCTGGGTTGATTTGCCACCCAGCAGAGGTGACAGAGCCAGGAGGTTCTCGGACCCCATGCTTGCAGCCAGAGCCCTGCCCCGAGCCTCCCCACCTGGGGGCAGCAGAGAGCTTTCCAGAATCGGCCGCGGGACTGGCGGGAAGCAGCGGGTCAGAGCTGCTGACAAACCTCACGTGGACCCCAGATCGCTGTCTCTGTGGGTGGGGCTTGGGAATTGGAGAGGAGGCCGCATGATTGGAAACGTGAAGACGGCACGGCCTGGCTGGTGGAGCGGGAAGCGCCGTCACGTTGACTGAGGACACAGACCTCCTGCCCGCTGAGCCGGGCCTGCAGCCATTCTTCTCAGGGTGGGGTCCGCAGGTCCGGCTTGCTCTCGGCCCCCGACCTGCCTCAGAGTCCGGGGGGCTTTGGAACTGTGCCTTCCCATCTCCACCCACCCTGGCTGGTGCCATGAGGGGCCTGGATCCTGGGATCCTGTTCCTCTTGGGCAGCAGAGACTGGGGGACCAGAGGAGATAATGGGTCTTCAAGTCCCACATTCGAACCCCAGCCCACCACTGACAGTCTGAGGGTTCGAGATGAGGGAGTTGAGGTCTCTGAGCCCCAGTTTTGTCACCACTAAAATGAGGCCGACATACTGGGGCAGAGTGCCAGCCCCAGGGCTAACAGAGGCCTGTTTCCTACTGACAATCCCTCTTACTCCTAGGAATAGCTCCAACAACCACACACTAGGGAACGCTCAACCCAGGCCAACTTGTCAGAGGCACGTGAACCAGAACGACTCCATCTTGAATGGGGGCTGGGTAAAGGGAGGCTGAGACCTGCTGGGCCACATTCCCAGGAGGCTAGGCATTCTTCGTCACAG
This sequence comes from Macaca nemestrina, assembly GCF_043159975.1. Taxonomy (NCBI): domain Eukaryota; kingdom Metazoa; phylum Chordata; class Mammalia; order Primates; family Cercopithecidae; genus Macaca; species Macaca nemestrina. The sequence goes on from NW_027257569.1 coordinate 208,922, forward strand.
GATGAGATAGGAGGTCCCCACAAGATACAGGTCATAAAGACCTTGCTGATAAAGCAGGTTGCAGTAAAGAAGTTGGCCAAAGCTGCAAACCCAAGATGGCCACGAGAGTGACCTCTGATTGCCCTCACGGCTCATTATGTGCTAATTATAATGCGTGAACTGCTACAAGGCACTCCCACCAGCGCCAAGACAGTTTACAGATGCCATGGTAACATCTGGAGGTTACCCTACATGGTCTCGGAAGGGAGGGCAGAAACTCTCAGTTCTGGGAATTGCCCACCCCTTTCCTGGAACACTCATGAATAGTCCAACCCTTGTTTAGTGTATGATCAAGAAATAACCATGAAAATGGGCAACCAGCAGCCTTTGGGGCCACTCTGCCTATGGAGCAGCCATTCTTTTTTTTTTTTTTTTTTTTTTTTTTGAGATGGAGTCTTGCTCTGTTGGCCAAACTAGAATGCAGTGGCATGATCTTGGCTCACTACAACCTCCGCCTCGTGGGTTCAAACGATTCTCCTGCCTTAGCCTTCCTAGTAGCTGGGATTACAGGCACCTGCCACCACACAGTTAATGTTTTGTATTTTAGTGGAGACAGGGTTTTGCCATGTTGGACCAGGCTGGTCTCGAACTTCTCACCTCAGGTGATCCACCTGCCTCGGCATGCCAAAGTTCTAGGATTACAGGAGTGAGCCGCTGCGCCCGGCCAGAGTAGCCATTCTTTTATTCCTTTTCTTTCCTAATAAAGGTGCTTTCACTTTATGGACTCACCTCGAATTCTTTCTTCCGTGAGATCCAAGAAACCTCTCTTGCAGTCTGGATTTGGACCCCTTTCCAGTAACAAACTTTCTTAACCTCTCAGACCCCTCGTCTCTTCATCTGTAACCAAAGACAAAGCCTCCCCCGAGGTTCCTACAGTGAGGAGAGAACACATGGGAAACGAGGGGCACAGAGTTGGTGTGCAGAACCAATATCACAGACTGAGTGTCAAGCCACTGTCATATTGGAAGTAATATCATGCTCTCCCCTACAAGTTATGAGGAACAATATCACAGGGGGGTGTGTACCTTCTCCGGTAGTGGGAGTAGTATCATCATCTCTTCCTTTAGATGACAGGAACAATATCACAGGGTGGGTGTACACCCCGTGTGTTTTTGGAAGCAATGTCATTCTCTCTTGTTCTAGGTTTTATGATTCATGTCACAGGTGGGGTGTACACATCATCCACTCACCCCCTGGATATCAGCAACCATATCACAGAAGAGGTGTCCACCCCCTTCGATACTGTCAACCATATCATCTTCCTCCCGCCTGGATATTAGGAACAATACCCCGGGGTTGGGGGTGGTGTACACCCACTGTGATATCGAAAGTAAACTCAGCCTCTTTCCCGCTGGATATTAGGAACTATATCACAGGTGTGTGTGCACCTTCTGGGATATTGGGAGTACTGTCAGCCGCCAACCCACTGAATATTAGGGATAATATAGGGGGGACAGGGTGGTTACATCCCCTGCGATATTGAGAGCAATATTCTTCTCTTTCCCCTGTACATTAGGAACCACATCACAGGGGTATGTACACCTTCTTCGATATTGGGATTAATGTTATTGTCTCCCCCAACTGAACGTCAAAAACGATATGACAGAAGGGTGTACACCCCCTGCGATATGGCCAGTAATATCATCGTCTCTACCTTTGGATACTAGGAACAACATCACAGAGGGTGTGTATACTCCCCAGCAATATTGGGCATAATGTTATCCTCTCTTCCCCTGGATATTAGGAACGATATCCCTGGTGGTGGGAGGTGGAGTACATTCAGAACAACATCACTGAGTGGATGTCCACCCCCTGCGGTATTGGGTGTAATATCATCCTCTCTTCCCCAGGATATAAAGAACAATATCACAGGAGGGGTGTACAGCCACAGCCCCTGCGTTATTGGGAGTAATAGCTTCTTTTCCCACTCTCGATATAAGGAACAATATGTTAGGGTGGGTGTACATCCCCTGCGATATTGGGCATATTGTCATCGTCTCCCAACGTGAATATTGGGCGTAGCGTCCCAGGGGGGTGTACGCCTTCTTCCATATTGGGAGTAATATCATCCTCTCCCCTCAGGATTGTAGGCAAAATATCGAAGGGGTTTTACACTTTGTACGATATGGGCAGTAACATCACCCTCTCCCTACCTGGATGTAAGGAACTATATCACAGCCGGCTGTACACTTCTTGCCATATTTGGAGTCTTATCATCCTCTCCTGTCATGGATATTAAGAAAAATATTACAAAGGAGGTGTACACCCCCTGAGATATTGAGAGTAATATTATACTCTCCCCTTCGGGATATTAGGAACAATATCGCAGGAGGTGTGTACAACCCCTGCGATATTGGGAGTCATATCATCCTCTCCTCCTGAACATAAGAAACAATATCACAGGAGGATGTACCCCCTCGTGATATTGGGAGTCATATCGTGTTTTTTCGGAACAATAGCACAGTGGGTGTGTACAACCCCTGCGATTATGCCACTAGTATCATCGCCTCCCTCCCAGGATATAAGGATCAATATCCCAAGGGGGTGTACACCCATGCGATATTGGCGGTAATATCTTCCTCTCCCCGGCTGGCTATTAGGAACAATGTCACAGAAGGGGTGTACACGCCCTGCTTTATTGGGAGTGGTATCATCCTCTCCGTCCCTGCATATTAGCAACAATATCACCAGGGAGTGTACACCTCCTGCAATATTGAGACTGATATCATCCTGTCGCCATCTGGATATTAGGAAACATATAACAGGGGTGGTGTACAACCCCTGTGAAATCGGAAGAAACATCACCCTCTCTACCTTTGGATGTTAGGGAAAATATCACGGTGGAGGTCCATGCCCACAGTGATATTGGGAGTCATATCATCCTTTCCGACCCTGGAAAGAAGGAAAAAGATGTCCGACGGTATATACCCACACTGCGGTAGTTTTAATAATATCCTCTACCCCCTGACTACTAGGAATAACATCATAGAGCAGCGTACACTTTCTGCGACACGGGGAGTAATATCATCCTCTCCTGGCTGGATATCAGGAAAAAGTCCATTAATTACAAATATTAATAAATATAAACAATAAATATTAATCATAGCTATTAAAAATGAAAATTAAGACACTAAAATTAATACTGGTTAAAAATATTAATGATGAGTATTAATAATTAATAATTAATAATATTAACACAATTAATAAAATAATGATACCAACAATTAATGTTACTTAAATCAATGCTAAGTGATACTGGTGATAAAATAATAATTATTAAGAAATATTAATATTGATAAATGACATTAATATTAAAAATTAATCCTTGGAGTAGATCATAACCTATTCAAACACTTATTAATAATTAATGGCAAACTATTAATTGATAGTATTATTGATAATTATTAAAATGGAACCTTGATGTATAATAATTAACTATATGATTGTCCCCGGAGCAATACACTGACAGTGTACACCCGTCTGTGAAACAGTTCATTATTTCAGGAGAGGGAGACGATACTACTCAGAATAGCGTCAACCGGCTGTGAGTCCACAATGGCTCCCAATAGCCAAGGGGGGGAGTGGGGGTGGCTATTGGTCCCCACCTCGCGGGGGGTGGCTCACCCCCCTGCGAGGTGGCTCCCAATAGCCAAGGGGGGGAGTGGGGGTGGCTATTGGTCCCCACCTCGCGGGGGGTGGCTCACCCCCCTGCGAGGTGGCTCCCAATAGCCAAGGGGGGGAGTGGGGGTGGCTATTGGTCCCCACCTCGCGGGGGGTGGCTCACCCCCCTGCGAGGTGGCTCCCAATAGCCAAGGGGGGGAGTGGGGGTGGCTATTGGTCCCCACCTCGCGGGGGGTGGCTCACCCCCCTGCGAGGTGGCTCCCAATAGCCAAGGGGGGGAGTGGGGGTGGCTATTGGTCCCCACCTCGCGGGGGGTGGCTCACCCCCCTGCGAGGTGGCTCCCAATAGCCAAGGGGGGGAGTGGGGGTGGCTATTGGTCCCCACCTCGCGGGGGGTGGCTCACCCCCCTGCGAGGTGGCTCCCAATAGCCAAGGGGGGGAGTGGGGGTGGCTATTGGTCCCCACCTCGCGGGGGGTGGCTCACCCCCCTGCGAGGTGGCTCCCAATAGCCAAGGGGGGGAGTGGGGGTGGCTATTGGTCCCCACCTCGCGGGGGGTGGCTCACCCCCCTGCGAGGTGGCTCCCAATAGCCAAGGGGGGGAGTGGGGGTGGCTATTGGTCCCCACCTCGCGGGGGGTGGCTCACCCCCCTGCGAGGTGGCTCCCAATAGCCAAGGGGGGGAGTGGGGGTGGCTATTGGTCCCCACCTCGCGGGGGGTGGCTCACCCCCCTGCGAGGTGGCTCCCAATAGCCAAGGGGGGGAGTGGGGGTGGCTATTGGTCCCCACCTCGCGGGGGGTGGCTCACCCCCCTGCGAGGTGGCTCCCAATAGCCAAGGGGGGGAGTGGGGGTGGCTATTGGTCCCCACCTCGCGGGGGGTGGCTCACCCCCCTGCGAGGTGGCTCCCAATAGCCAAGGGGGGGAGTGGGGGTGGCTATTGGTCCCCACCTCGCGGGGGGTGGCTCACCCCCCTGCGAGGTGGCTCCCAATAGCCAAGGGGGGGAGTGGGGGTGGCTATTGGTCCCCACCTCGCGGGGGGTGGCTCACCCCCCTGCGAGGTGGCTCCCAATAGCCAAGGGGGGGAGTGGGGGTGGCTATTGGTCCCCACCTCGCGGGGGGTGGCTCACCCCCCTGCGAGGTGGCTCCCAATAGCCAAGGGGGGGAGTGGGGGTGGCTATTGGTCCCCACCTCGCGGGGGGTGGCTCACCCCCCTGCGAGGTGGCTCCCAATAGCCAAGGGGGGGAGTGGGGGTGGCTATTGGTCCCCACCTCGCGGGGGGTGGCTCACCCCCCTGCGAGGTGGCTCCCAATAGCCAAGGGGGGGAGTGGGGGTGGCTATTGGTCCCCACCTCGCGGGGGGTGGCTCACCCCCCTGCGAGGTGGCTCCCAATAGCCAAGGGGGGGAGTGGGGGTGGCTATTGGTCCCCACCTCGCGGGGGGTGGCTCACCCCCCTGCGAGGTGGCTCCCAATAGCCAAGGGGGGGAGTGGGGGTGGCTATTGGTCCCCACCTCGCGGGGGGTGGCTCACCCCCCTGCGAGGTGGCTCCCAATAGCCAAGGGGGGGAGTGGGGGTGGCTATTGGTCCCCACCTCGCGGGGGGTGGCTCACCCCCCTGCGAGGTGGCTCCCAATAGCCAAGGGGGGGAGTGGGGGTGGCTATTGGTCCCCACCTCGCGGGGGGTGGCTCACCCCCCTGCGAGGTGGCTCCCAATAGCCAAGGGGGGGAGTGGGGGTGGCTATTGGTCCCCACCTCGCGGGGGGTGGCTCACCCCCCTGCGAGGTGGCTCCCAATAGCCAAGGGGGGGGAGTGGGGGTGGCTATTGGTCCCCACCTCGCGGGGGGTGGCTCACCCCCCTGCGAGGTGGCTCCCAATAGCCAAGGGGGGGAGTGGGGGTGGCTATTGGTCCCCACCTCGCGGGGGGTGGCTCACCCCCCTGCGAGGTGGCTCCCAATAGCCAAGGGGGGGAGTGGGGGTGGCTATTGGTCCCCACCTCGCGGGGGGTGGCTCACCCCCCTGCGAGGTGGCTCCCAATAGCCAAGGGGGGGAGTGGGGGTGGCTATTGGTCCCCACCTCGCGGGGGGTGGCTCACCCCCCTGCGAGGTGGCTCCCAATAGCCAAGGGGGGGAGTGGGGGTGGCTATTGGTCCCCACCTCGCGGGGGGTGGCTCACCCCCCTGCGAGGTGGCTCCCAATAGCCAAGGGGGGGAGTGGGGGTGGCTATTGGTCCCCACCTCGCGGGGGGTGGCTCACCCCCCTGCGAGGTGGCTCCCAATAGCCAAGGGGGGGAGTGGGGGTGGCTATTGGTCCCCACCTCGCGGGGGGTGGCTCACCCCCCTGCGAGGTGGCTCCCAATAGCCAAGGGGGGGAGTGGGGGTGGCTATTGGTCCCCACCTCGCGGGGGGTGGCTCACCCCCCTGCGAGGTGGCTCCCAATAGCCAAGGGGGGGAGTGGGGGTGGCTATTGGTCCCCACCTCGCGGGGGGTGGCTCACCCCCCTGCGAGGTGGCTCCCAATAGCCAAGGGGGGGAGTGGGGGGTGGCTATTGGTCCCCACCTCGCGGGGGGTGGCTCACCCCCCTGCGAGGTGGCTCCCAATAGCCAAGGGGGGGAGTGGGGGTGGCTATTGGTCCCCACCTCGCGGGGGGTGGCTCACCCCCCTGCGAGGTGGCTCCCAATAGCCAAGGGGGGGAGTGGGGGTGGCTATTGGTCCCCACCTCGCGGGGGGTGGCTCACCCCCCTGCGAGGTGGCTCCCAATAGCCAAGGGGGGGAGTGGGGGTGGCTATTGGTCCCCACCTCGCGGGGGGTGGCTCACCCCCCTGCGAGGTGGCTCCCAATAGCCAAGGGGGGGGAGTGGGGGTGGCTATTGGTCCCCACCTCGCGGGGGGTGGCTCACCCCCCTGCGAGGTGGCTCCCAATAGCCAAGGGGGGGGAGTGGGGGTGGCTATTGGTCCCCACCTCGCGGGGGGTGGCTCACCCCCCTGCGAGGTGGCTCCCAATAGCCAAGGGGGGGAGTGGGGGTGGCTATTGGTCCCCACCTCGCGGGGGGTGGCTCACCCCCCTGCGAGGTGGCTCCCAATAGCCAAGGGGGGGAGTGGGGGTGGCTATTGGTCCCCACCTCGCGGGGGGTGGCTCACCCCCCTGCGAGGTGGCTCCCAATAGCCAAGGGGGGGAGTGGGGGTGGCTATTGGTCCCCACCTCGCGGGGGGTGGCTCACCCCCCTGCGAGGTGGCTCCCAATAGCCAAGGGGGGGAGTGGGGGTGGCTATTGGTCCCCACCTCGCGGGGGGTGGCTCACCCCCCTGCGAGGTGGCTCCCAATAGCCAAGGGGGGGAGTGGGGGTGGCTATTGGTCCCCACCTCGCGGGGGGTGGCTCACCCCCCTGCGAGGTGGCTCCCAATAGCCAAGGGGGGGAGTGGGGGTGGCTATTGGTCCCCACCTCGCGGGGGGTGGCTCACCCCCCTGCGAGGTGGCTCCCAATAGCCAAGGGGGGGAGTGGGGGTGGCTATTGGTCCCCACCTCGCGGGGGGTGGCTCACCCCCCTGCGAGGTGGCTCCCAATAGCCAAGGGGGGGAGTGGGGGTGGCTATTGGTCCCCACCTCGCGGGGGGTGGCTCACCCCCCTGCGAGGTGGCTCCCAATAGCCAAGGGGGGGAGTGGGGGTGGCTATTGGTCCCCACCTCGCGGGGGGTGGCTCACCCCCCTGCGAGGTGGCTCCCAATAGCCAAGGGGGGGAGTGGGGGTGGCTATTGGTCCCCACCTCGCGGGGGGTGGCTCACCCCCCTGCGAGGTGGCTCCCAATAGCCAAGGGGGGGAGTGGGGGTGGCTATTGGTCCCCACCTCGCGGGGGGTGGCTCACCCCCCTGCGAGGTGGCTCCCAATAGCCAAGGGGGGGAGTGGGGGTGGCTATTGGTCCCCACCTCGCGGGGGGTGGCTCACCCCCCTGCGAGGTGGCTCCCAATAGCCAAGGGGGGGAGTGGGGGTGGCTATTGGTCCCCACCTCGCGGGGGGTGGCTCACCCCCCTGCGAGGTGGCTCCCAATAGCCAAGGGGGGGAGTGGGGGTGGCTATTGGTCCCCACCTCGCGGGGGGTGGCTCACCCCCCTGCGAGGTGGCTCCCAATAGCCAAGGGGGGGAGTGGGGGTGGCTATTGGTCCCCACCTCGCGGGGGGTGGCTCACCCCCCTGCGAGGTGGCTCCCAATAGCCAAGGGGGGGAGTGGGGGTGGCTATTGGTCCCCACCTCGCGGGGGGTGGCTCACCCCCCTGCGAGGTGGCTCCCAATAGCCAAGGGGGGGAGTGGGGGTGGCTATTGGTCCCCACCTCGCGGGGGGTGGCTCACCCCCCTGCGAGGTGGCTCCCAATAGCCAAGGGGGGGAGTGGGGGTGGCTATTGGTCCCCACCTCGCGGGGGGTGGCTCACCCCCCTGCGAGGTGGCTCCCAATAGCCAAGGGGGGGAGTGGGGGTGGCTATTGGTCCCCACCTCGCGGGGGGTGGCTCACCCCCCTGCGAGGTGGCTCCCAATAGCCAAGGGGGGGAGTGGGGGTGGCTATTGGTCCCCACCTCGCGGGGGGTGGCTCACCCCCCTGCGAGGTGGCTCCCAATAGCCAAGGGGGGGAGTGGGGGTGGCTATTGGTCCCCACCTCGCGGGGGGTGGCTCACCCCCCTGCGAGGTGGCTCCCAATAGCCAAGGGGGGGAGTGGGGGTGGCTATTGGTCCCCACCTCGCGGGGGGTGGCTCACCCCCCTGCGAGGTGGCTCCCAATAGCCAAGGGGGGGAGTGGGGGTGGCTATTGGTCCCCACCTCGCGGGGGGTGGCTCACCCCCCTGCGAGGTGGCTCCCAATAGCCAAGGGGGGGAGTGGGGGTGGCTATTGGTCCCCACCTCGCGGGGGGTGGCTCACCCCCCTGCGAGGTGGCTCCCAATAGCCAAGGGGGGGAGTGGGGGTGGCTATTGGTCCCCACCTCGCGGGGGGTGGCTCACCCCCCTGCGAGGTGGCTCCCAATAGCCAAGGGGGGGAGTGGGGGTGGCTATTGGTCCCCACCTCGCGGGGGGTGGCTCACCCCCCTGCGAGGTGGCTCCCAATAGCCAAGGGGGGGAGTGGGGGTGGCTATTGGTCCCCACCTCGCGGGGGGTGGCTCACCCCCCTGCGAGGTGGCTCCCAATAGCCAAGGGGGGGAGTGGGGGTGGCTATTGGTCCCCACCTCGCGGGGGGTGGCTCACCCCCCTGCGAGGTGGCTCCCAATAGCCAAGGGGGGGAGTGGGGGTGGCTATTGGTCCCCACCTCGCGGGGGGTGGCTCACCCCCCTGCGAGGTGGCTCCCAATAGCCAAGGGGGGGAGTGGGGGTGGCTATTGGTCCCCACCTCGCGGGGGGTGGCTCACCCCCCTGCGAGGTGGCTCCCAATAGCCAAGGGGGGGAGTGGGGGTGGCTATTGGTCCCCACCTCGCGGGGGGTGGCTCACCCCCCTGCGAGGTGGCTCCCAATAGCCAAGGGGGGGAGAGGGGGTGGCTATTGGTCCCCACCTCGCGGGGGGTGGCTCACCCCCCTGACAATATCACCGTTGCGTGTGCACCACCTGTAGTTCAATGAATGACATTATCTTCTCTCCCTTTAGCCCTGAGAACAATATCACATGACGGAGGATACCCCCAGCAATATTGGGAGTAGTATCATTTTCTCTTCTTCTGGATAGTTGAAAAAATATGTCCGGCGAGTTGCACAACCCCTTTTATTGAAGGTACTATAATCCTCTCCCAAGGTAGGTATTTGGAACCATATCACAGGGGGCGTTTGGCTTCCTCGATATTCGTCGCGAAGTCATCCTCTCCTCACTGGGTATAGGAAACAATATGACAGCCACGGTAGACACTCCCCTCGACTTGAGGTGTAATATCTCTGCCTGGATATTACAATCCACGATGGACCCACAACGTTTTTACGATTTTGTGTGTAATGTCGTGTCCCCCTCTAGACATCACGAACAGTATCAAAGACGGGTGTACACCCTCTCCAATATAGGGAGGAATATCATCCTCTCTCTGTCTGGCTATTAGTAGCAAAATCAAAGTTGTGTTTATAACCCCTGGGATATTCTGAGTAATATCATCCTCTCCAAGGTGGAAATTATGAACAGTATCACTGGTGGCGTGTACACCCCCGGCGATATTGAAAATAATATCATCCTCTTCCCTCCCGGGTCTTGGGAACAACATCACTGGGGGTGTACACTTTCTGTGATATTGGGTGTAACATCATGTTCTCTGCCTTGGAATATTAAGGACAATATCACGGGGTGAGCATGTACATCTTTTGCAATATTGGGAATGAAATTATCCTCTCTCCCCCTGCAAATTAGGAAAGATATCACAGAGTGAGTGTTCACCTCCTGCGATATGGGGATTAATACCATCTTCTCCCCTTCCGGATATCAGGAAGAGTATCACATGGGGATGTACAGTGTCTGCGATACTGGGAGTAATATGAACCTCTCGGCCTTGAGATGTTAAGAAGAATATCACAGGGTGAATGTTCACCCCTGCCATATTGGGAGTAATATCAGCCTCTCCACTCCATGGATATTAAGAACAATATGCCAGGCTGGGTGTACGCCTCCTGCTCTATGGGGAGTCATATCATCCTCTCCTTTCCAGGATGTTAATAACAATATCACAGGGCGGATGAACACAGCCTGCGATACTGGAATTATTATCATCCTCTCCCCCTCCGGATACCAGCAACAATATCCCAGAAGAGTTGTACACTCCCTGCGATATTGGGAGTGATATCATATGCTTCTTCCGTGAATATTAGGAGCAATATCACCAGGTGGCTGTCCATTCGTTGGTATGTTGGGAGTCATGTCATACTGTATCACCCTAGATATTAGGATTGGTGTCACAGCGTGAGTGTACACATACTATGATATTAAAACTAATATCATGCTGTCCGTCCCTGAATATTAGGAACGACATCATAGGTAAGTGTACACCCCTTGCGGTATTAGGAGTAATAATATGATTAATTATTAAACATCAATGATTGATTTTAATAATTATCAATGACACTATTAATTGGATACCATTATTACTTATGGATAATTATTTTACATACATGATTATGCACACTTAAAATTAATTATTAATATTAATGTCATTTAACAATATTATTAGTTCTTAATATTAATCATTATTTTATTACCAACATCTCTTACTATTGACTTAAGCAATATTAATTGCTGATATCATTAATTATTAATAGTGATATTATTAATTATTAATACTAATTGTTAAAATTTTAACCAGTATTAATTTTTACTATCTTTATTATGATTATTAATATCGATGATTATTATTAATTTTTATTATATTTATTAATATTAATAATTAATAGATTTGTTCCTGATATCCGGCGGGGAGAGGATGATATTAGTCCCAACATCGAAGAGAGTGTACACCCCTCTATGATGTTATTCCTAATAGCCATCAGGTAGAGGAGAACATTATTGAAACTATCACAGTGGGTGTATATCTCCTCGGTCATCTTGTTTCTTATATCCTGGGTTGGAGAGGATGATATGACTCCCAATATCACAGGGGTTGTAGACCTCCCCCGTGATATTTTCCCTAACATCCAAAGGTGGAGATGATGATATTTCTTCCAGTTTCGCGATGGATGTGCACCATCCCTGTGATATGATTCCTAATATCCAGGGGGCGAGAGGATTAGTCTCAGTATTGCAGGAGATGTACACTGCCTAGTGATATTGTTCCTAATATCCAGGGAGGGAGAGGATATCACCCCCAATAGAGCAGGGGGTGTACACTCCTGTGACATTGTTCGTAATAGCCAGCAGGGGAGAGGAAGACATTACTCCCAATATTGCAGGGGATGTACACCCGCTTGGGATATTGTTCCCTATATCCTGGGAGGGAGACGATGATACCAGTGGCAATATCGCAGGGGGTGTGCACCCTTCTGTGATATAGTTTTTCACTTTCAGTGGGGGAGAGGATAACATGAATCCCAATACCGCTGAAGGTGTACAGGCCCCTGTGATGTAGTTCCTAATGTAGAGGAGAAAGAGAAGAATATTGCTCTCAATATCGCAGGGGGTGTAACCACCCTGCCCCCTGTATATTGCTCCTAATATGCAGCGGGGTGGAGGCTGAGAGTACTCCCAATATCCCAGAAGGTGCACATACACCTGTGATATAGTTCCTAATATCCAGCGGGAAAGAGGATGATTTTACTTTCGATATCGCAGGGGGTATACACGGCCACCAACCCTGGGGTATCGTTCCTAATATCCAGGCAGGAAGAAGATGACATGGCTGACAATATCGAAGGGGGTGGACACCTCTTCAGTGGTATGGTTCCTCTTATCCAGGGGGTGAACGGATGATATTACTCGCAATAAAGTAGGAACCGTACAGTCACCCTGGGATTTTTATCCTTAATAACCACAGGGGAGAGGTGATATTACTACCAATGTTGCAAGGGGTGTACACCCCTCCTGTGATATTATTTCTTATGTCCAGGAAAGGAGAAGATGGTATTAGTACCAATATTGAAGGGATGGACAATAATGTTCCTGTCATCTAAAGGAAGACATGATATTACTACTCCCACTACCGGAGAAGGTACACACCCCCCTGTGATATTATTCCTCATAACTTGTGGGGGAGAGCATGATATTACTTCCAGTATGACAGTGGCTTGATACCCAGTCTGTGATATTTCTCCTAATTTCCAGTAGGTAAAGTATGATGTTCCTGCCAAGAGAGTAGTGGGTGTACAACTACCCTGTGATATGTCTCCGAATATTCAGGGAAACACAGGGCGACATTACCCCAAATCTCCCAAAAAGTGTACCCTCATTGTGTGATATGGTTCCTAATATCCGGAGGTGCAGAGGATGGTGTTCGTTCTCCTGTCGCAGGCTGTGTATACACAACCTGTGAAATTGTTCCTAATATCCTGAATAAAAGAGACTGCCAATAATGGACACACATTGCAGGGGAGAGTAATTGGCTATTACGATCCACATCGCAGGGGGTGAGGCACTCCCCATGATATGGGGAGTAATAGCAACCCCCTCTCCCCCCTGGCTATTACGATCCACATCGCAGGGCAGTCCAGGACACCACCCCTGCCCCAACCTTGACCGAGACAGTGAGTGTCATGGGACCACCTCAGGGCGGGTGGCAGCTCAGCTTGAAGGTATCCCTGCTGCCAAAGACCAACTGCTCCTGCTAGTTTGAATCTGGCCACAGGGTCTCTGTTGGTGAGACAGGTGACCATGAGGCAGACACCCTGAAATCTAGCATGACAGAGCTCAATGCCCCCATGAGAGGCACCATAGCACGCAGAATTTGCAGACATACTAGCGAAGGCCACAGCAGGCCCTGAGGGAGGAACAAGCTGACCAAGATCCTGGGGTCCTGCCATACAGCCTTTAAACCAGGGACTGGAAACTGTTTCCCTAAAGAGCCAGGAGTCAGTATTTTCAGCTTTGCCAACTGATCTTTGCCTCAAGAATGCAACTCTGCCATGGCTACACCACAGCAGCCTTCTTCAGGGGGCCTGTGAAGAGATGGGCATGACTGCACCCACATCAAACTTTACTTATGGACATGGAACCTTCTCAGTGTCATGAATTGTTATTTTTTTTATTTGTTCAGCCATTTGGAAATGTAAAATCCATTCTTGATTCACGGGCCACAAGAGCAGGCAGGTATGGGCTGCCCCTGGCCGACCTCTGGAATGAGCTTAGAGAAGGAAATGACAGGCTGGGCCAGCGCAGCCTCCTCACAGCAGATTCGCTGCAGGAGGGTCCGGCGGAGCAACCACTTCTCATCCTTCATCTTGGCTTCAAGTGCAGCTCAGGTGGAGAAAGAGAGGACAGAACAGGCCTCAGCAACAAGAAGGAAGGAGATGCAGGGTCAAGCAGCCATGTGGATCCATCACACTCAACATTCACACCAAGCAGAGCACAGGCAGGACCAGCCCAGGGGGTGCTGAAGTGGAGGCTCTCTGGGGTGGGGGCTCTCAGGGTGGGCAAGATTCTCTACCTAAAACTCAAATAGAAGATCTACACAGCAGTAGTTACAGAAAACACACACTAAGAAAAAGGCCAAAATAAAAATAGGACACCAAGTTTGACCAACTGGGTCTCACAAGCCAGTAGGTAAGAAAACCCAGGAGGGCCCACCAGAGGGGCTGGGGGTGGGTTCCTGCCTGCAGGGGGCCTGGGACACCCCATTCCCACAGACGAGGACCCAAGCTTTGGGGAGGAAGCTGTCAGAGTCATCAGTGAGCTGTTCAGAGCTGGAGCCACAGAGTAGGGGAGGAGCCCTGGCCACGTCCCTGTGCAGGCTCAGAAGCTGGGGTAGGGGCACACCCCCAGGGGCTGATGCAAACAGTGGACCGCGGGCCCTCCTCCTGCCCAGAGGATACTCAGCTCCCAAGGGACCACCAAAGTCTCGAAACCAGGGACACACCACCTGACCCTCATGCCCAGGCCTCCTGGACCAGGCAATGTCCAATACAGGCAGGCAGTCTGGGCTTGGGGCCAGGACAGGGGTGGACGGTCCTGCTAGGCAGGCCACCTTCTCCCTACCAGCTGGGCTGTTTGCACTGTAGTTTTGTTCTGGCAACATATTGCTACCCACTTTGGCCACACCAGTCCCCGGCTCCCTGGCTAGGCCCAGTGCTGTCCCCCGAAGTATCCGTGGGAACCTGCATCCCACAGGGACCCACAGCTCAGGGCCAACCTCCATGGGGACTCTTGGTTGTGGTGGTAGAGGTGGGGGGAGTTGACCTCCAGCCCTCCCTTCCTGGCCACTGTGATTTGTGGGGATCATTCAGTCCTGGCAGCTTCCTAGGTACCCCAGAAGGAAGAGAACAGGGTGGTCATGGTGGCCTCAGCCCCAGGCTCTGGGCCCAAGTGCAAGAGTCTTTCGCTTCTGGTTTGATCTGGGCGGTAACAACAGGTCAAGTCATTCACACAAGGATTGGCTTCAATATAACGCATCAAGGGACTGTGGAGGACACAGATCAGCCTCCAGGCCAGTTACACCTGGTGACTTTGCCAGTGCAGGCTAGGGAGTGGAAAAGCTGAGCCCTGACCTCCCCACCTACCCTGCCCACCAGATGCCAGTAGCGGCCAGGGATCCCTGACTTCAGGCAGAGGCAGACAGCACAGTTGCTGTCTCCTTTGATCCCATCCTAGGGCCCACAGGGCCTGGAGAAACCTGGCAGGGGCTGAGTTGGGAGAATCAGGCAGGGAGATGCCAAGTGAAGAATGTGAGGGACTGGGTATGAGGGGCACTAGGGCACAGGGTCTGTTTCCCCTGGGGAGGTGGCAGTGAGACACAGAGTAGCCAAGCCTCCGCAGGCACCACCCTGCTGCCAGGCACGTGTGGTGCCCATACCCACCCCAATCGCTGCAGGAAGGTTCCTCATCAACAAAAGGGGAGGACGCACCCACACCCATATAGGCATTGGTGCCTACACACATCAGAGAAGAAAATTACTGCTGTGCTCAAGGTGTGGGGAAAGGGGCAATGTCCCCTTCCTCCCCATGGTGGGACCAAAGTTACCCGCTCCTGCCAGCACCCCCATCCCCAAATCCGCCAGCTGCTGACCTCCACCACAGTGCCATGCCACGTGCCAGGAACAGCTCAGCGGTACATCCCAAAGGGTGCTATCCTGGAGCGGCTGTGCTGGGCAAGTGACACGTTTTCTAGTCACAGAGGTTTTCTTTCTTTACCGCTCCTGGCCCTGGGCCTCGGTTTCCCCCACTGTGGCACACTGTAAAAATCCCATCTTAAAGGCTAGGAACCCAGAAAGGTCACGACACCTGGTGAAATGGGGGGTGAAACTCCCTGCCTTGGACTTCTTGCTCCAGGACTGATGTCCATTGGGACACGGCCAGGCCAGCATCCTGGGGAGGACTGCATTCCTTGCCTTGGGAACCTTGCTCCCAGTTAGGAATCACTGGAGTTGAGGTCCCTAATGGATTGGGGGAGGCACAGGGGTGGAATGGAGGTAGCCCCATCATATGGTCCTGTGTAGACCCCAGAAAACAAGCATTGAGTTCAGACTCTTGTCTGAAGCTGGCCACATGAAAGTATTTGGGCTTTGGGGTTTGATGAGGTCCTGGGGTCAGGGAACAAAGTGTTCTGGTTTGGACACGCAGGATATTCTCTGCAGCTCCCTCAGGTACAGAGTGTGTTGCTAAGTATATGCTTTTAAAAACCCTAGGAGGAGGGGAACAAAAAGGGCCCTGAAGTCAAGGGCATGGTCCAGTCTTTCCACCTCCCCAGCTGAAGACAGGCTGGAGGACAATTCTCTGAGTTTCATAACAAAGAAGAGAAAAAAGAAATCAAAAAGACCTGGAGGATAGGCAAGCCAATGAGGGCTGACTGGGATTACCCTGCCTAATCCTCAAAACAAGCTTTCCCTATCTGTCCTCTGGGCCAGGTGAGGAAACAGATCACAGTAGGACATTCAGACCCTGGGCAGGCAGCTGGCAGCCTGGAGCCCAGGAAGTGCAAACACATTTTTACTGAGGCGCATCCTGCACAGCCCTAAATCCATTAAAACTTGAGGCAATACAGCACATGCTTCTGTGAGCACAGGGTTGGGGCTGGGGTTACAGATTAACAGCATCTCAAGGCAGAAGAATTTTTCCTAGTACAGATCCAAATGGACTTTCTTATGTCTTCATCTTTCTCCATAGACACAATAACAGTCTGATCTCTCTTTCTTTCCCCCACACAGAGAGTGTCACCACTGTATGTCAGCCACTAGGGGACAGGCTTCGGCCACGCCATGCAGGAGACCTTTCAGGACAGACCTGAGGAAGGTGGGCAGAGTGGGTAGGGAGAGGAGGGCCTGGCCTGAGGAAAGAGCAGGCTGGGCCTGAGGTTGTCGGGGGCCTGAGGTTGTCGGGTGCCCGCATGGGCCTCTGGACAGCACCAGGATCTGATGGGACCAAAGGACAGGCCAGTGGGCCGTGTGGGGCCTGTGACTCTGAGTCAGCAGAGAATATGCTTGAATTACATCCTGATAGATGCACCCTGACTTTGAAGCTGAGGACACCTAAGGCATGGAGGTGGGGTGGAGGTGGGGGCAGAGCAGGGGATGGGGAGGGAGCCTGTGCCGGTCCAGGTCAGAGGTGGTGGCTTGGCCCCAGTGGCTCCAGATGCAATGAAGAGCCAAGAGGGACTTTCCTGAGGGACTTAGATGCCGGGGTGGAGGAGCACTGCAAGGTTTCAGCCTGAGTCCCCGGAGGATGGAGTCACCAGGAGCTGAGGTGAGGAAGACTGAGCGGTGGGGGGTTGTGCGGGGGTGCAGAGGCCTGAGCTCAGTTTGGCCCCTGCAGATTTGAGACGCCCACTCCATGCACAGGCAGAGACGGCAGGGGAGGGGAAGAGGCTGCAGCTCAGGTAGCCCTGGAATGTGCAGCCCGACATGCTGGGGCACTGGGTCCTGGTGCCCTCATGGCTGGGAGCTGCTTCCCTCCTGGGATGCCACAACTCCTTTAGGGCACATCTGCAGCTCCTGTGCCCACCACAGAGGGGAAGTGGGAAAGGCTTCTGTGCCTATGCATGTTCTCCTTCACCTTGTCCTAGGCAGGTCCCAGGCAGCACCTCCCCTCCCAAGTGGCTCCCCTTGGCCCCTGCCCCTAGTGTTCACAGACAGACTCTCGAAGAGGGCTGGACTCAGCGGCTCACTTCTAATGAATAGAACCAGGCAAAAGAGATGGCAGTCTCTCCTGAGATTGAATTGGGGGGGGGGCGCTGCAAGTTCTGTCCACTGGAACTCTCCCCCTGGCTCTTGAGAGTTGCTAGTTCTGGCAAAGCCAGTCACCTGCCCAGGGCAGAGGGCAGCCTGAAGCTGATGCCACGGAGAGACTGGGGCCTTCAGTCCAACAGCTTGTAAGCAACAGAATCCTGCCAGCAACACAGAAGCGAGCGTGGAAGCAGCTCCTCCCCTGATGAGCCTGAGCCTTCAGAAGACACGGCAGCCCTGGGCAGACACCTGCTGCAGTTGCAGAGAGCCCCTGGGGCAGAGGGCTCAGTGAAGCCTGCACTCCTGGCCCCAGGAGTAATCATTCCTGTGGTATAACTGTGTGCTGGTGTGGCTGGGCCACAGTTTGGAGTAATCTGTCAAGGGACAATAAAGAACAAACACACACCTCAGGTCCTACTGGGTGGAAGCTGTACGGTCAGCACGGCATGTAATATCTTCCTCTTGAATTAGAAGATTCATTGCTAAGGCCAACGATTAAAAAAAAATACCTCTAGTTGTAGCACCATTAAAATACATGACTTGCAAAAAACAAAACAAAACAAAACAACTAAAAAAGAGCCATAGCTATTCTCTTCCATCTTAGCTACAGGAATATATTAATATATGTTAATTCCTTGACTGACTGAGCAGTGGGCCAAACGCATGAGAACAGATGTGTGAGGACCGTCCGTGACCACCCTGACCCCAGCCCTTACATACAGACAAACTGTTCAACATAAGCCGTAACCTTGGGGGTCTTGACACTCTAAATTTTATTGTTTTTAATTAACTATTTCTATTCCCTAAACATTACCTGTTCATCGGAGAGAAAAACAGCATTACCTATACTAAGCAAAAGAAAGGAAATAAAATGCTCAGAAACATTCACATATGTATGCAGACTCACACACACACACTCACACACACACGCACAGGCTCACACTGTGTCTAGGACTGCCTTTTCACTTATTTGTATGTCCTGAACATATTTCCACGTCAGTAGACATTTATCCTCGTAGCAGTAACAGCAATTAAATATTATTACAGCGTCTATTTTTACCATCATTTATTTAACTCATCATGTTTGAACTGTTAGGTCGTATCTATCGTTTTTTGTAATACAGGCAATTTGATGACAAATGACCCATCCCCTAATGTTCAATATAAAATATCAATTATATAAGGAGATAAGGGGTATTTGGCTAAAATAAAATTCAGCGTGCCCCACCTTCTCCACATGTACTATGCTCTAAAAAGGCATGAGTAATTAAATTACCCCTTCTATTCTCCAGCACAGATCCTGAGCCCAGCGGTGGGTGCGGGTGCTTAGAGCACCGGTCTCCTCTCCTACCCGCCAGAAGGCAAAGGCCACTCAACTGCCACCTTAAGACACCCAGGATTCTCCTCTTCTTTCTTATTAATAGAATAAAGCTCAGGCTCAGTCCATGAGAGCAGCGCTCTCCGACTTTGCATTCATCAGAGTAACCTCGGTGGCCTGTTTAAAAATACACATTCCCTGGCTGCGCTCGCAGAAACTGGACTTCAGTGGTTTAGTGGGGGTGTGCATAGGCCAGGTGATTCTGAGGACCACAAGGGGTTAGGAATTGCCCCGTTAATTCTGGCCAAGGGAGAGATCAGACCACCCAGCATAGTCCGCAGCATATTTCTTTTCCCTCTTTTGCAATGAATATTTGATTGTCAGCGGGATGAGCCCCAGGATGAGGCACACATCCAAGAAAAATCCATGCCTCTCCATCTTTTCCCCAGGATTGCCCTTTGGCGAGACTCTCCTTTGCGACTGCTTCACTTTCCCCGGTTCATAGAACAAACCTCTTCTTAGTCTCTTTTGTTGTCTCTTATCTGTTCAACAAACACCCACTGCGCAGGACCATCCTCCGGTAAGCCGTCGAGTGGGGCCGTTTGGGAGCCCTTCTTCGTGGGGTGAGCCCTGAAGGAACCGGGGCCCCATAAGCCCGTGCTTTTGTGGGGGTTGCCCCCTCTCCCATCGCAGGGTAACTGGCACCAGGCTGTTAAGCTGCGGATGGGCAACCGCACATCCCATTGGGTGTGCGTATTTCAGCACGTGGAGTTGGTCAGTGAAGCTGGCCGAGGTCGGCACAGCGTATAGCAGCGGGCCTGTCCGTGGGGAGGAAGGGTCGTCCCGCCTCCCCTCCAGGCTAGTCCTGTTGCGCCTCCTCCTGCCTCACTCTGACTTTCGCGCACCCAGGCGTCTCTGAGGGTCGCGCCCCAATACCCTCCTCCACCCCAAGGCTTCTTCTCCCCAGGGGCCAGGTTGGGGGCCCAGGAGCGCCACAGCCTCCGTAGGCCCGGGAAATCGCAGCTTCGTCAAAGCTAAGCCCGCCGTGCTCAGCTTTTCCCACCACCTGGAGGATCCACTCTCCGTCCGTCCTTCCCGACCTCAGGCTGCACAGAAAACTTGGGGGCGGGGATCAAGGAAGCCGCGCCCCAAGGCTCCCAGCGCAGCCCCAGGAGGAATCCTGCCGGCAACAAGAAGCTGTGCGCGCGGCCGGGCGCGAGCCTCCGCGTCCAGGTGGGGTCTCCGCGCCCCAATTCCACCCCGCCCCGCCATCGGCGCTCCCCGCAAGTGCGGGGTTTCCACCCGTCCTGGCGTTCGCGCCCACTCAGGGTCTCCCTCGCCCCCCCCCGGGAGATGCTCCCCGCGTTCTATCCCGCCCCGCCCTGGCGCGCCAGGTAAACGATGTGACCCCGCCCCCCTGCAGTCTCCCCTCCCCAGGACGCTGCCCCTGCCCCCACTTGTGGTGCTTGGGGCATCTCTAAAGCCCCCAACCAGAGTCCTCCAACCCACCCGCGAGCGTCGCGCACCAGCAACGCGGCCCCACCCGCATGGACCTCGCCCACCTGTGGCTCTACCCCCGCCTCTGAGGCCTTCCCCACCGCTAGCGCGGCCCCCACCTACGACGACCCCCGCGTAGGTCCTCCTGCCCACACGTGTCCCCCCGCCAGCCCCTGCCCCTACCCCTACCCCTAGCCGTGCCCCTGCCCCTAGGCGCTCCCCCGCCCCCGCAGCCCCTCCAGTGCGCTCGGGCCCCGCCCATTGGCGCTGGGGCGGAGCAGGGGCGCGGGCCTGGCGGCGGTTCCGAGTCGGGCGCGCGGGGGCAGGGTCCCCACTGCCTGCTGCGCAGCCGGACTAGCGGCTGCCCTCGGCCTTCTGGCCATGGACGCGGACGACTCCCGGGCCCCCAAGGGCTCCTTGCGGAAGTTTCTGGAGCACCTCTCCGGGGCCCGCAAGGCCATGGGCATGCTGACCAGCGGCGGGGATGTTCAAGGTGCGCGCGCCCCTACCGGCGGCGAGGGAGGGACAGACGGAGAAGGGGAGAACAGGGCGAAGTGGATGTGGCAAGGGCCGCGAAAGACAAGAAACCTTTGGCACGGGAAGAAGAACCGATCTCTGGAAGTCACCAGGGCGGGTGGAAGGTCAGGGGTTCAAGGTTATTTTGGAATTTAGGTGCTGTGCTTCCTGCACGGTGGCTCATGCTTGTCATTCCAGTGCATTTGGAGGCCGAGGCCGTAGGATCGCTTGAGCCCAGAAGTTCCAGAGCAGCCTGGACAACATAGTGAGACTCTTTGTCTACAAAAAATAAAAAAAGAAAGAAAAACACATTAAGATGCTGTATGTATTGGAAAATATTTATAGGTCATTCTTTTGAGCTCCATGTCCAAAAGCTTGCTAAAATGCTTGGGAGTTTGTGTACAGGCACGTGAGATTAGGATACATTGGCAGAATCGCGGTGTTCTCTGTTACCCTGGTTTTGCCACCTGGGAGGAATTACACATATTGAAGGTTAGTAAGTCCACGCCTCTTCTCTTCTGGGGAAAAAGGTACTTTGGAAACCAATATTATGTGGGAACGTGGCTTGGTTGGTACAGCCTCGGCTTAACAGGAGACAGCTGCCCTCAGCTCTGCAGGTGGCCTCAAATACGGTGGCCTCGAGCCCACATGGGTCACACCTGGGCTGTCCCTGGGGAAGCCCGCCACAGCGGGTCGCCTGGGCATTCTTTCCCTGGCAGAGCTGAAGTCACAATTTTTTTGTAGACTCTGTAAAGAGCTTTACCCTTCCGAGATATGATCTTGAACCTGTTGGAGCATTTGGAAGCATTTCTTTTAAGGAAGTTCACCTCCAGATGTGCTCAGAGGGCCTGGTCTTAGCTGCCACAGATTTACAAATTCTTACAGTAAGTAGGTTATTCCTCGAGAATTTATCTGTTGTGCCCCCATTCTTTTTGTCATTTTATTCTGATTCTATATTAGTACTTGATTTTCCCTGACGTAGAAGACTATTGCCTGTAGCTAGAGATCAGAGAACACATTCCCATTCAAGTATTAACTTCAGGGGAATTATCTGTCAGATGTGAAATTATGGTAAAATTCCATATATTAAAATGACCATAGCTACCATTTGTTGAAAATATTTTGTATACTAGGAGCTTTACAATTCTTATCTCCAAGCCTAGATACATGATCCCAAGAGAGGCATGCCCTCATTTTGGAAGTGGGGAGAAAGACTCACAAAGATAAATAACTTAGGTAAGGGCATGAGGTGCGTACGTGATTGTGGTAGGAGCAAAACAGGTCCTAATTCCAAATATTGTACTGTCCCTTAGACCACCAAGAGTACTAATGTCTGGCTCTGTCACCCAGGCTGGAGTGTAGTGGTGCCATCATAGCTCACTGCAGCCTTAAACTCCTGGGCTCAAGTGATCCTCCTGCCTCAGCCTTCTGAGTAGCAGGGAAGACAGGAATGCACCATCATGACCAGCTAATTGTTATTATTAATATTATTATTATTTATTTCTGTAGAGACAGGATCTCACTATGCTGCTGAGACTGGTCTTGAACTCCTGGCCTCCTCTAGTGAGCCTCCTGCTTTGGCCTCCCAAAGAGCTGGGATTACAGACATGAGCCATCATGTCAGGCCTCCACCATGCTTTTCAGGGGTGTTTCTTGGTGAAGCTCCTTAATCTAGTTAATGCTGAAAAGTGAGCAAAACCAACTTGCTCAAAATTACACAGATATTCTTTGGGTGGTTTTGTGAGGGCAACGGAAAATGACTTTTTATAGCGATAGGAGTCAAGATAGCAAAAATGATATTAAGGCTTAGTACCAATGTGATGGGCTGCTTTTCTTCCCCCGGTAAAGTTCATATTATTTAATTATAAGATAAAATGGAAAATCTCTGAAGCAATGCTTCGGAGCCCAGTAGGATGGAAGGGGAAACTGAGAACAGTGCCATTTCGCCTCACACAGCTCTGGCGCCCCTCACCATCCTGTGCACACACATTCTTTGATGGGATCTTTTCAGCGTAAAGTGCAGTAATTGATTTTGCAGAAATTACTGGGTCTGGGAGGCAGATGATGAGTGATAGTGTCACCCCGTGGCACAGTGGGAGATTTGTGTGATGGCATCATTTTCTATGAATGCAGACCGCTTTGTGTGCCATACTCGGAGGACCCTTCGAAGCTAGACATTTTCTCATCTTTCAAAAGAAGCATGTTTTCCTTCTTGGTTACATAAAACTAAAAGCTTTTGATACAGGACTCCAACCTTTTATCAGGGAGAATCAGGGCTCTTTAAATAAGCTCTACCAATCGGATGGGCCGTCAGAAACAATTAAAATTAGAAAGATGAAGATACGGTAACAACGTGGTCAGGGCAAACCTCAGGATACCAGATTGCACGTTCACAGTTGCCTTTCTGCTAAGAACGTGCGGGTGACTATGGAACAGAGGGCCATGTGTCAGTAGTTGGGTTGCGTTTTGTGTTTCTTTTCTACAAGCCCTTTCTGGTGTGTTTGTGTATATTAGAGAGTAGCTGCCCAGAGGCTGACGTTTCCCTCCCCACTCCTCGGTTCTCTCCATCTTCACCCCCAACTCCCAGTTCTTTGTTTGGAATTACAATCATTGTGCTTGTCAGGATGGAAGAGGCAGCCAGACACATGGCAGACCAGAGCACTGAGAGGCAGAGACTTACTTATAAGTCCCGCCCTGGCCCGGCAGTCTGGAGTGCTGATTAGGGTCTCAGTGTTTTCCTCTGCAGAATGGAGGCATCACTCGGTCTCTGTCTTCTCTCCCTGTCTCTTTCTTCACTCCCCTCTTCCCTAACACACATCCACAGTGAAAGTCTTCAGGAGCCAAAAGAGAAAAGGCTTGACTGTGCTGGGCCCCCCTGACCCCAGAGCCCATTTGCTGTCTTCCCAGCTTCCATGTGCCCAGAGTCGCCTGGGGGAGCCTTCGGAGGTGCAGATCCTGACTGTGTGGGTCTGAGTGAGGCTCCGACTCTCACCGGTAGGGGGAGGGCGCCGGTGCTGTGGGTCCCCCTGGGGCTAGTGGGGCGGTTTGCAAATCCTGCAGATCAGCTTCTCCACTTCTCCAGGTTTCTCCAACGTGAGATGCTCCCAGGAGTCCTTTGGGATTGTTTTCTGACTTTGACCAGGATTTTGACGGAGAAGATTCATTAATATAGGACCCCTTGTCTTAACGTACATATGTAAATGATCTGATCTGAAGTTTTCTGAATGGAAAATGATTGAAAGTTTGGCATCCAGTAGCCTCGGGGAGTCATTCCTTCAAATCTTTTCAGCTGTGTCTTACTACAGTTAAGATTTTGTTTCTGTGTGTGGGGTTTTTTTTTTGAGATGGAGTCTCCCTCTGTTGCCCAGCCTGGAGTGCAGTGGCTTGATCTGGGCTCACTGCAACCTCTGCCTCCTGTGTTCAAGTGATTTTTCTGTCCCAGCCTCCGAAGTAGTTGGGATTACAGACTTGCGCCACCACGCCCACCTGGGTTTTTTTTGTTTGTTTGTTTGTTTTTTTTTTTTTTTCTTTTGTGTGTGTGTGTGTGTGTGTGTGTGTGTGTGTGTGTGTGTGTGTGTGTGAATGTGTCTCTTTAGTAGAGATGGGGTTTCACCGTGTTGGTCAGGCTGATCTCGAACTCCTGACCTCAAGTGATCCACCCACCTTGGCCTCCCAAAATGCTGGGATTACAGGCTTGAGGCACCACACCTAGCCTTATTTCAGTGTTTCTGTAATCATTTCACACATTAACGGATCACCTTCGGTGAGTCAGGGCAGGTTTTAGGCAAAAGAACCAAGCCCTTTATGCCCCTGGAGCTCTCACTCCTGCGGTGAGGCGCGGGTACAATGTGCCTGTAGCTGGACCTGAGAAGAAATTTCCTGTCTTATGAAAGGGCCCACGGGAGCCTCCAGTTGGGGCCCTTTGACCTGACCCCACGGTGAGGGAGGAGTCGGTAGAGGAGGGTGGCCCAGAGGAGGACCTTGGATTTGCCTTAGGGGAACTAGGAAGCAGGTGGAGGGAAGCCGACTGACTGGGAAGCAGACTGACTGTCTCCGATAAGGGTGGCTCTGTGGAGAGGAGAGGACAGGAGGGGAGGTCATGAGTTTAGGGTCTCACAAGGAGCGGCCACAGATGGAAGCTTATGGGGTGGGGCATGTGGCAGGGCAGCCCTATGCCCACAGACACACCCCGCCGAGGAGACCCAGGGACTTGAGTGTGTTGGGGCGGAGGGTAAATGGGCACTCAGCTATTACCGCTGGAAGGCAGAGCGTGTGAGCTGCGGCAGACAAAGGCAGGTGGGGTAAAAGGAGAGTCTTCACAGCAGTGCTTAGAATAGTAGAAAGTGGGAAAACCAGCAAAAACCTATCAATAGGAGATTAATGAATCCATTATGGCGCCTGGAATGGAAGGAATTTTTGTCAGCGTTTAATAAGGAGCTTTGTGCTGGTCGAAAGTCAGGAGGTGCACAGTACACTCAAGGGCAGTATTGAAGAGCCGATTCCAGAGCAGCTCTGCACAGCAGATCCCCCTTTGTCCAGAGGGGCTGTTTGCAAATCCAAGCAGATCCGCTTCTTGGAGGTTTCTCCAACGGGAGCATCTCCCAGGATTGGGGCCTGCGTGGGTGGCTTGTGTTATTTATGCAATTTTAAATGATCTAGATGCCACATTAAAGAAAGGCGGGCCGGGAGAGGGGGACACTGGGTGCCATGACTCACGCCTGTAATCCCAGCACTTTGGGAGCCCAAGGCAGGTGGATCACTTGAGCCCAGGAGTTTGAGGCCAGCCTGGGCAACACGGAGAGACCCAGTTGCTACCAAAAATACAAAACGATGAGTCGGATGTGGCGGTGCACACCTACAGTCCCAGCCCCGTGGGAGATTGAGGTGGGAGGATTGCCTGAGCCCAGGAGTTGGAGGCTGCAGTGAGCTGTGACTGCACAGGGTCACTCCAGCCTGGGCAACAGAGTGAGACCCTATCTAAAGAAAAAAAAGTTTAAAAAAAAAAAAAAAGCAAAAAAAAAACTGTTTAATGTTCAGCATTCAGCCCACTATTTTGATAACAATCAGTTATTGTGTTGATTAATATTTTACACCGTTTTCCATACTAAGTCTTTGAAATCCATTGTGTAAAGAATCTTAAAGTTCATCTCCATGTGGACGGGATGCACGTGGCCAGCGACTCCTCTGAGGGACAGTGTGGTCACGGTGATGGGTGGCGTGTCCTGCCTTTATGTAGAAGGTCCCCGTGTGGGTGTTTCTGCAGAGGCCCTGAGGGATGTGCAGGGGAGGGCTGACACCCAGCCACGCAGAGGACCCTGGAATGCAGCACGCTGCCAGTGCCCCCCCGCCCCAGCCCCTCTGCTGCCTGAGCTCTTTCCCAGATGTCCACTTAGCTAACCTCCCTTCCCTTCTTCCCTTTCCTTCTTTCCCCAAACGTCACTCTCAGGCAAGTCTGCAGGCTCTCCGATTGTCAATGGCAGCCCTTCCTCCTCCCCACCATCTTAACACCCCCACCCCACTTGTTATTTTTCTCCTTAGTGCTTATGGCCATCCACCCCTGGGCATCATGCATTTGTTCACTGTGTTTCTTGCTTTCGGGTCTCTCCTGATCGGAACAAGCTCCGCCGGGACCAGAGACTTTCCATTTTGTCACCGACACATCCACATATCGCCCGGCAGCGATGGCGCTTGGGGCACTTGAGGTGGACAGTGAGCCGGTGGTTGAGTGAAGGGCACTACAGATTTATCTCAAGCCCTCCCCTGACCCTACCGGAAGACACGGTGGTCTGCACAGTCCAGATAGTCAGAGAGGCCCCCGGCTCGATGACTTTGACCCGGCGGGGGTGGGGAGGGGGGAACAGCACGTTGACAGAATCCCCCCTTGGTATCCCACCTCCCCATGCCTACATAATCCCTACATTGTCAAAGGAGAGACTCCTAGAAGGAGCTTTGGCAGCAGGAGTGAGATCAGCGCAGTGCAAACTCATTTTCTGACAAACCAGTGGCAGCAGTCGGCAAACTGACTTTATTTCTCAAAACGAATGTATGCATCAAAATTAACAAGTGAGTGATCAGCAGTGTGGGAAAATTCAGGAAAAGCAGTTCAGTGCCGTGAGAGAGGGCGAGGCAGGGAGCTTTAGTACTCCAGACAACGGAGGAGGTAAAAGGATAGAATTAGATTATCTCATTAGATTTCATCTATTCTTACTTTTTTTTTTTTTTTTTTGAGACGGAATCTCGCTGTGTTACCCAGGCTGGAGTGCAGTGGCGGAATCTCGGCTCACTGTAACCTCCGCCTCCAGGATTCAAGCGATTCTCTTGCCTAAGCCTCTCAAGTAGCTGGGACTACAGGCACACGCCACCACGCCCGGCTCAATTTTCTTTGTATTTTTAGTAGAGAAGAATTTCACCCTGTTAGCCAGGATGGTCTCAATCTCCTGACCTCGTGATCTTCCTGCCTTGGCCTCCCAAAGCCCTGGGATTACAGGCATGAGCCATCGCGGCCAGCCTATTCCTTCCTTTTTTTTTTTTTTTTAAATACAGTTTAGATTTTATCAGAGCAGAATCCCAGGAAACTGAGATTTGTAAAATGGGAAATCCAGCTCCTCCAAGTAGCCAGGAAATAAGGGTGACCTCAGTCATTCTTGCTGGCCCTGGTGTGGGCCGGGGATGACTCTGACTCAAGGAAGAAGCGGTCTTGTGACTGTCTTACCCGCACTGTGGTTTAGTAAGAAGGTGTTAAAAAGTGTGTCATGTGAAGAAAGTGATTTAATAATTGGTCAGAGTAATGACCACGTATTTCCTATGTAACCACTCCCGCGTTATCTCCAACTTTATCTTTGGTTCTCATGACAAGATTATCACTTCCCTGAAAACTGGGGTTTTTGCAAATGACGAAGAGGTGTTTTTCCAAATGGTAATGTTCTTCTTTGGTGGGAAGATGTTTTCTCCTGGAAATCCTTAGGAAAGTTATTCGGTTCTTGGGTTGGGCTTCCAAAACCAAAACGAAACGAGATGGATTATCCCCAGGATACCTGAGCTATAAGGACAATCTGTAGCTTGAGTGTGGAGTGAAAGACACTGAAACTGCCCTTTGTCCCAAATAGCTGTGTGCTGGGGCCCTAGAGAGCCCTAAGGAGATGGTGAAACAGGTGACGTTTACCTGTGAGGCTGAAAGCACTCATTGCCAGGCTGTGAAAGCCCGTACTGCAGGTGTGCATGTCTTCCTCCCTGTCCTGTGGGTGACAGAGCCTGCCAGTAAATGCTGGTGCATTTCCTTCTTACTTTTCATCCAACCATGTTCTCCTCCAACCTAACGCCTCACTGAATGTTCCTGGGGCTTCCTCAGGTTTCACCCTGCAGGGCCCAGCAGGAGGCAGCTGATTTGCCGTCCTCACCATTCAGAAGTTCAGAGGGAGGGCTTAGAACCACACAGGCTCCACCCCCAGGCAATGAAGTGAGCATCTGGCCTCAGCAGGCATTATTTTCCTTCAAGTTCCCATTGGTGACTCTAAGGCACAGGCATTGTAATAGAGGAAATCAGGAAGTCTTGAAAGTTAAAATGAAATAAGACTAGGGTTTACACTGCAGCTTCACCACTTCACTAAGGTCGTTACCTTCCAGTAATCAGTTTATCCCCCTCAGAGCCTCAACTTTCTCATCCCTCCAGGGAGGTGTCAGGAGCTCTGCGGGCTTCCTGTCTGCCAGCCCCTGAGCTCAAGGACGACACGTGAAGAAAAGCCCTTCGCAATGTAGGGCTCCATCCCACCAACGTGCAAGTGAATAGAGGTCCTTTCAGGACCTAGTGTTGTGTATTTTTAAGTGTGGTGCCCTGTCACCTGGAAATTGCTAGAAATGCAAGTTCCCAGGCTCCCTCTCCACCTGTGAAACCCTGGGGGTGGCCCAGCTACCCGGGGTGCGGCGGCCACCGCTGGTGATCTCCTGCTGTGGGGTGATGTCACTGTTCTTTCTGGGTGGGTGCAGGTGGACCCAGGGGTGGGAGGTGGGGAGAATCCCGCAGGGACTTCAGGGACTGAGTTTAGTGCTGCGGTTCATTTTTACTCTGCACAGGAGTCTCCTGGGGTCACCTTGTGTATCATGTCCAGCCTTTTTTTGTTTGTTTGTTTTTGTTTTTGTTTTTGAGACGGTGTCTCGCTGTGTCACCCAGGCTGCAGTGCGGGTGGTGCAGTCTCCGCTCACTGCCAGCTCCTCCTCCCGGGTTCACGCCATTCTCCTGCCTCAGCCTCCTGAGTAGCTGGGACTGCAGGCGTCTGCCACCAGGCCCGGCTAATTTTTGTATTTTTAGTAGAGATAGAGTTTCACCATGTTGGTTAAGCTGGTCTTGAACTCCTAACCTCAGGTGATCTCCCCACCTCGGCCTCTCAAAGTGTTGAAATTACAGGCATGAACTACCACGCCCAGTGGGATAATTTTTAAGTTTTACAGATGGGTTCTCACTGTTACCCATGCTGGTCTCAAACTCCTGGCCTCAAGCAATCCTCCCATCTTGGTCTCCCAAAGTGCTTGGATTTGCAAGGATGAGCCACCACACCTAGCCAAACATTGATCTTTCATTTTAAACTTCATCTAGAGATGTGACAAAAACCAAATGAGGTATTTGTTAAAATACTTTATAACCCTAGTACAGTAATAGAGTCATCCAACTGACAATTTCACAAAACTCCATTTTTGGCAACAAGTTCAAGGTTATACATGTTAATAAAGATAACATTTATTCAACCAGAGGAAAAAGGTTACAATGACAGAATTTATCTTTTTCTTTACTATGTTGCCTGAGCTATGGTTAAGGTTTGGAGAACTGGTATCTTAAAGAACCTTCAGAAATTTCTCATTCTAGAATTTAGAAACAAACTTTACACTCTCGCGGTTGAGAGAATCCAGAAGCAATCACCACCCCTAGTGTCCAGATGCTACTCTCCAAAGGCCCTTCCCCACTAGCCACAGAAATCAGAGCTCCCTGGGAAACAGACAGTTGAGCCTCTGGAGCAGGGAGGGCCTGGCTGTGCATGCTTTAGGGAGGTGGGAGTGGGGGCGTAGAAACCAAAGAAGTGAGACCAAAACGGGCCAACAGCTGGGGCAAATGTGGGCATAAAACTAAATTCCATCTGATCACATAGTCTCAAATATGTACATATACAGAAATATTTCTGTGAGGTCACAGGGGTACTAAAAAACAAAACAAAAGACTGGGGGGGGGGGAAGAAGAAAAGAAAGAACTCTCTTCCCCATGTTGGGCGCAGTGGCTTACACCTGTAATCCTAGCACTTTGGGAGGTCAAGGTGGGCAGATTGTTTGAACTCAGGAGATCGAGACCAGCCTGGGTACCATGGTGAAACTCTGTCTTTACAAAAAAATAGAATCACTAGCTGGGCATGGTGGTGCACACCTGTAGTCCCAGCTACTCAGGAGGCTGAGGTGGCCCAGGAGGCTGAGGCTACAGTAAGCTAAGACCATGCCACTGTACTCCAGCCTTGGGGACAGAACCAGACCCTGTCTTTAAAAAAAAAAAAAAAAAAAAAAAAAAAAAGACAGCCTCTTCTGTCATCATTAGAGGTAGTTCCTGCACCACCCTAACTCCTCCTCAAACTGGACTTCCCAGGGAGAGCAGCCGCCCCTACCTTTTCCACAGAACCATATTTCAAGATAACCCGACAGCCCCAGCTGATGTGGAGCTCTTCTTTGAAGAAGTCCAGCAAACGAATGAAGAATTACAGAATTTGAAAACTTCACAAACTCTAATAAATGATTCAGGCAATAATCCTCAATGAACATGAAAACCATTAATAGGTTGATGAGAAACTCATTATCACAGGACACCAGAAACTCAAGTGCACCAGCTGCTCCGTGGCTGAAGGGAGAAAGCAGATCTTCACAAGACAGTGGCCGACTCTCAGCATGCACCCCGCTGGCGTGAGACCCCCAGTGGAGGCAAGCAGGCCTCACAGGAAGGTAGGATGTGGCCATCTATGCAGAGCTCCCCACGAGGGACTCTGCTTCAAAAGGTGCAGCCTGACTCAAACTAAGTCTTTGGATCTAAGTTCCAGTTCTCAGGAAACACAGGAACATGGCACCCAACACCACACAGGAGCAGCCAGGACACCTGGAAAGTGAGAGCGCCCAGAGGAAACCCGGCCTGCACACTCCTCTGCCGTCCGAGAGGGGGTCCGGGAGAGACCCGGGCTGACCAGCTGTGATCTGTGGGACCCTGTGCCACAAACACTTTGAGGCCAACTAGAAAATTTGAATATGGAATAAGAAATAGGCAGTTTTAAGAAAGTATGTTTTATTCTATTAAAACTGAAAATGGCATTAGCTCATATAAGAAAGAATCCTCATGTTTTAGGGTCACAAATTCAAATATTTAGAGGTAAATGATGACGTTCATAATTTACTTCCAAAAACTTCACAAGGAAAAGGATATCTATTATGTGATAAGTGTTTAGGGGCTCATTATCCTAGTCTACTTTTCTGTATGCTTGAAAGTTTTCATAATTCTTTTTAGTAAAATAATCTTGGAAATATGTTTTTACATTAGCATTTATGTGGAAATTATTAGTATTTTATATAATACATATAACTATATTATTATGATAATGACCTTATATTAGTGACATAAGAAACAAGCGATGTATCGGAAAGTGAGGATGTGATTAAGGTTCTGTGACTGCATCCACTATCGGAAGAGCACTTCCCCGTGCCAAGGACAGGCTCGAAGCTTCACACACCCTGTGTCGGAGTGGGCACCATCCATGCACCCCCACTCTCCATGCAACAAAGCTGGAAGTGAGGCAAGAAGCTGGGGGCCAGGACCCTTCTCTGGGGTTTTCTAAACACCGTGTTTGTAACCACCATGCTGAGCCCACTGAAGACTATCATTGTAAATGTCCAAAATCAATGTCCAAGTAAGATAGGCAAACTTAGGCCAAGAATCTTACCTACACTTAGATATTTCTTAAGCATCGCTAAATGTGAGAGAAGCCATGTCATGAAAATGTAAGAACACAAACAAGTCAACTTTTCACAATCCACCATCAAAATTTCCAACAAAATATTACCTAGCATTGCTTGGGTGATCGTGAGTGGCATGAAATTGCTTAAGCTGCTCCCACGTAAGCTCCAGGATGCACAGTGGGTCACCCCCAGAGACCACTGAGTACATGTGGTGGGGAAGAAGTCTGTTTTGAAGGTGCTGGGAGAATATCCTCTCATTGTCTGTCTTGAAATGTGAAGTAAATAAATAAGAATATGTATATATAAAATAATACACACATGCTACATTACTTATAATATAGCCAATTGATCACATTCTGGTGCATATGCCTGTAATACTTTGCAAATAAAACTCTTCTAATGGTAAAAAAACAAACAAACAAAAAAAGACACCACTGCAGGCATTGCTTAACACTGTATTCAATCACTCATCACCCACGCACAGGACTCAAGGATTGAGAACAATGGACTTTTTGATGTGTGTTGCAACAAACGCATAGCTGAGGGCTGTAAATCGGAGGGATCACCAGGTCTGCCTTCCAGCCACGAGGGAAGTGGGGAGAAGCTGTCACCCCAACTTGAGTTTCAAGAAGACTCCTTGGAAGAAAAGACCACCAAATTGAGAATGAAAAGGTAAGAAATAGTTCACCAGCTGAGGGGGGCTACGGAAATCAGAGAGCAGGCCACCCATGAGCCTCAGGGACACCAGCACAGGCAGGTTGTCAAAGTCACAGGGGACATGAAGACACTGGCCCAGGACAGCAGCTCTTAATCCAAAATGGTTTCAAGATTCCTTTACACTCTGAAAAATTAACCCATTTATTCCTGAGGTTGCAATTTTTTTTTGTAAAAATCAGACTTTGGCAATGACCTTGAGCTGTAGGATATAAACAACTCCAACAAGCTTAGGATTGCAATAATGGAACACTAGGCAAAAATGGGTTTTAACGAGGACCCAAACAGCTTTTGATTATGTGGGCTTTTTTTGCCTGTGTAGGTACCTGTGTGTAGTGTCTGGCTCAGAGGTGAAGCTGGACTCCCCCATCTGCTCTGTATCCAGCTTACTGTGTGTCACACACCTCACCACACAGCCTCTAGAAAGTACACCATGTACTTGGGCAAGAATGAGTGAAAAGGACAATGTGTTGATAGTGGTATGAAAATAGCTTCTGTCTCACTGCAGATCATACGCGGGGGTCGTCAGACATGGTCTGAGACCTGCTGGGAAGAACAGCAGCCTGGCCCTGCTACCCCCTGGCTTCTGCTCACAGCACTGACCCCAGCTAATCCAAGAACATGTCACCTATAATGAGAATATTGAAGAAAAATCAACCATCTTTCAGATGTGTCTATATCATGGTACGGTTCATGGGTAAGGTAAGCTGAACACAACATAAAAAAGAAAACTTACAAACCCTGCCTTCATCTCATTAATGATGACTCCTTTAAAGACCAAGGGCATCTGGGGGTCGCTGGAATTCTCATGTTCCAGCCGCCATCCTTCCTGCCTGAGGACAAATAATTATAAGCTGACAGTAACTCAAATACTGAAGTCTGTATCAACTAGTTAATCACTCATGACATACCAGAAATCCAGCTCACGTAAACCTGGGAAAAAGGTGGCATCCAAATACACTGAGAGGAGATTCTGAAAGTCCTTGGGATTTTGTGTGGAAAATGGATCCAGAGTATAATCACTAGCTGGGTACAAAGGAAAAGTGAAATTGTAAAATTTAACAGTTTTCTACTAAAATTATTGAATCTCAAGCCTCATTTCCCCTTTGTCCTAGGATAGTAAGTTGTAGCTATTCTTGAGATGGAGCAGTGGCTCCATGCTCTGGCCCCCAACCTCAGCAGCTGTCCCAGCTCATCACCCTGAGTGCCGGCTTTCCCATCCCATCTCAGGATCTGCACTGGACGGGCACCAGGGCTTTCTTCAGCGAACATCTAAACTCTCTCAAGTGTCTCCAGAGACTTTCACACGTCTACAAAGATGACCTCATTCTGTAAGAGCATGGATTTAACTTGCTCTTCGATGTCACTCCTTCACAGAGTGCACTGTTCATCGTCACCCTATTCACTAGCGTCAGTCTTACTAAAAGTCAAACATCAATGTTAGTGGTAACTCTGGAGGCCTGGCATTGTAAGGATATCCCCAAGAGAAAACTGTTTTGAACCTTTCTGGTAAAAGTTCACGTACCTTTTATTCAAATGCTGGTTTTTATAATCTCGCTACCATGTGGCTTTCCTGAAGAATGAAATTTCTAACGTCCTTCAAGTAGAGAGAGGTAAAAATTTTTCTAGAACATTAATTGCCCACTCCTGTCATCTCTTCTCAGAAACTAACTGAATTCCAGTGGGTGTGCCTGGCAAACGCAAACATGGTTTTCCGTTCAGGATGCTGGTCTTACCTGTGAAGGCGTTCATGAACGTGGAGAGGGACCGGTTCAACATTTTGAAGAAAGGGTCTCTGCACGGATATTTCCGAGACCCACAAAGGATGGTATGCTCAAGAATGTGAGGAACACCGGTACTGTCCATGGGAGTGGTGCCGAACTGCACGCTAGGGAAGAAGGAACGGCACGCCAGGGAAGGGGGAGGAATAAGGAACAGAAGGCCAGGGACTGGGAGGAACAGAACGCTAGGGAAGGAGAATGACTAGAATACAAAACGTTCATCTTAGTGCTGCGGACACAGTTCCCAGATGCATCATCACCTCAGGCTACTAGAAATTATCATTCTGACACCACAATCCTCCAACACAGGGTCTCCCAACTCTAATGTAAATCATTGATTCCGACTATAACATTGTATTTTGATGAGATTGTAAGTCCGTGTAAGCTTTTCCTTATTTTTCAAGATGCTCTGTCAATAAAAATACTAGTGAGATGATATTTAAACCACGTAACATACAGTCAGTGCTTTAAACCAAGCTTGTCTAACCCACAGCCTGCAGTCCGCATGCTCAGGATGGCTTGGAATGCATCCCAACACAATCCCTACACTTTCTTAAAACATTGAAGTCCTCTATTTATTTTTTTTTAGCTCATCAACTGTCCTTAGTGTTAGTGTATTTAGTGTGTGGCCTAAGACAGTTGTGGCACAGGGAAGCCAAAAGATTGGACATCCCTGATTTAAATAAAACATTCAAGACCATGTTCTTACAATGCACGATGTACCTGAACAGATTATTCGTGTCTTCTCTGGCCAGGTGTAAATACCTGGCTCCTCTGTCATCGTGGCTGAACTTCATGGCCGTCAGGAACAACTCGGGAACACATGTCACCTGAGTTAACTGGAAAAACACGAGCAGTTAAACGTAGACAAAATAGCCTGTGAAATGGTGATCTTCGACACACTGAGAAAACTGGCTTTTCTGCCTGAAATTAGATGATGCCGGGAAGCCAGTATTTCAGAGCTGGAGAGAATAGAACCATCCTGTCCAAGTCCCTTATCCTACAAACAAGGAAAGTAAGACCTAAAAAAGGCAGATGAGAATGTGTGTGTATATATGTATATTTTTGAGTGCTTATTACTGGCTAGGTATTTTCCATTTTTTTATTTTTTAAATTTTTTATTCTTTTTTGGCTAGGCATTTTCTAATCATGTCACATAGAATCCTGTGACGGAGGTATTCTCATCCTCATTTACAGATGAAAAAACTGAGGCTCAGGGTGATGAAGCAAGCTGCCCGAATCAGAGCCAGGATTCACCCTGGTGTCTGCCCTTCCCACGGTACTGTGCTGCACCTAAGTCCTAAGTAACACAGCACCCTTTCCAACGCCTGCTGAGTGCCTCCTGATTTTGTGTACTGCACCTCAGTAACACAGCACCCCTTCCAACATCGGCTGTGTGCCTCCTGTTTCTGTGCATATAATCTCCTGTAGTGCGAAGCACGGGTCTGCAGGAGGGGCAATGCTGGAGTGGGCTAGCCGGCGACAGCGGGGAGAGGCTCCAGGATCAGTCTTTGCTTCTCCTAGTTTGGGATGGATTCTCGGTGATAGCTGTAAGCACAAAGCTGGGGCTTCCAGAACAGCTGGAGGGGCTGGGAGGATAGAAATGCCCCCCAAAAAGATGAAAGACTCCCCACTCCTGCGGCAGGGTGGAAGATCTTCTCCTACCTTAGGCAAGCCTCCTGGTAAGTGTCCATACTCTTTGGTATGAAAGAAACTGTCTTCTCTTCCAGTCATGCCAGCCGGCCCTCTCCCTCAATCACATACCACGTCCCTGTGATCACCACGCCACTTGCCACTCCCTCCGTCCAGGTGCCATGAGTCACCTGGCCAAGCGCACACAGAAAGTCACTGGCAGAGGTGAGACCTTGGGTCTCCTCAGCCCAATCTAGGGAGCCTGCCATCCAACAGTCATGCATAAAGCGGCCCACTACAACCTGCATCATCTACCGCTGTTAAATTACTTGTTTCCAAGCTTACCGTACTTTGTATCAGATGATCAATGCATTTAAAATCAGCAGATACAGTGAGATGTCTGCTTTCTAATAATATATAGCTTTAATAATAATAGCGCTCATGGTAGCTATTTCTCAAACAAGAAACATGACTTATCATAAGTTTCTATGGCTGGACACAGTGGCTCATACCTTTAATCCCAGCACTTTGGAAGGCCAAGGTGATATGGTTTGGCCTCGCCCCCACCCAAATCTCATCTTGAATTGTAGTTCCCATAATCCCCACATGTTGTGGGAGGGACCTGGTAGGAGGTAATTGCATCATGAGGGCGGTTCCCCCGTGTTATTCTCATGACGGTGGGTATGTTCTCACGAGATCTGATGGTTTTATAAGGGGCTTCCCCCTTCACTTGTCATTCTCTTCCATACCACCCTGTGAAGAGGTGCCTTCCACCATGATTGTAAGTTTCCTGAGGCTTCCCCAGCCATGCAGAACTGTGAGTCAATTAAACTTCCTTCCTTTTTGGCTCATTCATTATAAATTACCCAGTCTTAGGTATTTCTTCATAGCAGTGTGAGATTAGACTAATACACAAGACAAGAGGATTGCTTGAACTCAGGAGTTTGAGACCAGCCTAGACAACAAAGTTTCCACCTACACCTACCCCTACACACACACACACAAAATGAGCCAGGCGTGGTGACACCTTGTCCCAGTTGCTTGGGAGACTGAGGTGAGAGGATCGCTTGAGCCCAGGAGTTCGAGGCTGCAGTGAGCCAAGATCACACCACCGCACTCCAGCCTGGGCGACAGGGTGAGTCCCAGTCTGAAAAATAAGTACATTTCAGTAAAATTTGAAAAATAAAGGAGAAGAATCTACCACTCTGGGTGAGGCCCTTATTAATACTAGCCAGTACTATAAACTCTGGTGTCTGTCTGCCCGACCTTTGCAGGATTTCACAAATGCACTAAGTCTGTTGTCAGGACTCCCATGCCTGGACCTTGCCTGGAACCCCCTAGTCACTTGTCTGGCTCCCTTTCTGGAGCCCTGCCCAGAGGCAGCTGCTTTCTCACACCACCCTCTCCAGCTCTTCCCTCTCCCCCCAGCAGCAGCAGCTCCCACTCCTCCTCCGGCCCTTGTCCTTGGCCCTCCGCATGGCATCCATCATGTGCCTCCAGTCACAGCCGCGTCAGTCTTTCTAGACAGTAAGCTGTTTGTCTTTTACATTTGCTACAGCATCAAGCATAGCACAGAGCCAACAGCTGGCCAAATATGTGAAGTGTTGTCATTTTTAGTTACTATGCTAAAAAAAAAAAAAAAAAAAAAAAATGGAAAAGGTTTAAGCAAATAACAAAACAAAAAACAAATGAATCCATTTTAATATAAACCCAAGTAAGTATAGGTCCACAATTTCTTCTTTATAATTTTGAAACCCAAATGGCTCAGAAAACTGAAAGATTCTGCAGAAGTTTAGAGCAAACTATTTGATGGCAAAACCTGACTGAACAGATCAGGGCACTGAGTCTTCGTGCTCATACTCAGCGAATCATCAGGTTTGGCCGCAGAAACCTTAGTGTGTCTAGGGTTTCTAGAAGGGAGTGCTATGTTGGGCGGGGCTGTGCAAGTGATGGGAGGAGCTTAGTGAGGGGTGGCTCTTTGCAGGTGAGGAGTGGAGCCTAGTAGGTGGGGATGCAGGTGAGCTGGGCCTTGGGGAGGGGGCTTGCAGGAGATGGGGTGGAGCCAGTGGGGTGGTGCTGCAGGCAAGCTGGGTCTTGGGGGCGGGGCTTGCATGCGAGAGGCGGGGCCTTGTGGGGGCAGGGCTGGCAGAAGAGGGTGGGGCTTGGTGATGGACCGGGCTGTTCAGCTGAGGGTAGTGGCCTCGTCGGGGGCTGCTGGAAGCTGGCCAGGTGAACCTTGGTAATCCTCTCTGGCCTTGGTCCTCTGGCTCAGGCTGTGCCCAGCAGGGAGGCCGGCCCGATCGAGCTGCGGTCTCCACCCTGAGAGCGAGGGCTCCTTTCCCCAGCGCGGGTTAAAGCACCGTGTGTCCACCTGTGCAGTGGCTGGTCCCCATGTGACCTGGAGGGCAGAATCCCTGGGTCCTGCCGCTGGTCCAGGGCGTCTGCTTCCCCATCCTGCAGTTCCTGGGAGGGTCTGTGTGTCCAGGGGGCTCTGATCCCTGCCTCAGGACGACGGGTGAGGGGTCAAGATCGCCCACTGTGGAGCTGGCCTGGATCTTGCTTCTGTGGATCCTCGCTGTGTGGTTCTGGAGCAGTTCTGTCCTCAGGAGAGGGATCCTCACAGCTGCCTCTTGGTGCCATGAGAAGAATTAATAGGACAACCCCCGGGTACCTGCTCGTAGCCCTGGGCAGTGCCAGCCCTGTGTCTCCACCAGTTCCTTCCCTCTGTGCTTCCCCACACTGTCACATCGCCAGCCTTTATTTCCTTTTCCTTGGACCCAGGCAGCGAGTGCCCCGCTGGCCTTGGCAGCCTCTTCTCTAATCTGTCATCAAATCACTTCCTGACGGACAGCACTGACCAGCCATTGGTGTCACCAAAGTCCCACAAAATAGAATCCAATTTTTCTATTAAGGTGTGCAGAGCTGTCCCAGGCCCACAGCCCACAGGCTGGCCTCATTCACCATGGGATCCCTGGTTCTCACCTGGGGCTGGGGGTGCCCCTGGCGTCCGGTGGAGAGTGTTAGGGATGTCCCTCCAGGCCCAGTACGGTCCCCCAGCCAGTGGCCCGCAGATAGCAGCACCCAGCCTGATGTCCCTGTGGCTTCCTGTTCCCCGAGGCCAGCTGTGCTTTGCTGCCTCTTCATCCTCTCAGACGGGTGCCCTCTCTCCACCTTCGCTGGTTAGCAGTGTTCCATCCATTAGAGCTCAAAGCACTGCCTCCCGGCAGCACAGCCCCTTCTCTTGGAAGAAAAAAGGGCCGGGCACGGTGGCTCCATCCTTTAATCCCAGCACTTTGGGAAGCCGTGACAGGCGGATCATGAGGTCAGGAGATTGAGACCATCCTGGCTAACACGGTGAAACCACGCCTATACTAAAAAATACAAAAAAACTAGCCGGGCAAGTGGCTTGTGTCTGTAGTCCCAGCTACTCTGGAGGCTGAGGCAGGAGAATGGCGTAAACCCAGGAGGCAGAGCTTGCAGTGAGCTGAGATCCGACCACTGCACTCCAGCCCAGGCCACAGAGCAAGACTCCGTCTAAAAAAAAAAAAAAAAAAAGAAAACAAAGAAAAAACAGGCTGTGGTATTTGAAAAACAAACAAAACCGTTTGGATTGTTGGTTTGTTGGTTTGTTCTTCGACCTTCACAGGCTCCTAGGTCACACGTTTCAGTGTCTCAGCGAGTGACTTTCTCTCTGGAAGCCGTATCAGCGTCTTGTTTGATGTCAGCCACAGCAGAAAGAAGCGCTCCGTAGGCCCCGTGCTCAGCACCTTGGCATGAGCTCCTGCCATCTTCTGTTCATGATCATCACAGCTCTGTGCAGTGGGCGTCCTCCTGATCCATGTGGGAGGATGGAGGCGGAAGGGTGAGTGACGGCAGGATCACGTGAGGGGTCTCTCTCAAGGTAGGGAGGGGAACCGGCCCAGGACCTCAGTGCCCATCGCATCCTTCTTCCTCCTCCTCTGCCTCTCTGTGACTATTTGACTCAGGCTGCAGGGACAGACATGAGTATGTGCGGAGCGTGTGTGCTCCCCTGGGGGTGTGTGCTCATATTGGCAGGGAGGGATGTGAGCGTGTACGGAGCGTGTGTGCACACCTTGGTGGTGCATGCTGGCATTGACAGGGACAGATGTGAGCGCATACAGAGTGTGTGCTGGCATTGGCAGGGACAGATGTGTACAGAGCATGTGTGCACACCTCGGGGGTGTGTGCTGTTGTTGGCATGGACAGACGTGAGCGTATACAGAGCGTGTGTGTACCCCTGGGGGTGTGTGCTGGTGTTGACTGGGACAGATGTGTACAGAGCGTGTGTGTACACCTCGGGGTTGTGTGTTGATATTGGCACGGACAGACGTGAGTGTGTACAGAGCGTGTGTGTACACCTGGGGGTGTGTGCTGGTGTTGGCACGGACAGACGTGGGCATGTACAGAGCGTGTGTGCACACCTGGGGGTGTGTGCTGGTGTTGGTACGGACAGATGTGAGCGTGTACAGAGCGTGCGTGCACTCCTGAGGGTGGGTGCTTATGTTGTTTTGTAAGCGGCAAATACGTAGCCCTTGCGTCGGGCGGCCCTGCGCCCGTGGTGAGTCCGTCAGTGGACCTCGGGTTGGGGTCTCCATCTCCCCAGACAGCACTCGAGTGTCTTGAGGTTTCAGATTCTTCTTCTCCAGGTACTTGGGCCTCCTCAGGACCAAACATCAGAACGAGCTAACTGCAAACTGCAAGAACGTTCAAATCCATCTTCAGTAGGAAAAACAAAAGCAATTGGAAAAATTTTCCAACATGACCCCGTGGCTAAGCCATTAGATACTCCAGCCAACAGATTGAGTCACTTTAAAATTCACACCGATTAAAATGGTTTTGAGAGTTGCAGAGCTTTGCTGCTAAACCTTGAAATAATTGAAGCGTTCTGCTCCACTTGCTTACTAACTAGGGTTGGAGATAACTTTCAGCCCAAAGTAACAACCTTCTAAATCCAGCTTAGATGCGAGGCTCCCACTGACACAGGAAGAGACAGTGGCCCTTGTTCATTCTCCTGTGTTCACATACTTTGTCATTTTTTTTGTATCCTGATCATCACCTGTGCTTTTCCAATTGAAACTAAAGGGAGTTTAGTTCTGTTTTGGAGAAGCTGTGGTTAGTGGTTTCTTTTCATGGTTTGCTTAATCTCTTAAGTCTGGTGCTTACGTTTACCCAAATGCACTTTTCTTTAGTATGACGATGACATTGCCCAGGGCTTCTCCCTCCATATCTGCTCCCCAGGAGGCCCCCTAGGAATGGGCACTGGAGATCCAGCCGCTCTCCGTTTGCCATTTTCTGTGAGTCCAATGTAGGTTTGGCTCAGAGAAGAAAACAGGCCTCCGGGTTAGGTGCCCCTGACTGCTTGCTTGTGAAATGTTTAACGATAAGGCGCCTTCCAAACTAATTTTACACATTCAGAGTTGCAGCTTGAAGTATCACTGCAGTCATAAGAACAAGAAACTCTCCCATAAAGTAGATAGGCAGAAAAAACCACAAAAATTTAATAAAGTGCAAATAAAATGGTGTTGTAAGAATATACAGTGGGAAATGCTCTGAGTCCAGCCAGATTGGTATGGCGTCCTCTTGTAAATACATTCAGCCACGTGTGGCCCTGATCGCAATCACTACTGTGAATTGTGATCCAGAATGTTCTTGGGGGGCCGATGCCTGGACTGTGCCAGCAGCTGAGTCTGATTGGGCATCACAGCGGTGATGTGCTTAGCATGGCCAGCTGGACTGAGGGGTGGCCACCCGTGCACTCACCACGTGCAGTCGTTATTCTGGTGATGGAGTTGCACGCGGCACGACTTGTCCACCTGGGCTACTTAAAGTACCGGGAACCGAACTGCTGGCGGGTGCCTCCCGACATGGGAGCTGTCTTTTTTATCCAGGGCCCTCTGGTGCTGCAGACACTGGCCGCCGGTCCCTGAGCCCATGGGGAGGCACCAGAGGGCTCTGCTGGGCCATGGCGGTCCCCAAGCAAGTGGTCACTCATTGCTTGTGGAGTGGTCCATGGCCTGTGAGTTTATTCCTGGGGTCTGTGTGGGCAAGGTTAACCAGTTCACAGCTGGGCACTTACACTGGTGACACTAAAGTGGAATCTATATTAGCTCGCATGGGAGTGCGTGAGGAGCTGGGAGGGTGGGGGAGGCTTGGCCCTAGCACTGGAGCCCGGGTTCCTGACATTTCTGTGTCTTCCTGTTAAGGGGCCACCAGGGCCCCCGTGGGTCCTGAAGACAGTGGGTGCCCTATGGACAAGGGGATGAGGAAGACTCTAGAGGCTGTGGGAGGCAAAGAGACAGTCGCTCCCCCAGAGCCAGCCCTGTCGACACCTCGACGTTAGCTGGTGGGACCTGTTTTGGACTCCAGCTTCCAGAAATGGGAGAAAATAAGTCAGTGTTTAGGGCGCTAAATTTGGGGTGATTTAGTGGAGAAATAGAAAACTAGCCCACAAAGGTGCACGCATTGAAATGTGCTCTGTCCAGGTGTTCACAGTGGCCTGACGGGGATGACATCAGGGTTCGGGGAACTGTGCAGTTTTACTGAAGGAAGGGGGCTCACCACGCCTTTCCTCATGTGACTGAAGGTACGTATGCCTGCCACACCGCCCAGGACACGGGGACTAGAATTCTGACTTTATTATGGCAACCAAGCCACAGTCAGAACAGGGTGAGGGCTGAAATGAGCTTCCTGCAGCCTGAACTGGGAAGAGGAATCACAAGTAGTTTGTGTTTTTCTACACAGACCTGTCCTTTCAGATTTTGTTGAGTTCTGGAGAAAGGGAGAAGCCAGGCACACCTCGGCGAGGGACAGTGTTTCTGGAGGTGGGGCGGCTTCAGCCTGAATGTGGCCGTGTGGCTGGGAGGCTCAGAAACTGCCCTCCAAGGGCACCCATCTGTTCCTTTCTGCACTAATACCTCCTTTACAGAAATTCCAGAGCAGTGCGGGAGGCCTCTGGTCTGGATGGGTTTGTGTGGACCGAGGTCACGGGGTGTTGTCCCAAGTACTTATCCTGATCTGGCAGAGGCTCTGTTCCCAAATAATTATTCCACAGTTTCAGAGCCTA
The DNA here is from genome assembly GCF_043159975.1 of Macaca nemestrina. NCBI lineage: Eukaryota > Metazoa > Chordata > Mammalia > Primates > Cercopithecidae > Macaca > Macaca nemestrina. Next base: position 251,878 of record NW_027257569.1, read on the forward strand.
TATCTGAGTGATAGTCTTTTAACTTTGTTGCATGAAAGCAAACAAAGTATGTCTTGAGGGTCTAAAATTCCATTTAGTAGTCACGGCTGTAAACTCATACATGGGGCTTTGGGATGGAGTGAAAACCACCGTCACCTGGCGTGGACGCTGCGTGGTATTTTTAGCGTGGTGGCCTGCTGGTGCCTTGAGCTCCAACTGCAGCGTGAGCAACAGCTGTGCACTTGAGAAATGTGGGCAGGTCAGCTTGCTCCTCCAGGGGCCTGCAGGGATGCGGGTGAGGGGCCTGGGATGAGGCCACATCATTGGGAAGGAGCTTGGTTGTGTCAACAGATATATCTGCCCCTACAGGCCCGCAAGCCAGCCAGAACCCAGTTTTCCTTTGGTCATCTAATGCCAGAAAAAAAACCTGTTTCTTAGAGATTCTCATGATTTATATTAATGAACCATTTGACCATATGTAAAATGTTATAAATGCATGAGGCTTTACAACTTGACAGATGTGTAACTCACATGTTAGGATTGAATCAAACCGTTAAAGATATTTCACTTGAAGGTTTTTAGCATTTTATGCGCAAACCAAATGCCAACAGCATTTTGAAGGAGTATTTTGGAATTTTAAACACAGTGGGACAGTGCTGGGTCTCTGGGATGCTGGTGGGGTGGACGTGACCTCAAGCTCTTGGAGCTTGCAAGCAAGCAGGATTCCTAAATTGTCACACCTGCAGTGCTGGAAGTCAAAGTGGATTTCTGTAAACGAGGTATTAGTGCAATAAGGAACAGATGAGTGCCCTTGGAGGGCAGATTCTGAGCCTCCCAGACACCGCAGGAAGAAGCGGGGGAAGGTGGCAGTTACCCACCAGAACCTGGATGGTGGAGCCAGGATTGCTGGTGGCCCTGGGTGGCATGTCATTACGTGCAATAAGGAATAGGTGACTGCCCTTGAGGGAGGTTTCTCGGCTCCCTTCAGAACCGCAAGTGGAAGACACCCCAAGCTGGGGGGTAGGGGTTCGGTTATCCACTGGAGCCTGGATGGTGGAGCTAGGTTTGCTGGTGGTCCTGCGTGGCAGGTCATTACGTGCAATAAGGAACAGGTAAGCGCCCTTGAGGGCGGTTTCTCGGCCTGCTTCGGAACTGCAAGTGGAAGACTCCCCAAAGTGTGTGTGTGGGGGGGTCGGTTTTCCAGTGGGGCCAGGTTTGCTGGTGGCCGCTGCGTGACAGGTCACTGCGTGGAGCGATGGGAGGTGAGTGGAGTGGGAATAGAGGACGCACCCTCCACAGCTACTGCTGGGAGTTGGCTCTGGTAGCAGAGGGGGCATAGAGGGAGTCCCATCAGGAGCAACACGGCTAGGGTCGCACGTGTGCTGGACGCTGAGGTGTGGCTATATGTGATCTCAGTCTCCACAGCCGCCCTGGGAAGTGGGTTCAGTTACCTTCCCATCTCTTATTTGAGAAATCTCCGGGGCTCACATCACAACTGGGTGAGGTGGAACTAATGTCTCAGACAGGACATTGGCCCCAGAGCCCAGCTCTTAACCCACCCCTGCTGTTTTCAGTCCACCAAGTTTGTAGAGAGGGGTGTGTGGTGGTGGGGGGTGGAAGTCCTGCATTTCAGGAGACGGCTGAGAAACCAACACAGTAGAAGGGGGGCAGGAAATAAACCAGGCAGGAGACACAGGCAGTGCTTGGGAGATCTGCGCGGGGTCTGGGTGTGGGGGTCGCCTCTGGGCCCGTGAACCCCGTTCTGTGCTCCTGGCTTGTCCAACCTTCACCCTCAGCCACATACTGCACGCTTTAGGTGAAATCTCAGTCCCTCACGTGGTGCAGGCATCTTTTCTCCCTGGCTTTGCCTCTCCTTAAATGAGAGTCTCAGTGGGGATGGTGGGGTGGTTGGTGGTCCATGGAATTTGCCCTCCACCCCCATCCTTGTCCTGTCTGGCCTGTTACCTGAATCTGTGTCTCTTCAGAGCCTGCAAATGAGTGGAGGCCACGGCAGCCTCTCGCTGACCGGCCTCTCAAACTTTTTTATTCATCAGAATCATGTTAAATGCTGATTCCTAGGCACCCCATTAGACTCTCTACACCTGCCTGGTGTGGGTACTTTGAGGAAGGTACAGAGGGTTGCTGGGCTGTTCCAGGAGGGAATTTGCATTTGTAGAATGTCCACTGTGCTCCTTCCGGCACTCTACTTTCCACACACATGTGGCATTAAACCTGGGAGACCTCTGGGTGCTGTGCTGGGTGAGGAAGCCCCGGCTGGATGAGGGGCTGCTGGGGCTCGGACTTGATTCCTGGGCTGGGGGCTGCGGGCTTACTCTGTTCAGTGGGCCTGCTGATGGGATGCCCTGGGAAGTCCTGCTGTGCACTCAGGGAGGTACAGAGACACGCTCAGGAAATACAGACCATGGATTTAAAAATTCCTACTGGAAAATCTTTTATGAGCAAATTTGCATCTGACTGAAGACAATCATTGCTTGAATAATTGGATTGTTTACAAAATTGGTCCTATGAACAAACAGATTAGTTTTCATTCATGCCTTGTCTATAACGTAAATAGGAGCTATTACGGCAACCTAAATTAATTTTAAATTTTGTATCAGATTGCATTCCAGATTACAAATGGCTGCTTGATAATCTAATTGATAAAACGGAGGGATTTGGTACTTGGAACCCAGAGTGAAGAGAACAGAATTGCTTTGGTTTCTTAAAAGTGTGTGACAGGGGTGACCTGGGGTGAAGAGAAGTGGCTGGAGTCATTACACTCGAGGAGATGATCTGCCCCAGCTTTTCTCAGCTGTCTTCTGGATAAAACAAAAGAGTGATAAACGTGGAAGACTTCAGCACTGAGTTCGTCTATGCCCTGAGCTTCTCATACGGTCATTAATGTGACCAGGCTGTATCTGTGAAGCCTCCATACAGGCCCAAAGGAATTAGGCTAGAGTAAGGCGGCCGGCGACCTCTGGCGCCTGGGCCACGTGTCATTACCTAAAGCCCTTTTGGGTGAAATGACAGTCGCAATGTCTGTTGTTTGGAGGAGTGTAATCTCATGTATGAGATGTAGATCTTAAACACCAAAGCCAGGAAGCTTGGTGGGAGTGGCCGTCTTCCAAGTGGTTTTCTGTGCTGCCATGGACGAGGTGTGGATGTGTCATCCGTTGGTGAGATCCACTGGTGAAGGGGCTAAGCAAACCCTTGGCTTGGGGTGGGGGGTTTGTGAAGCTACATCTCTTCTGGCATCCCAAGTAAATACATTTTGTAAAACTTGTGCATTTGACCCAGACCCTAACCCTGAGTGTTGAAGTCTGGTGCAGTGTCTTGAGCCTTCTTCTGCATTGAGGGTGAGTGACTGTAAATGACCGATTCCTCAGTGGTGAAAGTTCAAATTTAGCTTCCCTGAGGAAGCCAGACCTCAGTCACCCGTGTCTCCATTGTAAACACTGCGGCCTCTACACGGGTGGATGCAAGTTTCCAGGTCCTCCTTGAAGAAGCAGCCGTGTGGTGCTTGGTGATTTGATAACATCAGCCACCTTCTGTCTTCTGTCTAGTCAGGGTACAAATGATTCTCCTACAAGGAAACGGATCTGGTTTCTTCCCCGATCCATGGAAGAGGCAGCCCACCTAGGGACTGCACCGTCCTCTGCACTTTCACAGCGAAGTCTGTGTCTGTCTGTGAGGAGTGTCATGTGTGTCGTAGGAATCACGGGAATTGCCTTAATTCTTCCACTTTTTGAGGGCTCGGGCAGCTCTGCCTGTTTTACCTGGGATGAGCAGCAGGTGGTCTCTGGCTGCTGTGGGACTAGGGCTTGGGGTGCGTCATCACATCCGGTGGCCTGTCCAGGTGGGCATCATTGTCTTTTGCCTGTTGGCTGAGGCAGCTGTGATGCCATGGGGATCATACTTGTGTCGGGGCCAACCCAGTTCTTCCCATGCACACCTCTCCTGCTGGAGTGCCTTTCCTTATGTTGACGTGTTGAATTAGCGTGGAGAATGTGGAGAGGCTCTGGGCCTCTCCTTCCCATTCTTACTCCCTGGAGCTGTGATGCCCAACAAGGGAGCCCATAGCCAGAGGCTCCTTTAAATTTAATTAGAATAAAGATTTGATTACATAGCCCAAAACATTTGAAAAGAACTTCACAGATTAAATTCCAGATTCAGCCCTTCAGGTCCAGTGACCACGTTTTGGGGCTCAGCAGCTGTAGGTGGCTGTCGTCTTTCAGTGTTGGCTGAGCAGATTGGGACGTTTCCAGTTCAGCAGGCAGTTCTCTTGCATGGTTCTGCCTGTGGTGAGGACACCTTGGCTGGAGAGCCTCGTGGGGATGCCTTAGGCCTCTGGCGGCAGCCAGGCTGCACGGTTCCTGTGCCCCGGGTCCTCTGCAGGCCCAGATGGATCCCACCACAGAGTCAGCACTGCTAGACTTGGGTACTGTGTGTAGACAGGGGAGGGACACGTCCGGGCCTTGCTCACTGGCCTCCTTGGCCAGACTCCCATCTCTGAGTCTTCAGAGGAAATGCATCCACCATCCACACCGTGCACCAGAAGAAAACTGCAGGCTTCTCTGTGGGTGGTGAATTGAGATCATGCAGAGTGACTAGGCTTGGGCTCCTGGGCAGCGTGGAACCTGATGATAGCTTCAGGTGGAACCTGACATGCCTCCAAGTGTACATGGCAAAGAGAATGCAGTGTTGTCAACTTGAATCCAAATGTGCTCCCGTTTTGAGGTGGAAGGTTCTGGGAGTATTGGCCGTTGGTGATTGTCCTGCTGTGGAGTACTTTGAATGCAGGCACTGGTTTAGGGTAACCCTGGTTTCCTGGTCCTGTATGTGGGCATCCCTGAGTGTGCTGAGCTGGAGGTAGGCAGGGCAGATGGGAGGGTGACAAGAGGTCAGGTGTTTCCAGCTGTGGGGAGTGATGCCATCAGATGTCCAAGATCAGGAGGGTGGTGGCCAGGGGATCAAAGCAGGGGTGGGTGGAAATGCCATGTTTTCTGGGGCATGGGGAGGACCTGTTGAGCTCTATTCCTGGGCAACAGTTCTTCCATTCTCAGGAATCTGTGCCATTGTAATTGAGTAGCAAATTCAGTAATTGCTCTAATTACTTACTGTTAAGTCCCCATCCAAATTACCATGAATTAGCAACAGTGACAACAGTTTGCCTGGTCAAGCCTTGCCAAGAAAAACCAGTGGAACTAGTTTTAGTTGCTTTGAGTTCCCTCCAAATCGGATCCTTAGAGGCTTGTGTTCCCACAGCTGCTGCACTTTCTCCTGGGCCTGGCAGGCACATTCCAGACATTCACACCTCAGCTCAGATGCAGGCGTGCACATTATTTACAGAAAATCACACTGTGCTGTGATCGGCTTGAGCTGACGTTTTCTAGGTGGGAGGCGGAGGCCAAGGGACCTGTGAGGGACTGTCCTCTCATTGACTTGTAGCAGGTGCACATCTGTTCTTCAAAAGTTCTAATGGGATGAAATTAGCAATACAAATTTTTGAAATTCACGTGTTATGAACTCTGTTCAGTGATTTCCTCTGAAATGAGAGACTATTTGCAGACCAGACAGTTGGCCTGCAGCTCTCCTTAGAACTGTCCTAGACCTCGATGCCATCCTATGGTCTGTTCCTGAGTGTGGGGTGCGCTGCTTGAAGCAAAACCAAAGGAAAGAACGTGGTCAGTGTGCATCACTACTGCAGCCAGCTCAACGTGCCCACCCATTGGGAGGGGCGCTGGATCACTTAACATTTTAAACACATTTAACACTAAACCAGTAATCAGCCAGTGCTTTCTGTAACCAAGTTATCTGGCTCATGGGAACCTGACACTTGACTTTTCGGAAGAGAATACTTGCTTCTGTGGAGTGTCAATATTTGTCTCATTTCTTGAGACTTTGTTCAAAGTGATGAACGTGTGTAAATTAGGACCTTTTTGTGTAAATTGGGCCACAGAGCTCTCTAGACACAGTCAGGGGGGTAAAAGGCTGTGAAAGATGCCGCCTGATGTGAGCCATGGCCAGGCACTTTGGAACCTGGGATCCCATCTCCAGCCTTTCAAAGGACATAGAGGAATATAAAATGCAGATGAGAGAGTTCATATTTTGGGCATCTCTGTTCTTTGGAAATCAAAGTGCAAAGAACAATTTTTGCCTCGAGGTCTTACCCCATACTTGTTTTTCTCCTGAGGTTTTAAAATTTTCTTAACTGCTTTTTTCTCCACCGATCCTTGGGGAAATTCTGTCTTCATATCTTCTTAAAAGATATGGTTAAATTGAACACTGAAATTTAAAATCATGCTTTCATGTTATTTTTCTTTTAACTGATGTATCTGACATTGGTGAAGAACTAAGTGGGCGTGTTGGTTTACTTTTTTTTTTGAGACAGTCTTGCTGTGTTGCCCAGGCTGGAATGCAGTGGCACGATCTTGGCTCACTGCAGCCTCACCTCCTGGTTCACACCATTCTCCTGCGTCAGCCTCCTGAGTAGCTGGGATTATAAGTGCCTGCCACCATGGCTGGTTCATTTTTCTATTAGTAGAGACAGGGTTTCAACATGTTGACCAGGCTGGTCTTGAACTCCTCACCTCAGGTGATTTGCTCACCTTGGCCTCCCAATGTGCTGGGATTACAGGCATGAGCCACCACACTCGGCCTGGGATATTCTTGATTGTAACTGTAATAGATCCCTTTAATGAAAACAAAACAGAACAACAACAACAACAAAACAGCTGTCTGAAAAGTCCCGAAATTAAAGAGCCCGCTTGGACAGGGATTTGGACACCAGTTGAATGGCCCAGCACAAACCATAGTTACATGGGCCACTCGGCCTGTTAGATCCTTAGGGTATTTGAAGTGGTGGGGACATTTGCATTTCTGCCTCTGAATATCGTGTTAGAATGAATTCGACTAGTGTTGGAGGGCCAGGCTCAGATCCGGGAAAACAAGAGCCCCTGCCCTCACGCCTCTTCTCTTCTATGTGTGTGTGTGTGAGGAAAATAGAAAGCACAAGATATTTTTTTTCAATGAGCTGGAAAGACGGAAAAACAGGCTTAAGATGTTTACTTGTTCAGAAGAAGGGAAGTGCAAGGAATACTCAGCTTTGCTGTTGCTGAAGGAGGCCCCTGGCGGAGGCTGTTTCAGAGGTGGGGTTTCTCTGAGAAAGGTAAGAGGCAAATAGGATGCCCCATCTGGTTTGCCAGAGATGGGGAAAGTTAGCATCCCCAAAACAGCCTCAGCATTCTTTCAAAGGCATCGGAAAACCAGCTATGGTGTGGGACCCTTGTTGGCCGCTGGGTAGATGGAAAACGTTGCTGGTTCTGAGGACTATACTGTTCTTCCACTGCTATAAAGAACTACCTGAGGCTGGATAATAAGGAAAAAAGGTTTAATCGGCATACAGTTCTGTGGGTTGTACAGGCTTCTACATCTAGGGAAACTTACAATCATGATGGAAGGTGAAGGGGAGGCAGGCATGCCTTCACATGGCTGGAAGGGGAGAGAGAGTGAAGGGGAAGGTGCCATGCACCTCAAAACAACCAGATCTCAGGAGTACTATCATGAGGACAACACTTGGGGGATTGTGCTCAACCATTAGAAACCACCCCCATAAGTCAATCACCTCCCACCAGGGCCCACCTCCAACACAGGGTTACAGTTCAGCATGAGATTTGGGTGGGGACACACAGCCACACCATGTCAGGCTTCCCATTCTTCTCCTGCACGTGCTTCACAAATGGTTCTGTCATTGGTTTTTGTTGATATATAATATATGTACGTATTTTCTGAGTGCATGTGATATCTTGATTCATCCCTATATTAATCAAATCTGGGTACTTGGGATGTCTTTCACTTGAAATATTTTCTTTTCCTTGTGCTGGTAATGCTCACGTTATTCTCTTCTAGCTGTTTTGATAATACACAGTAGATGACCCACTGCCATCCCCCTGCTAATTTACCAATAGTAGGTCTTGTGCTCCCATTAGGCTGTGTGTTTGTGCCCGTTGCCAGCCTCTGCCCATCCTGCTTATGAGTGGGCTCTGCTGGGCCCTGTTGACCACCTACTCTTGGCCTCCATGAGATCTGCTCTCAGCTCCTGCTTATGAGTGAGAACATGCGCCGTTTCTTTGCTTGGCTCGTTTGCTTAACGTAATGTCCTCCAGCTCCATCCATGCTGTCGCGGATGACAGGGCTCTCCGCTGTGTGGTGGAGTATTGCTCCTGTGTATGCTCGGGCCACGTTCCCTTCATCCCCTGTTGACGGGCACTCAGGTGATTCCGGACCTTGGCTTCTGTGGATGGTGCTGCACTGAAGCTGGGAGCAGTCACTGGCTTCATATTCGGGGGACGTGAGCCACTTTCATGTTCTCAAGCAGCCTATCCCTAAAGCCCTCTGTGGAATGCTGCATTCCTTTGTGCCCATGGCTTCCACTAGGATGAACCATTGGGAAGTGGATTTGAACTCTTGGGTTTCTCTTTAATTGGTACCCAGCTGCACTGACCAAGCAGGGGTCCCAGTGACCCTGGACACTACCTCACATAAGGTCCAAAGATGTAGTTAGGTTCTTTCTTTAACTTAAAAAAAAAAAAAAAAAAAAAAAAAAAAAAAAAAAAAAAAAAAAAAAAAAAAACGCTATGGACCTGGTTAAGCTATAGCATTATCAGTTAGTGTTTTTCCTATTGGAAAGGTGTATATTTTATTTTCTAAGAAGGAAAGAAATCCTGTTAAATACTCTAACCACAGATTAAATCATGTCAAGGAAAGAGGTACTATTTTGGGAGAAAATTGTCCCTTCATGTCAAAGATCAAGGGGATGACTTCCATTGTTTAATTGAGTTAATTATGAAATCTTAAGTGGTTTTGAGAAGACGAGCTGTGGATGCTGCAAGACATGAGACTGATGCTGATTTAATGTTAGTCAGCCCTGAGAGAATGTGGCTAATATTTAAAGCTTGCTCCAGTATTGCTTGATAGATTGTAAGTTAATGTAAAGATCGGTTTGATGCTTTTATTTTACAAAATATTATTGAGGAAAAGTTTGATAGCCTAGGAAACAGCCTTCAACCAATTTATTCCTAATTTCTATCACCAGAAAAATTTGTCCTGTTAATTCCAGAATTTACTTTTGGAAAGTTCCTGTAAGGAGAGCAGAGGTATTGGTGGTTGAATGATGACTTGAATTTAGGTGAAGGTCGTTAAATATTTCATAGTCATGTTTGTCTTGGTGGTTTTAGCAATTTTATATTAAATTTAGAACTGCGAGTCAAACCAAATGTGTTCTTTTGCTTTTGTGATACTCCTTTGTTTGTATGACTATATTTGTAAAGAATGATAAAATGTGTATAGGGCATTTTCTCTGTGTAGATATTAGGATTTTTAGGGAAACAAATTAATCATTCTTCTAATAGACATTGTGCTGTGTGTTGGGTCCTTTGTATATTAGTTGAATTATTATAATGAGGACCACTTGAAAGTATGTTTCTATACAAGATCTTTTATATGCTGCCTTGTGTTATGCAAAATCCTTCATCCTCTAAGAAGACTAAGTAATGGGTTGGAGGAGAGGTTTAATTCCCCATTAGGTCTATTCCAAATGCCCAGAATTGAATGCAAGTATGAGTTATGTTTTCAAAGTGGGGTGTGTGTGGTGAACTCCTTTTTAGATCATGGGAGGGAGATAAAGCAAAGATCAGAGTTGCTGATGAACATTTGTACATATTCTAGTGGAGAAGTCATATGACTTGACTGCACCTGCGTACTCTGATTTTGGTGTCATTAGTGTCCGTAGCCACAAGCCTCAGCTTAAAAAGAAAGGCTTCCTGGATGGGGAAAATAGGAATCGGTAAGAACCTGAAGTTGTCTGTCATGGCCTGTGAGTCACAGGTAAATAAACCTGCGTGAGGGGACGTTGGCTGTACAGTATTTTCCTTCTGTTTTAAGACTGTCAGAAAAAGGTCAGTTCTATTGCGTTGGGTCCCTGCACCTCACCTTTGCTGCAGAGGGGAGTTGCCATTATTCCTCTTGCCCCCAGTGCCCAGGAGGCTGATACCACATAGAAGACCTGCAGGTCAGCGGAGGTGAACAGACACCGGACACGCTGTGCACCTTGGGACATATCTGAGAAGTGCGTCCTTGCAGCAGGTTTGGGGTGAGGGTGTGTTCCATCTCCTCTGGCTTTGCGGGCCTTTGAAGTTGGTCCTGGAAAGTGAAATTAGTTAATGCTGATCAGCTCGAGGTCAAAGCCGGAATCAGGCTCATCATTTCCTGCAATGTTCACAGCAGCAGCTCGACATGACCTGAAATCCGGATAGTCGAGGTTCCGTCCTGCTTTGTGACTCGGTTGTGTGTGGTCTTGAGAAAGTGAACATGGGTTTTCTTGACTCTGAGGGGGCCGAAGAGACCCGCCCTTCACTAGGGTTGTGTGTGAAGCAGTGGACCCTCCAGTCAGGAGGCAGCAGGGACTCGGGAAAGCCCCACATGCCCTCCAGTTCCCTTACGTTGAAATGGTTTGTACTCGGCCATGCCGGGTCATTTTGGGAGGTAAGTGGGGCGTTCACATGGGGGTATGCAGTATTCTTAGGTGTCAGGTGCGAGAGTTGAATTCGTAGAAGCTGTGCAGATAGGAAAGGGCCTGGCAGGGAGTGCTGTTTACACGGAGCCGATTTAACGCGAGGTCTGCGCTCTCCCTGGGTCCGTGTCTGACCGGTGTCTCCCAGTCTGCAACGGGACGTTCACGTGACTCGGCGCCATCATCCCACTCTGTGTAGATGTCTGAGGATCTGTGCATGGCTGCTGTGTTAGAGTGAGTTATGATAATGAACTGAGAAACAGTGAACAAACCCTGAATTTGTCAGCACTGGTTCCACGGCCAGTTCTGCCGTGGTTGGAGTCATTCATCATAAAGTGTACTGGACTCCTATGCTGAGCTCTGATTTTCAGAGGCCCTTTAACTTGGCAGCTAACCAGCGGCTTCCTTCAGAAGACATTTGAGTCCCCTTTACCTACCAGGGTGGCCCTGGGAGTTTGAAGATGAGTGAGACAAGCCCTCCCTGTCTTGTGGATTTTACTGTCCAGAGGGGAGACAGATGTAGATGGTGAAGGAGGCCCTATCAGAGGTCAGCGCACGTCGGTTTTATTTCTGTAGCACTTGCTGTGTTCAGGCTGTGCCCCGGGCCATGTGCAGAGCATCTGGGGACCCTGCCCATGGCATCCCAGGCACAGCTAGCATCTGCGCCATCTTCATACTTGACCTGAGTTTTGGGGGAAGTACCGAGGACGGCTTCTGCCTTTGCTGGTGAGGGTTGGAAGTCAGGGCAGTCCTCCACAAGGAGATGATCGCCAGCTGATTCCTCAAGAAAGAGAGGTGGTTCCCACAGAGGCAGAGCAGGGCAGCATGCACAGACCTGGGTGTGGGGTCTGGGGCAGGTACATCTGAGTGGGGTCTGCTGGGAGTCAGCGGGAGTGAGGTGTGAAGGCAGTTGGAATGTACAGGATAAATTATCACTAAAGTGATGCTGGGGAAACAGATAAAATCGGGACTCTCTAGGGTAAACGTGGACCTAGGGTTACCCTGGGCGTGGGTGTTTTCAGGCTCTGAAGGCAGAGATTTAGGAAATTGGGCAGAGTTGAGCCCCAGATGAGGATGAAGGCTACCCTTGGGGGGGATGTTGAATGAGACAGGGATGGAAACCCAGTGAATGTCCTGGGGTCAGTCTGGCAGGGAGGCAACAGAGGAGACCGGTGCCCTCAAAGGCCCTGTGGGTCCTGCCTCTCAAAGTGCTGGGATTACAGGCATGAACCACTGCTCCCTACCGTTACTGGTAAAATTTCTAAGCTACTGTCTCTCATACCCACTCCCGTATTTTTTTTTTTTTAAACTAGGTTTATGGCTGTATTTTTTGCAATGGAACCAAACAGTTACCTGTTTGAAGTACAAATAACACGATGTTTAAAAACCAAAAATGTCAATTTGCACAGAAGTTTCCAAATACCCAGTTGGTTTGAGCCTTGCATTGCAGTGCCACTACCTGCTCTTAAATTTCTACACGATGTAGAGATAGTGAGGCAGGGACCACTCGAACATCTTCAAGTTTTGATTCTATTAACTTGGGTATATTTTCAATTATTTTGGCACACCTGTGAGTGTCGCAAGCAATGCCAGGGTATTTATTTTGAAGCTTGTCAAAGGAAGAGTTGGGAAGATTTTCACATTTTTAGAATTTTCATAGTAGTTATAATTTACAAAGAATGTAAAGTTGTGTAGTTATTATTTTGCTTTTCTCTAGATGTGTCCCTAAACAGGGTTGATAACTAATTCTACATCACAGGATTCAGAACTGTACCCTTTTGGAGCCGATGTCTGTAATCGAGGTATTCCGCCTCGTCAGTTCACTTTAAGCATGTTTAAAAGGTTTTCTTTATCCTAGTTGGAACCTGTGGCTATAGTTTGTTTTCACTGCTGAGGAATATTCCATGTTGGAAACTGTAATTCATCTGTTTTTCATATCGATGGGCATTTGGATTATTTTGGGAGGGTGTGTATGTCTATTCAGCCTTCATTTTTTCAGGATTTTTTGTAGAAGATAATGTAACAGTGTAACATCCTCTGCTAGGGAGCCAACACGAACCCTGATTACAGCCTCACAGACACTCACGCCTTGTTACCAATACACAGAACCATTTTCTTAAGTTGAAACACAGTAGCAGAACCTGAAGCCATGTCCTCTGATCTTACACTTGGAATTCACTTTTTATTACTCTGTCTGCTAATTAGGAAGCATATCAATTATACAGAAATCTGAGAATGTATAATTATACGTTTATAACAGAAGAAAACTTATTTTTAATACCCCAGAACACATGGCTATGTTTTTCCCTCATGCCCCACCGTTTTCTTTGCTTGAAATGCGAAATGACACTTGAATGCAGTTTTCTAGAGACTGTTAGACTGGCATAGTTCTTCAGAGACAGAGGATGTAAAGCACATGGAGAATTTCTGTTTGTGGAATGTGATTTCCTGGTGGCCTCATTCAGGCTGCCACTGCCTTCCCCTCTGGCCGCCTGCACCGTGGGACGTCTGAGGAGGTCCCTGTTTCATCCTCTGGAAGTTCTAAAAAGGAAGGAGAGGAGGGCGTGCAGGGTGTGGTACCTTTGTGTTGGTCCTTCGAGCTATTATTTGGAGTCTCGGCTGCCTTGGTTGTTGCTGCCTTTATGTCCCTAGCTCGTGGCTTTGTCCTTGTGTCTAACAGGCAGACAGATGGAAAGGGAAGTTGTATTCAGCCAACAGCTTGATCTTATTCTCAAGGCTCAAATCGACTGGGTATTTGGAGACTTCTATGTAAATTGGCATTTTTGGTTTTTAAACATGGTGTCTTATTTGTACTTCAAATGGGTAACGGGTTCTCTTGGAAAAAATATAGCCATAGAGCTGGTTAAAAAAAAAAAAAAAAAAAAAAAAGGGAGTGGCTGTGAGAGAGCGGCTTAGAAATTACACCAGTAATGGCAGGCCATGGTGGCTTACGCCTGTAATTCCAGCACTTTGAGAGGATGAGGCAGGTGGAGAGGACGAGGTCAGGAGTTCGAGACCAGCCTGGACAACATGGTGAAACCCCGTCTATACTGAAAATATGAAAATTAGCCGGGCATGGTGATAGGCACCTATAATCCCAGCTACTTGGGAGGCTGAGGCAGGAGAATCACTTGTACCCGGGAGGCAGAGGTTGCAGTGAGCCGAGATCGCGCCACTGCACTCCACCCTGGGTGACAGAGCAGAAACTCTATGTCAAAAAAAAACAAAAAACAAAAAACAAAGAAACGACCTCGGTGATGGAAACCTGACTGTGTCATCTGTGATGGAGATGGCGGATTATTTCGTTTTTAGTGACAGGATGAATTGGATATATTTGCAGTATTGATCTTGACAAGGGAAATGGTCAGAACCAAATGTGACGCCCAGCTTGGGCCTCGCCGTTGGCAGAAGACCCTGGTGGGCAACAGACTGGAGACTCAGAGACTGAGGGGCAAATTCTCATGCCGTGATGCTATTGCAGTCACTGCTTCTGGACTCCTGCTGGAGGGAGCGGTCCCCTGGCTTTACAGGCTTTGGTGCAGTGGAGACCTTAGTACCTGCCTCTCCTGGCACACCTGTGGGTTTGGCGAGCAGTGGCAGGGCTGAGGCACAGGTGCTGACACCGGAACGTGGACGGGAGAGGCTGCACACGGTGCGCGGCAGGCATCTGCTCAAGCAGCCCTGGGTTTCCGCAAGGGGGCGGGGCGTTGGTTTTCCTCCTTGAATTTGGGTGGAGAGGGTGTCCTGGGGTGCTGTGTCTGCACTTGTGTTGCTCTGAGGTCAAGGTGTGGCCCCGAGTCCCTGTCCCTCTGCCAAAGTGAGGGTTTGCCCATTTTCAGGTCAGATTTCCCTTGGGTCCTGGCCTCTAGGAGTGGGGGGCATTCGACGGGGGCGTGAGCACGGTGGACGCGAGTCGGCCTCTTCGTCTCCCTCCAGCTCCTGGGCTGTGTGTGAAGAGCTGCCCAGCGGAATCGCCCTCCTGCCTGGTGTTTCATTCACCAGAAATCGTTCTCACTGTGGACTCTTGACTCAAATTTAATCCAGGAATGGAACGTGCTGTTGCTGGATGCCACACATAGCATCAGGAGCCTAGTTGGGGATTATATGATCTTGCCCCACACCTTAAAAGTGAAGACTATAGTTGTCAGGCCTCTGAGCCCAAGCCAAGCCATCGCATCCCCTGTGACTTGCACGTATATATGCCCAGATGGCCTGAAGTAACTGAAGAATCACAAAAGAAGTGCAAATGCCCAGCCTCGACTTAACTGATGACATTCCACCACAAAGGAAGTGAAAATGGCCGGTCCTTGCCTTAAGCGATGATATTTTGTGAAATTCCTTTTCCTGGCTCATCCTGGCTCAAAAAGCTCCCCCACTGAGCACCTTGTGACCCCCACTCCTGCCAGCCAGAGAACAACCCCCCTTTGACTGTAATTTTCCTTTACCTACCCAAATCCTATAAAACGCTCCCACACTTACCTCCCTTCGCTGACTCTTTTCAGACTCAGCCCGCCTGCACCCAGGTGAAATAAACAGCCATGTTGCGCTCACAAAGCCTGTTTGGTGATCTCTTCACACGGACGCGCATGACAGTAGTTAAGGAGATACTGAAGTCTTTGCCAGCTCCAAGAGCTTTTTCAGTTTGTTGGGCCATTTTAGGCAGAAGGAAAAGCTTGCTTAGAGAATCTTACAGAAATGTTTGGTGCAGCGCCGCTAAACCGTGGAATAAATGTGTAACTTTCCATTTCGGCCCTCTGGAAAGAGATGCACTTTGAGTGCACCCTGGCCTGTTCGCTACAAGAATCGGCCGTGTCACCCCGCTTTCCGTGGGTCTGCAGGTGTGCGTGGTCCATTGCCCTGCACTGTGGCCATGGAAGGGAAAGTGATCTGGAATCCTGGCGACAGTTCTCGGTGCGTGTTGATGTGTGCTGCTTTCTACAGGTGAGAACATTTCTGTTTAATAAACATCTCATCAGGATGATTGCAAGATATTTGAGTCTCATTCAATAGTGTTTCTGGGTTCCTTCTGTTTTTAATCTGCTTTCTAGCACTAGGCAAGTGAAGACATGGAAAGTAATAAACCCATCGAACTTGTAGAGACGTGGTGTTGTGTAGGAGCAAACTGTAGCCTCTGGCTCTGTTTAAAGATTGTAGTAAACTCTTACCTGGCGTGGTCAGGGTGTAAATTATTTTGTTTAATCGAAATGTGAATTAGTCAAAGCTGGCACCTACATTGTTGATGAAATACCAGATTTTAAAGGAACATGTCGATATGCCGTAAGATACCAGCAAAGTTCCTCGCTGAGGTTCTGCGCGGGTTCGGAGGAGCTGGGCCTTGCGTCACCAGGGTCGTCTCTGGTAGCAGATGCTCAGTGTTGGGCATTAGTCACTTAGCCTTTCCAAGGCCGAGGAACAGTTCGCTGTGGTGTTTTTAGAACCTGTATTTTGAGTCCGTTTGTCCAACTTGACTCGAAGTTGCTGCCCAGTTTCAGACCTTTGCCTTGCACCGTGCGCTCGTTTTCTTGTCCCCTGATAACTGCCTCAGTTGCCTCCAGCCTGACAGTCGAGCCTCATCGTTCATGGACACAGGCTCCGTGGTGGGGCCCAGGCCGCGACTCCGGCGTGCACAGTTCCGTGCCTGTCACCGTGGTTTATCTCATCACTCCCGGGATCTCCCGTTTAGAGGAAGAGTGTCCGTTTCCTGCAGGCCCTGTGTGGTGTGGAAACCAGCCCTACCTACCTTTCTCCTGTTTGAACTGTACCGTGAAGCTACTTCTGTTCTAGTCAACCGTCAGAATTTAAGGTACGGTGATTTATGTAACTTATCACACGCTTCTCAGCGGTTCTTTATGAATTTCATTCTGTTGTGAAATGATTGCAGTTTTCATGGCTACGCTGGTCTCAGGTTGTGGCCCTTGGTAACTCTCTTGAAATGAATTGCGTTCCCCATTGTGTGTTAAGGTTTTGTCTGGGAGCTGTTGAGGCCTCACCTCTGCTTAGGGCGGTGGCTTTGCTCTCCTGACAAGAGGAAGAATCTTATTAGAGCATTTCTAATGTGGTTTTTGCTTCCAGACAGAATTACTTTTTTCCAGAGACGGCCACTAAAGTTGTAAATTATGCTCAGGAAGACACACGGGTCAGCTGACAGAGTGGAGTCCAGAACAGACCCAAAGAAGCAAAAGCAGTTCAGTGGAATTTGAGACTTTTCAACAAATTTTGCTGGAATTATGGGACAGCCATATGCAAAAGAGTGAAAACAAGGAGAAATTCCTGTATGAAAATGAAGGTGGACCATAGCCCTGAATGTAAAATACCAAACTACGAAACCTGTTAGAAGAAACGGAAATTGTCGAGACCTAGGGTGAGAGCTCTTAGCCATGATACCATGATCCATAATCAAGGAAGAAAACAAGTAGGGTAAGACCCATCAAAATTAAACTTTTAATGTAAAAGACACCCCTAGGGTATTGAAGAGACTCATTTTCTATAGAGGGGGAGAAGATGTCTGTGAACCATGCAGCCGGCAAAGGACTCGTATCCAGAATGCACAGGACTCCCGTGGCTCATGACAGAGAACAAACCACCTGACTTAAAAGCGGAAGAGACCTGAACAGATGCTTCGCTGAGAAGGACGGGAGGATGGCCCAAAAGCATCTGAAATGACCTTCAGCATGACTGGTTGCACCGAGATGTGCACCGAAGCCGCAGTGAATTTGTTCACACCCCTGCTGGAGCGCCTGACATAAGGTCTTCCGACAGCCCCAGGTGCTGGTGAGGACAGGTAGTCGGGACTCTTGTGCGATGCTGGGGTTCAGCATGGTGCAGACAGCTCGGCGGTTTCTTACAAAACTGAACTCACACAAACGTGGGGCCCGGTGACCCCACTCCTGGGTATTTACCCTAGAGAAACAGAAGCTGATGTTCAAGAAAAACTGTGCCCAGATGTTAATAGCACTGTCTGTAGTTGCCCAAAACAGGTTACAATGTGCCGCAGCCATACGTGGAATAAGAAACACCCAGCAGCCCCGAGGCTGGGCTGTTGATCACAGGACACCCTGGGTGCACCTCCAGGCACGATGCCCAGGAAAGAGACAGGCTGAGCCTGCTGCGCTGTGACCTGCCCCTCCGACAATACTCGCAAAAGACAGACCAGTGGGAATGGAGAACATGGAGACGGTGGTTGCTGGGAATGGGCGGGTGTGCTTATGAGGCCTCGTGAGTGGGTCTGGGGCTGTGGGACTGTTCTGCTTGTGTGATGATGATGATGATGGGAATATTTGTGCCGAAATTCACAGAACTGAACACTGTCCACTTTACAGTAATTTTTAAAAGGTGGTAATATGCTCATTTTCAGTACTCTTTTTAATAGAAGATGGAGTTTGCAGATGATTCGTTAAGGCAAGCCTGTCTCAGGGTACCCGGATTGGGTTGGAGTAAGCTCATTTTCAATACTGTTTTTATGGAAGATGGAGTTTGCAGACGATTCATTAGGGGCGTGTCTCAGGGCCCCTAGGTTGTGTTGGGTTGGAAAAGCCTTCCCTGTTGCGGGCAGTAGCATGGGGCATGGAAAGGATATCGCCACGGAAACACATAGAATCCTTTGAGGAAACATGTGCATTTCCAACTTGCTATAAGATAGAATCGGAATTTGTAATGGTTTTGTTTTCTAGAGTCTTGGTAGAATAGGGAGACAGTGTAATGAAAGCTAATTTTGAAATGAAGAATTTTAAAGATTTTCAACAGCAATAGCTCTAGGAAGTCCCTGGAAATGTAAAGATGTTCAGTAGCGATAGCTCTAGGAATAGTCACCCTGGAGTTGCTTCTTGAGCATCAGTTTCCTGGCTGTATCTTCCGACTTTCATTTTTAAGTTTTGCTGTGAGTTGGGGATGTGTGGGAATAGCCATTGGTGTTGGGTAGGATTGGCTCTGTGGGGGATGCATGTGCCCCGAAGCCTGGGGCACTGTTTCAACCTAGCTTGGAACATGGGGACTGTTGTCAGTGGTTGGAGTAAGAGTACCAGCCTGCCAGGCTGGGGGAGCCCACTGGGTGGTCTGGGCACTCTCCTCCCTGCCTGCAGGACAGCAGCTGGAGGAGCTCGTAGGCTGCCTGCCTCGTGGCTGTCAGCGCAGCAGCCCCTCCTGTCACTGGAGCAAGCTTTGGATCCACGAGTCTCTGTGCCTGGACTTGCCTCCTGGGACCTCCACCACTGTCCTGAGGGCCCTGGTGCCACTTTCCCGGTGGGACCCAAGCCTCAGACAGCTGCGACTCCAGATTCGGTTGCTTTCCCTGACGTCTCCTTCCAGCACGAGTGCTCACCTTACTCAGTGTAGAGCCTCAGGTTCCCTCCAGATCCCCAGAGATGGAATCTACCAATTTAACAATATCGTTAGTGACAAGATTTGAGCGGCACTGATTTAACTCAGCTTCCAGAGTTTAAGTTCCCAAGACACAGTCCTGCTCCTTCCCTGTCCTGATCCTGTGTGGCTGGTGTGGATGCGGGGTTTCCAGAGGGTGTGGCTGAGACAGTGGCTGGTTGTAGGGTTTCAGTTGTGTGGAGTGGAGGATCAGTGGACACTGGCTTTCCCAACTCACTTTCTATGTAGCTCCCAGTTTCTCAAAATCATAATTATCTTGGATTCCCTGTGAAACTGGGAGTCAGGCCTTGTGTGCAGTGCTGGGTAGCTATGACAGGGCAGGAGGGAGAGATGAGAACAGGGAGGACGGGTTTGTCAGGGGAAGGAACCCCTTTCTGAATCCCTGTGTTTGTTTTAGGTTAAAGACGAATGGCCGAGTGACAGATGTCTCACCCGTTGTGGCTGGACCTTGCTGTGCTGAACCCTGAGCAGGGGCCCCAGCAGCTGCCTCCTGCCAGGCCGGGGCCACAGGGCTGGGCTTCTGCCTCTAGGGTGGGTTGCAAGGGCTCATGCCAAGGTACAAGGGTCTGCACAGCTCCTGTGTGACCTGAGGGGCATGTGGGAAGCTGGTCTGGTCTCCTTACCTGGGAGAAGCTGAGCTCACCTGGGCCAGAGCCTCTGGGAAGGTAGGAAGGCAGAGGCCTGGAATTCCTGCTTTCCCCAGACAGCAAGAAAGCTCAGTGTTGCACCTGCTCTGAGATGCCCTCAGCAGCCATATATAGTCGATGTTAACATGAGGGAAGATGCCAATTAACCCGGCTCTGTGGGGAGCTTTGAGGAGTCCAGGCCCTGGGCCCCGGGCTTTTTAATATGTTCCTTCCTGAACAAAAAACAAAAGATCCCTGTGGCTGATGCCAACTGCGTGGCATAGGACATACCGAGCTTGTATGGGGCTTGCTCCTGCGTTTCCTTGGTGCTCCTCCCAGCCCCCACGAACACCAGCCGTTCCAGGCTGAGGCTTGTCCTGGTTTAGACCCTCGTTGGTGGGGTCTGTGATCCTGGATCGAGGGCCCAAGCACTTCTTTCATTATTAAAATGATTCACCTGAGACGCATGACTGCCTCTAAACATCTCGCGAGCATGAGATACAGCCAGTGCCGCCGCACCAAGCTCATAATTCTAGTAGAAAGGAGAAATTTTACTTTTAATGTTCTCCTGGGACTCAGATGCAAATATTCAATTCCCGATTAACTTTGAAGACCTTGAGAACCTCTGAGATTCCTTGGAAACCACTCCTTGGCCCCACGACTAACTGTCCTGCAGAAGGAGGCTGGGGTGGTCCGCGGGGGAGGGCCGGGTTGTCC
This sequence comes from Macaca nemestrina, assembly GCF_043159975.1. Classification (NCBI taxonomy): domain Eukaryota; kingdom Metazoa; phylum Chordata; class Mammalia; order Primates; family Cercopithecidae; genus Macaca; species Macaca nemestrina. Next base: position 272,146 of record NW_027257569.1, read on the forward strand.
TCGGGGTCTGGGGTCCTGCTGCGTTCTCCAGGATTCCTTCCGTTTCATCATTAGTCCCAGCTCTTCAGCAGGTGGAGCAGATTCAGACATTTCCATTATTTTGTTCCCGTGTTGCCTCAGTTAACTTAATCAATATTTACCAGAATTAATTGATGGCCAGATGGGAATGATTGGTGATTCCCGGACACAGGCAGCCTGTATAGATCAGCGTGTTACAGTGTCTGATTTCTGAGATGTTGGTCCACACCTTCTCAGGAACACACTTTCAGGGGTAGATTCCTGTGCAGGAGAAGCCGTTTTTCCCCGAGACGCGGTGGCGGCCCCTGCACTGGCATGCAGGTTGGCTGTGTGACTGGGCAGGGCTGGACGTGCTCCTGCCCGCCCCTGCGCTGGGCGCCTGCCTCAGCCCCACATCTGCGTCGAGGGTGCCTGCCATGGTTCCCCCAGCTCGAGGTCATAGAATTGTACCTTCCTTGACACATTTCTGCATAGAGATGATTAGAGCTGGGGGCTGAATCTCAATCTGACATGCATGCAGGTAAATTATTCACGTGAATGACTTGGGTTCTCTGCGTTCAGGGTCAGGAGGCGTGAGGTGGGTTTGGAGACAGCTGCCTGGCCTCAGGAAGTTTCTCTCAGAGCCTGTTTCTTTCTCTAACAAAGTAAATGATTCCCACCTCACCGGGCTTGACACGCTCAGTACTCAGATGCTGTCTGGTCTTTATTATAGTTAGTATTTGGTGAACAGCGTGGCTGGTAAGAAAATGCATTATCTTTACAATTTATAGAATGTCATACAAGGTAAGCATGAAACTGGGACACTATCCTAATCTGAAGATGCTGGTGCTTACTCTTCTCCTTAAGCATTTTATTGTAATTCTGGCCTGTGTCAGCCGAGTCATATGATGGCACCACGTGCATGATGCCAGCTCTCAGGCACCGTGGAAGGGGGAGCCTGAGGCTGCCAGGTAGCATCCCTCCTGCCTCCAGCCCTCAGGGGTTTCTCTCTCTCTCTCTCCTTCCCTCTGTCCCTCCCTGCCCCCCACTCCCCTCCCTGCCCCCTTCCCCCTCCCTGCCCCCCTCCCCCCTCCCTGTCCCCCTCTCTCTTCCCTCCCCTGTCCCCCCTCCTGCCCCCCCTCCCTGCCCCCCTCACTTATTCTACAACAGAGGCCCAGACTTTGACAAATCCCGGCTGGGCCTATTTAACACTTGGCTGGGAAACCAGAGGGAAAGGGGCCCAGTTACTACAGAAATCCAGAGAATTGAAATAGAATGTGATCTACTTTTGTGTCTTTTTTTTTATTTTAATCTGAATATAAAAAGCAAGTGTCAAAATCGGTGCTAACTGCGCCACACAGCTCCGAGTCTGTCTTGTCTGGGCTCAGTGGGTTCCCACGCCCTGGCCTTCTCCATGAGCATCTGGACATGCCGTGGGCTGCAGAAAGCATTCAGTTACGGTCCTTTGAAAGTTCCAGAGTCACATTTAATACAAATCTTCACATTCATCCATGGCCAAGTCTTGATTTAATAACAGATATTGCAGGTCTTTGGGTGGGGCTCAGCCTCTGTTTTAGAAGCAGCCGTGCCATCCAGGGGGCAGGTCCGTGTGGGCTGGCGACCCAGTCCTGGCAGTGGGGGTCCTTGAAGTTCTAGAATGTAGTGATTCAACCTGTGGCATAAATATAAAGCCTCATGTGCCCCCCTGAGAAGCTGGGGCTTCCCCTCAGTACTGTGGTGTGCTGTGTTTGTGATTGTGCCAGATGTTAAAAGAGTGAGGGAGATGCCTAAAAACCAGGCTCCCAAAGACAGCCCTTCATGTCTGGTGCTTTCACGTGTGTATGCACACCTGTTTGACGTGTGTACACCTGCTTCATGTGTGCACCTGCTTCATGTGTGTACACCTGTTCGTGTGTGCATGTACCTGTTTGGCGCAAGTGCCTGTTTTGCACGTGTACGCCTGTGCATTCACCACCCTGTATTGCGTCATACATTGTATTTTACAGATCGCTTTTCACTTTGTATTGTGAGCTTGTAACGATTTTATGAAGAAAAGAGGGGACCCTGGCAGCCTTTGGCTCTGAGAAACGTGGTGTCGTGGGAACAGATGAGACAGCCCAGGTGAGGCTGGCAGAGGCCATCGTGTCCTGGGAGCCCATGCGCATCCACTGTCTGTCTCAGTGTGACAAGTAACCCCAAACCCTAGTGGCTTAAGGCAACATACACGTATGACTGTATGGCTTCTACAGGTTGCAAATTCAGGGCAGCCCTGCTGAGTGGTTCTGGCCCAGTCCCCTTGGGTCACCGTGAAGATGCTGTCCAGGGCTGCGGCCATCCGTAGGCTCAGCTGGGCTGGAGGTTCTGCTCCAGGATGCTATGCTGATGTGTCTACAGGCGGACACCTGGTCCCCCACACCTGGCCCCTCCCTGGGGCTTCCAGGTGCATCCCTGCCCAGGGCCGCTCCTTTCCCCAGAGACGTGGGAGTGCTGGTCTTACACCCAATGTCAGGGTGGCCGGTCCCCTGGGCCATACTGACCAGCCCTGAGCTCTGCGGGAGGGAGCATGCAGCCGTATGAGCCCCAGGAGGGAGGTCATGGGGCCATCAAGCGCTGGCTTCTGGGCCATGTGAGAAGCCTTGGGTGTTGCCTTAAAGCTGAGGAAAGTGGCAGAATCTGGCTGGGAGCTGGAGAGAGAGGAGAGCATGCGTGTGGGTTTGACAGGCCGTGAAGGTCGGGACAGGGCTACGAAGTACTCATGTGTACAGATCCCTTCCAGGGTTAGGGCTCACAGTGTTCCTCTGTGACTCAAGGTACGTGCTTGTTGAGGGTGGTTTTCTGTGTTTGATGCATCAAGAAAAAGGTTGTTTTCAGTGCGGTAGGTGTTGGGGGTGAGTCTGGGGCTGCTGATCCCAGAGGAATGTCCTGGAATGGAAGTGTGGACAGGGCGGAGGGCCAGGCCCAACAGGCAACAGTGTGGAGGGAGAGAGGTTTGTTGCATGTGGCCGGTAGATGGTGACGTGTTGGAGTGACAGGGTCTGTGAGGGAAGAGCCGTGTTCAGTCTAAGGGCATCGAGTTTGCTGAGGAATCTCCGAAATGTCCTGGTAGAGACGGGTAGCAGCTGCCGGGGCGTGCGGATCCCCCGCTCGGGAAGGTGCGGGTGGCTGTGTGAGGACAGCCTGAGGTCCGGGTGCCAGAGATGGTGGCGTGTGCAGCAGGGCCTAGGACAAGCCTGGGATTCGATTGTGGAAGAGGTGGGTGCTGTGAGGGAAAGGCGGCTGCGACTGAACTCTACTGTGATTTCCGTGATAATGTGAGGTGTGTTGGGGGCAGGGTCAGGAGCAAAGACTTGTTTCCCCTACTCAGCGGCTACTCCTGCAGGGCTGGGCGACAGTGGAGGTCGCGCAGGAAGGTGTTCACTGAAGCCCGTGCTCTGTGACTTGACGGGTGTTCCTCCCATGAGGGTGGAATGGAGACTGGACACTGGATGGCTTGTTGGGACCTGCGTCCTGCGTGGCCCCACGTGTAGTGGGCTCACAGCAGAGCTTGAGTCCTTCCTTTACAGATACTTTTCAGAGTTCGCCCGCCTTTAGATTCTCTGATTAACCTGTCTGAGGCGGGTCCCAGGAATCTGCCACCTGCCAGGCCAGGAGGTTGCCCGCATGTGGCTGGTCCCCTGACACTCTGAGAAACGTGACTCGAGAGGATCACCCGAGTTTCCTAAATATGAGTCACCTGCCTTCTCTTTGCTTTCATGCCTCCCCCAGGGTGGGCCAGTCCTGTCAGCCACAGCGATACCTGCATGCTGGGGTTACAAGGAGATTGGGGCGTGGTCCCCCAGGGAGATTCGGTGACTGAGGATGCTGTCATAGCAGCCAACATGTCCTTATTGTTTTCACTTTTAATGAAGTTCACTTGCTAGGTTTTCCGATGCACAATGGCGTCCTTGTGAAAAATTGATGATCAAGGAAGCAAAGAAGTGTGGGAAAATGATCCTGCCCTTAAACCTAAAAAACGATAAAACAGCAAAGAGCCTGGAAGAGCCCATGAATCTCCTCATGGGGCAGTGAGGAGACACCTCAGTAATGGCTTAAAAAAGAAATCAGATAATACTGAAGAAAACGTAGACTAAATTTTGGGTCTCCTATGAGTAAAGAGATTATGGTTGACATTTTGCAGGCATGCATTTTTACACTTAATTATTTTTCTTTGTTGGATTTAGAATTAGTCACAAGAAACACGATTTTTTTTAACTGAAAAAACATTGGGGTAAGTATACGAAGTCTAATCCCTTTGTGATATTTCTGTACTGTGAGACTCCAGATACAAAATTGAAGCCCAGACTCTGTCTCTAACGAACCGGAGAGCGAAGTGGTCATCTCCTTCAGGACAGTCTGGCCTCCAAGCGTCTGGCCATCCTCCCAGTCTTGGGCACACCTGCATCACTGATGCTTCCTGCCAGGCTGTGACTCTGTGCCCAGGTTTCAGGAGCACCTGGAACAGTTTCCTGGGGGCTCCTGCTTTGTCCTGGCTCCTGGAAGCACAAGTTTTTGATGAAGGACTCTCCCCACCGCCAGGTAACTCGGTGATTGCCCCCCAGGCTGTATTTCTCGCATGGGGCGCAGAGACTCTGGGCATGGTGTCCTGGCCCTGGAGCCAGCTCTAGGACTGCATGGCGGCCTTGCCTCTGGGAACAGGGCAGTGGGGAGGAGAAGGGAACCAGGGTCTTGCCCCTTCTGTGTCTCAAGAACAGGGAACACATCATCACACTCCCTTCCACCATTTACAGCCCAAGCTTATGTGTGAAGTATTTAAGTTATTTTATAACTTATAACTTCCCTTGACAATGAAGTATTTTATATAAGCAGCACATAGAAAGTGACAATTTTAATACCCTATCAAGCAAGATCTAAACAATAAGGAGCAGATATCACTGTAGAAAAGTTACTTTCTCCAGGAAACATTTATCTACTGCAGGTGGAAATGAATCATCGCTTCCTCCTTGGTGGTTCCTGATGAGCCTGTGAAATTCTGTCCTGTTCACCACTGTTACAGTTACGAGCTATATCTTTTCTTCTATGATGTTTATTTCTTGCCTCTTCACCACCGTTACAGTTACAAGCTATACCTTTCCTTCTGTGATGTATATTTCTTGAAGGCATGGGCTAAATCCTAATTCCACAGTATTCAATGCACATATTCAAGAGACACTTGTTTGAATGCATGGATTAATGGCAAATAGATGTGGTGACTTCACTTTTAATTCATTATGCCAAACTTCAAGTGTTTACACACACAATTTTATGGTCCTTTGGATAAACTGGGCTTCTGTGCAGGGTGGTTAGAGATAGAGTGCAGCAAATGGCTCTGTGCCTCTAGGCTCATGAAGGGCTTGAGGGACTTGGTTGGCGGCACTTGTGTTGAAAACTCAGTTCCGCTAATCCATTCAAGTGACCTGCCAGCACACACAGCCCTGCTTCCCAGGTGATTTCTGCAGAGGCTTCTCCTGAATGCCCCAGGTGAACGTAGGTTCAGCCTGCACTGCTGGGCTTCCACAGCAAGCCAAGTGCAGGGACGAGGGAGAAGGGGGCAGGACCTGACTCTTCCTGGGCCCCAGCGCCTGTGTAGGGACGCTGCCTGGCCTAGCTCTTCTTGAGGAGGTCAGGGAAACGATGGCATGGAGGGGGTGTTGGCATGAGCCGCTTGCTCAAACACGGATCCCAGGTCTGTGTGGGAGGCAAAATAGAAACGTATGTGGATATTGTCAGTAACATAGCAAATATTGGGCTTCTTCCCTAGGGTGGCTGACCCTCTCGCTCATCTGCTGAGCAAAGGCCAGGCGTGGACTTCTGGGCCTCCACAGTGAGCTTTTCCCAGGCTCTGTGCACTCCGTGGAGATGGCTGGAGCCAGGGCAGACATGGGGTGTTTGCCCCCTTTTTTTTTTTTTTTTTTTTGAGACGGAGTGTTCCTCTGTCGCCCAGGCTTGAATGCAGTAGTGCTGTCTCCACTCACTGCAACCTCCACCTCCCGGGTTCACGCCACTCTCCTGCCTCAGCCTCCTGAGTAGCTGGGACTACAGGTGCCCGCCACCATGCCCGGCTAACTTTTTGTGCTTTTAGTAGAGACGGGGTTTCACCATGTTGGCCAGGATGGTCTCAATCTCCTGACCTCGTGATCTGCCCACCTCGGCCTCCCAAAGTGCTGGGATTACAGGCGTGAGCCACCGTACCCGGCCAGGTGTTTGTCAGTTTTTGAAAGCTACATTTAAGGAATGAAATAGACCAAACAATTACTTATTTTTGAATATTGAATACTTAGTCTACCAGAACACTTAAATATATTTAATGTATTCAATAATAAGGAAGAACTTTCCCTCTGTTTCCAAAGCAAAAGTATAAACAACCTTTTACTTGGCAGGGACTTCACTCTGTTTCTAAAAAAGCCAGCAAGCACTTTTCCTGAAATAGACTCATCTGTTCTTCTGCATAGACCCTATTAACTTTTTAGCTATATTTCTGCTGTATCTTGATGTGATAGATTATAGAAAATTTCTTGCTACTGGAACTTTCACGATGCTTTCCTTTTAAACATCAGATAGAAAGTATGGATAGTAAATCTCAGATTAGTTGCCATCCTTGGTCTTCGTAGAGCTGCCACCAACAGCCTCCATCAGTTACAACAGAGTGAGTCTCCCCAGCAACCCGGCTTAGATTGCAGACCGAGCCAGGCTCACCGAGGATTCAGTGCAATGTCTTCCGAAGCTGTAGCCACTGCTCTCAGAGGAGACTTGAGAAGCCCTCCCTTTGATGCCTGCACGTGGCTGTTCTCAGATCACAGTAGCTGCAGCAGCATCTTGGAGGATGCTGGCAGGGGTGTCCTGGGTATTGACACCACGGGCAGGGGCCTGCAGTGTCTGAGTAAAATGGGCCATGACACCGAGCAGCCTAGAGGAGTCTGTAGCCACGTTTCAAAGGTGCAGTGGCCTGAAGTGAACCCCAGAGCACTGAGGAGACTGGAGTTGACCTGTCATGACTCCATTGAGAGAGCTGGCTGAATTCTGTACCTGTGTGGGCAAAAGATGGCTCTTTATGCTTGGCGCCTTCCCAGGCCAGGGCTGGGGAGGTTGTCTGCACAGCTAGTGGGAGCTTGACTCTGTTGAGTCCCTCAGCTTTCTGTGAGCCCAAGGAAGACAGACATGCCGAGCTCTCCTGGAGGAGAGGCCCCTGATAAGTCGAAGCTGAGCTTCAGGACCTTGTGGTGTGCAGGGCGGATTCGGAGTCGGTGCGTGCTGCGTGGGGGCCTGGATGCTGTTGTCACTAATTGGGCTCAGCAGACGCTGCCGGTGGACGTGGCTCCTGTGGTACTTGGTTTTCTCCTCACAGGAGTGGGTTTCCCTGCGGTGAAGGTGTCGGTGCTATGACAGGCAGCCTGACAGGAGGAAGGCGCTTGTGGGGTTTTGCCCTGAGGCCACCTTCCTCTTGAGGAGCAAGAAGGGGGTTTGGGATCCTGCTTCCAGCTGCGTTCCCTTGCTAGGTTCTTGGCCTCAGGGGCCAGGAGAAGCTGAGTGCAGGCCTGTAGCCTGGACCCCTTCCGCAGCCTCCGCGGTGCTTGTGGTGGTATGCGGGACGTGGCCCTTGGAACTCCAAGCCCTACCCTGGCATGCCCGTCCGTTGGGGCATCTCAGGCACCTGCTGTGTGCCAGGCTTCATGGTGGGGTGGGTGGTAGCAAGGGCTGTGGGGTAGAGGGGGCACCGTACCCAGATGATGATGAGAAGCATCAGGGAGGCACTTCAGGTAGTCACAGCAGAGCTGAGACCTGCAAGAAGGGAACTGACTGTGGGTGTTGGGGCTCAGGGAGCTGCTTCTACCAGAGCCACAGCGGCCAGTGAGGGCAGAGCGGGGGACTGAGGCCCAGGGAAGCCATGTGCACGGTTCACATCAGGTGTGCAGGTCTGCCGGGCTGTGCTGCCCTTCTCAGTCCTGGCTGGGCCTGGGGTCCCAGAGGGAATTGAGGGTCCTTGCATCTCCCTCTTCTTGCTTCCCTGTTGCTTCCTGGTCAAGGGATGCTTGTTTATTGCAACTCTGGCAGTTATTCTGAATATTAAGAGGGTTTCGCAAAATTGTAGGGAGAGAGGGACTAGGGATTCATTTCTTTTTTTTTTCTCCCCCTGATTTTACACGGAGGCTTCTGCTGTCCCTTAGTGTGGAGGCAGAGTGCAGATGCTCTGCAGTTATCTGTACAGGAAGAGAAGAGGTGCTGGGAAGTCACAGACCTGATCGTTGCAATAGCACTGACATTTTAAAATGGGAGAATGCTGATGTCTACAATAAGCAGAGTAAAACTTCAGTAGCTTCAATACAAAGATGCCGAGATGATCTTAGAGCCATTTCGTCCTTAGATCCTTCTGCAGTGTGGAGTGTGACATCTCTACCAGCCTCTGGTCCGTGGCTGCCTGTGGGTAACTGAATGCTTGGGGTGCAAATGAGAAACTGAACTTCTAATTGCATTTAGTTTTAGTCATATTTAAACAGCTATAATGGGCCGGGCACCGTGGCTCATGCCTGTATTCCCAGCAGTTTGGGAGGTCGAGGCGGGTGGATCACATGAGGTCAGGTGTTCGAGACCAGCCTGGCCAACAGGGTGAAATCCCATCTCTACTAAAAATACAAAAAATGAGCTGGGCGTGATGACAGGCGCCTGTAATCCCAGCTACTCGGGAGGCCAAGGCAGGAGAATCACTTGAACTCGAGAGCCAGAGGTTGCAACGAGCTGAGATTGTGCCACTGCACTCCAGCCTGGGTGACAGAGGGAGACTGTCTTAAGAAAAAAAATTTTTTTAAACCCTGCGTGCCCCTAGTTGCTTCTGTAGGAGACGGCCTGGTTCCCGAAGGTAGACTTTGTGTTGAGGACTCTGCAGCGTCAGGCTGGAGACAGTCTCCCTTCCTAGCAGCGTGGGCCGCTGGGCTGCTCTTCTACCAGAAGGGATGGTGGCATCTCTGGGAGGTATCTGTGGACTCAGATCTCTGTGGATTAGTGACTTGTGTTACTCACAGATACTTAATTTTATGGATAAATGAATACCTGGACTGGCTGCAACTTCAGGGCGAGATTCGGGAGTAGGGAGTGAAAAGTGACAAGGGGACCCAGGCCTTGTCCTGCCGCCCCCAGGACCTGATCGGGACGCCTTCCCGTCCGAAGCCCCCAGCACCTGGTCGGGGCATCCCTCCCCTCTGAAGCCCCCAGCACCTGGTCGGGGGGCCCTCCCCTCTGCAGCCTCATCACCTGGTTGGGACAACCCTCCTCTCTGAAGCTCTGGCACCTGATCGGGCATCCCTCCCTCCTGAAGCCCCCAGCACCTGGTCGGGGCGCCCCTCCCCTCTGAAGTCCCCAACACCTGGTCAGGGGCGCCCTTCCTCCCTGAAGCCCCCAGACCCTTCTGGCCTGCGGTGCTGCTTCACCAAATGCTGCCCTTGGCTGTTTTCAAGGAGTTACTGGCACCGGAGCAGGCTGCATGTGTCATTTCTTCACGGATCTGGGGTGTCAGTGAAGTCGGTGAAGCTCATTTTTCTCGTCTTCCTCCTCATGTGCCACATCTCACCTGTTGTCTGTCCGAGTTCGTGTGTGTGCATGTTGTGCGTTCTCAGGCTGTACTCAGTGCTTAGGTGATAAGAACGTCTTAGAGCAAATGGACCGTCTGCTCCTACAGGACGCTGTGGGTTAATCGAGACACAGTTTACTTGTGGGGTTTAAATTTCCTGGGTGTGTTGGAGGCGATTAGGGGGAAACAAGGTCTAAATAAAGCCCCTGGGAATGAGGAAGGCAATAATGAAAACAGTAAGTTTATACACACTTAGCAGTTGATTTAATTTGAAGGTGAATTTTGCATTTTGGGGACTCCTAAAGCTACTGTTCCTAGGGATTCCTTGATGAGCTTCTTGTTTTCTGTCAAGTAGAAAGTAAAGTGGATCAGTTTTGCCTTTAATTCTGACTGACTAGAATCTACTTCCCTTTCCCCACATTCACGTTAGGGTGGGGATTGGACTATAGAAGACCTGTAGGATCTCTTTATTTCTGATCTTAAAATGAATTTTTTCTTTACTCACTTTTTTTATTGGTGAGTTGCTATTTTTTCCTTCAATGCACTGTTCTTTGGGAAATGTACTATATTTATAACGAACTTTAAATGTACACAATGGTTCTAAATTGCTACTTTAAAGTTAGATATAACATCTTAATCAAAATGTCATCCATAAATCAGGCACAGTCTGAGGCCTGGAGACCCCTCTTGTCACTTCCAGCCGTATCTCCTTCCCTGGCCACGTTGCCTCTGGCCACGTCTCCTCCCCCCACCACGCCGTGTCATCCCCCCACCATATCACCTCTAGCCACATCACCTCTGGCCTCGCTGCCTGCCTTCCTCCCTCCCTCCTGGTGGCCTCCGTGGCTCCTGCTGACTGCCCTCCCGAGGGTCTGTTCGAGGCTCTTTCCCCATTTTCTGCTCCCGAGTGGGTCTCGGGGCCTGGACATTTCACAGGATGCAAGGTTTTTTCCCTTCCAGCCGTGGATCTCTGGGCGACAGCTCCTCCTCCTCACCGCTGGCCTTGACTCTCACCAAGGAGGAAAGTTCAGCTCCAGCTGAACCCGATACAGGGCTGTGGGTCTCTAGGGTGGGTGTTGCCTTCTCCTGAACAGGCTGTGGCAGAGGAAGGTCTGGCCGTACTTGAGCTGTGAGCGATGCTCTCAGAGATCCAGCATCCTGCAAACCCAGGTGCTGAAGGTTCCTCCTCCACCGTCCTGCAGGGAGAGGGGTCTGTTCCTGCTTCCCCTCAACCCGAGCTGACTTCTTGTCTGTTCTCTACACCTAGCCCTTAAGAGCAGTTATTGTTAAAAATAATCATCTAGCAGACAAACACCATAAGGTGACAGCCTGGGAGGGTAGATGGGGGCTGGAGGGTGGTTTCCTGAGCAGCAGAGTTCAGTTTCCTGTTTTGGCGTCACTTGACCCAAGGGCCCCCAGATAATTGAAATATTGTCAGCAAAACACCCATGTTGTATCTGAGTTTTTTTTTAAAGGAATGGGTGCAAACTTCTAACAGGGACCTGACAAAAGAGAAGGATTTCTTCTCTGCAAAGTGAAGGTCGGGGCTGGTTGGCATTTGCCATCTGTGACTAGCCAGGGACCCAGGCTGCTTCCTTTCTGCTGCCCGACTCCTGACCCTCCAACTCCTGCCCCTGTTCCCACCAGCAGGAAGAAGAACGGGAAGGTGCCTTTTCCCCTTTAAGGGGATGAGGTGAGAGTTGCGCCTGTCATTTCGCTAGTCCCTGGGGTGATTCTCCAGCATGGATGGGAGTTGGGTTTGGCGGCCTGAGCCCTGTGAAGCTGGGGTTGCTGTTCCCTGAGCAGCAGGAAGCCTGGACTCTGGGAAGTGGGGTCAGAGGGTAGCCTTTGCTGCATCCACAGGAGGGGGCCCCTCGTCCCAGTTGACATCATCACTGCAGAGGGGGGTGTGGGCTTCATGGTCCATTGATAAATAGAACGTTATCTTTTTTTTTTTTTAAGTACATCAAACCCTAATTCCTTCAGCATTTACTAAAGTGGCATTTTGTAATTCCACATGATTTCTTTATACCCGCAGGAGAGAATGCTTCCTGTAAACCAGAAGCGTCTCTGAGATAGTTCTCAGCCCATCCAGAAAGTTCATTTTCCCAAATTAAAGACACAGCCTCAGGCGGGGTTGAGGACACACCCGGGACACAGCCTCAGGCGGGGTTGAGGACACACCCGGGACACAGCCTCAGGAGGGGCTGAGGACGCACCGTGACAGTCTCAGGTCCTGGACGTGTGCCCAAGGTGTTTGAGGCACAACTTGGTCTTACACATTTCAGGGAGATGTGAGACATCAATATATGTGAGATGTACGTTGGTTCGGTCCAGGAAAGAGGGATGACTCGAAGCAGGGAGGCGTTTCCAGGTCACAGGTAGATCAGAGACAGATGTGTTTCCGGTGAGCCTTTCCGGAGAAAGCAGTAAGATCCGCATTTATCTCCGTGTGCAGATGGTGACATTGAGTTCTGCCCTCTGTCCCTGAGGAATTTCCTTGTGGACCAACGGCTGTGAGGGGGAGGTACGTGGCTTTTTTTTCTCTTCTTCCAGTCTCTGTTAGGAGCATGGGAGGTAGGTTTGCCCTAAGCCGTTCCCCCACCTTGTCTTCCCTTTAGCTTAGTGAATTTGGGGTCCTGAGATGTACTTTCACCTCACACTTCTGAGCACACTGCACTCTAAACAGTGTTGTAGGAGGCCGTCTAACTGATTTAGAAGAAGAAACTATTTGGAAGGACTTGAGCACCTTCCTCCTTGAGAGAAACAAGCCTTCGTTTATTTGCCCCGAGGCTGTTATGCTGTCCCGGGCTGTGCGGCCTTAGAAAGCTTGTGCCTCTCTGAGCGCCTGCCTGTGGAATCTGGTGACTTTGAAGTTAATCCAGCAGCTACAGGTTTTGGAAAGCAGATTGTCTCTTAAAGTGTTGGTGATTATGATTCTAACACCGTAATTTCAACGTGTACTTTCCACCCTTCTTTCTTTGTCTCCTCATACCCTGAGATGCTGCTGCATTTGCCCTTAGGCTTCATTGAGGGAGGGTCAGTTCTGGCCCTTTCTTTAGATATTGACCTTGAATGGACAGAATCGAGATTCAGAAAAACCCTTGAGCTGTGAGAGTGTGCTGATATCTATGTAAGTGGAATTCATGTGTTGAACTCAGTAAGAGTTTAAGAAATATCAATTCTAGGCTGGGCATAGTGGCTCACACCTGTAATCCCAGCACCTTGGGAGGCTGAGGTGGGCAGATTCACTTTTGAACCCAGGCATTTGAGACCAGCCTGGGCAACATAGCAAGACCCTGACTCTACAAAAAAGTAAATAATGGTGCTGTGCACCTGTGGTCCCAGCTAGTCAGGAGGCTGAGGCTGGAGGATCACCCACGCCTGGGAGATTGAAGTTGCCGGATCACCCACGCCTGGGAGGTTGAGGCTGCAGTGAATCGTGATAGCACCACTGTACTTATGGTGCGCTGTGCCTGAGTGACAGAACAAGAACCCCTGCCACCACACACACACACACACACACACACACACACACACACACACACACACAATCAATTCTAAATGGACAAAAACGAGACCTTTTAAGTGGAAAAACATCGTGTTTGGTTGCTCTACTTAGGTAACTGTTGACTCACTTGCCAGTAAGAAAATGCAGTGACCAGTTCTGCTGGGACCACCTGTTAAGGCTACTCTGGGCCTCATGGTTTGAGAAGGGTCTGTCCAGGGGAGAGTGGGAGTGGCTTAAGGGCCTAGAAGCCAGTTCTTGTGGTTCAGCATGACTGTGGGTGTGGAGCTGGGGGCAGGGCTCTCCAGGGCATGAGTGGGTAAACGGATGGGCTTCCAGGATGAGCCCCAGTGACTTTGCCTGGTTTACATCCGTTCAATACAAATCCACAGGATCTTACTCTAGAAGCTTCTGCCTGGGCTGATGGACTGGCCTGGGGCCAGAGGGTGCCTTCTGATGTAGGAAGAGCACTTAGTCACCTAGATCTAGGATTTATGGCACTGCAGGGGACTCGTCACACTCGGAGTAGCAGCCATCTGCATTGTAGACTTGGTTCTAGGCGAAGTATTTTGGAAGCTGTTGGTACCCTGTGTTCTGTTTATCTGTAAAACAAGTTAGAGTTGTAACTAGTTAAAACCTATTTTTAAAATTTTGCCACAGAATATGGTAGTTGTGGTGGAGCCTGTCCAGAGACCCCCACACTCGGGCGCTGCCGCGTGCTGGGGTTGCAGGCGTTGCCTGCATCAGCTGTCCCTCCTGGCGTGTCTGTGTTCTTGACACGGGAGCCCATCGAGGCTCGGCCTGTGGGACTCGTGCAGCCATTTGTCCATATTCCTCTGAGGTTCTGCAGACTTCACGGTCCCGTGGCAGAGCATACGGTATCTACTTGCATCCTGATTTCCCCAAACCCCAGGACGGGCCAAGAATTCCTTACACACAACTGCAGAGGGCTCCGTGGTGTGGATTTGCAGGTGACACAGCCTTTCCCCAGCTCGGCCTTCATCTCCAGAGTTGGCTTTAGGGCGATAGAAGCTTCCATCAGACTGGGGGGGCCCTGAAGCTTTGGTGGTAGGAATTGGGTGACCAGCACGGATGATACCCCATTTCTTTACATTTGTAGCAATAGTTGTTAACATGACCACGAGATGTACAGAGAAAGGAAAAAAGGAGGTTTTATTTTCAAAGTAAGTCTGTGCTTTGGGAAATGTGGTCTCGGGGAAGCTGTAAGCACGCTTCCCTCAGGAGTGGGGGAGGCCGCGACGTTAAACGTTCCGGTTTTTGTTCGCTGTGTGTGTTCATCAGGTTCATGGAATATCTGAACGTTTACAGAGAAAGTGGGGTTTCTTCATCCGGTTCATGGAATGTCTGAACAGTTACAGGGAACATCTAGCACACATGCAGTGAGTTAACCTGTAACATCCATGTTCACCTTGGGGCGAGCATAACATTTGAAATGAGGTGGACTCAGCGTGTCATGTACAAAGGTGATCTGTTGGGCGCAGACGTTTATGCGCAGCCTCAGTCACAGCCAGGACTGGCGTGCTGCAGCTCGTCACTGGAAGCAGAGTCGCCCTGTGGAATAAAGCCCGGCTCACAGTGGCACGTCGGGATACTCTGGGCTGTCAATCTCTTAGACTGTGGCAGACATGGAGACTCAGTATCGCGTGCACAGCCGGGCAACCGGGGTGCATCCTCCTTAGAGACCACACAGCCGGTCGGCAAGGTGGATGTCCAGGCAGATGGCCCTGACAGGCTCGCTGCGCGGTGGTGAATTAGGAATTTGTTAGCAAAGAAATGAAACTCACCTGTGGGTCCCAGCTACTTGGAAGGCTGAGGCGGGAGGATTGCTTGAGCCAGAAGGTCAAGGCCACGATGAGCCATGATTGTAATACTGCACTCCAGCCTGGGCGACAGAGCGAGACTCCGACTCAAAAAATAAAAGAAAGCAAGCTAAACCTTACTCTCCATAGCAGGAGGGAGAATTTATCAAAGTAACTGCAACAAAAATCTTAGATGATGATGTAATTTCAGTGGTTAAGTGAGCTGTCCAGCCCATGTGGCTGGCTCACAACGCAGCAGACAACGGTGCTTCTGCAGCTGCCCTCCCAGCTGATGGCTCGTGGACATTTTCTGTTTTCCCATATCTCTCTTTTGGATACCTAGCTCGCTCCTTTATAGCTAAGTGTCAGTAAAACACATTGTCTATTTTGAGACCTAACTATTGTGTCTTTTAAGGACAGAAAATGAAGCAGGTGACAGGAGTTGTGGCAACGTGGTGAATGGATTTAGATGGATATTTAATACTTGGTACCCCTCTGATCCCTTCTTCCTGTCTCATGCTTAATTACAACTGCCGCCTCCTAGGACAGAACACTTTCAGTTCTGTGAGTAGGAATTAAACATTTTCTAAATCAGAAGTTTCAGTTAGGCAGTATTTTACATGAATGCCCAGTTCCTAAGTGCTCACTGTACTGATGTGTGGTGTAGAGGAAGGAACAGGGGCTTGGGGCTGGGTCTATGGCGCAGTGTCCTGGTTCCCACCTGTGAGATGAGGGCCATGAGATGGCCTTAGAAGGTTCAGACTGTGGGATTGAATGGATCTGCCCACTCCTTAGAAGCTTCGAGTCTAACTCAACTTGGCCTGGTTTTAGGGAGATGCCGGCAGCGCTGTCCTCACAGGTCACTGGGAGGGGCTCTGGCACCGTCCCCGTCAGGTATCTCATGATCAGCCCAGCTTGCCCATCTCAGAAGCTGCTGGTCGTGTTCTTGTTCCTGTTGTTTCTTGCCTATTACTTAGGTTCTGTT
Organism: Macaca nemestrina; assembly: GCF_043159975.1. Lineage (NCBI taxonomy): Eukaryota > Metazoa > Chordata > Mammalia > Primates > Cercopithecidae > Macaca > Macaca nemestrina. Next base: position 288,054 of record NW_027257569.1, read on the forward strand.
CATGTGGGGACCTAGGAAGTTCCACAGTGAGAGGAGAGCCGCTGAGCCGCCTTCCTGCCTGGACGCCAGCCCCACGGAGGACCGTGACTGCTTGAGGTTGGCTTCTGCCCCCGGCCTCACCTGTGGACGCATTGATGCAGTGGTACTTTCTAAGCTCCTGGGGCACACAGTGCTGTTGTGTGGATCCACAGGACACTGGCGTTCAAGCACGTGCTCCCAGAGAAGAGGACCCTGCGGGCGCTGATGCTGGGAGCTGGCCGAGAGTCCAGCTTGTGAGACTCCCTGGGACGTGCACAGCTGCCATCTGCGCAGCCCCTCCTGACGCCAAGATGGTCGTGCAATAAATGCACAAAGCGCAACTCCAGCAAGAAGCCGCCAAGTGTCCACATCCGGGATATCCACCACGGTGGCTTTTTGGTGTTAATACGATGAATGTGAGCAGCAGGTGGTCTGCGTTCTGGGGGTGTGTGACTGTGCCACTGCAGTTTTGTTCTCATGTCTTGAGCATGAATGGCTCCTGATGAGGGTAGGTAAGGATGCTGTGATCAGAGACTCTGCAGTATTGTAGCTTGAGGAACCAAGCAGGCTTTCTCTCTTGCAAACCCTTCAAGGGGAGGAAGTTCCAGGCTGGTGATTACTCCGTGAGGTATTCAGGGATCCAGGTTCCTTCCAGACCCCTGCTTTGCGTTCCCAAGGACACGGCTGTCCTTGCTGTGGTTGGGACTGGGTGATTGCCACGCTGCCAGGGCTAGAGGTGGGGGAGGCTTGGCTTAGGGTGAGAGTGGCCATGATTTACCTAATCTACATAATGACAGGGAGCTGGGAGTAAAGTGTAGCCATGGCCTGGAGGATGGATGATGGATGTTGTTGAACGACTGGCTGCATTCACCACAGCTGGCCCAGGGATGGGAAGGATGGCTGATTGTGTCGTTCAATTGTACCTGGTTCTTTCAGATTTGACTTCCTTATGGATTTTCTGCTATAAAGAGAAGAGAGCCTGTGGTTCTAGGCCAAGCATCTCACTCATCTCATAACATCTTGTATCCCTTAAGCCAACATTTATGTCAAGTTTTAGAAGTCCTATGAACTGGCAAGCATTTCTCCATCTGGTGTAACCATCGGGTTTTATATCTCTGTCTGCATCTCTATTTACATCTATGTGGTTATTTGACACTCTGTAGTACATTTGTAATAGGTTCTATTTGGTGGAAGTTACTTTCAACACACCCTTGCTGCTACTAGAATTTTCAAGGTTGCAAGTAGAAAGGAGAGAATAAAAACCATATCTTCTCTAATTTTAAAATTTGTTCCTCAAATCACACCAGAAGTACAAATACTACAAATTACAAAAGCAGCCAGAATCAAGGTTAAGAGATTTCTGGGTGATTCTGGCTAATCAGCAGTATTTGCTGAGGTGTGTGCAGCAGAGCAACATGCCAAGAAGCCCGGGATGGGGGAGAGTTGGGAGGCCAGGCTGTGACTTCAGATGTGCTGTTGCCTCAGGAGAGGAGCTAGATGCAGAGAGGATAAGTGGCCTCAGGTGCGACCACCGACGTCCTTGCCACGGTATGGGGGTCTTTGTGAACTGAGTTATGAAGCCAGTGAAGGCCGTGCAGGTGTCAGAGAATCCAGGCCAGACGCGACGGGTGGAGGCTTGGCGGAGGTGAGGAGCCAGACAGCCTCGCTAAATGTGCGGTGGCTCACTGCAGACAGCACCCATCAGTCGCCAGACAGACGGGCTTGATCTTCAGCCCTTATGGCAGCTGCCTTTATTCTGCTGCCTCCACCTTCTGAGACCTATAGGTGTCGCAAATGTGTGTTTTTTAAACAGATCTGGATGAGTTGCTTTCCGTACAACACTCCTGGACAGAAGGAGGCTGGTTCTCCACAATGGCACCAGGGACTTGGCGGGGACTGGTGGGACAGAGCCTCAGGGCACAGCACCAGCTCCCTGGGAGAAGACGGTGCCTGCGGGATGGAGGAAAGAAGCAGCACACAGTGCTGAGGCGTGAACTCTACGTTGCTCTTAGACATGACACACATGCCTTCCGGAAGTTTCCATGAAGCACCATTAAAGCCACCAGTGTGGACGGGTCCTGAGATCAGGAGACCCAGAACATACTTGTATTTGAAATCCTTCACGTGCTGTAATCTCTTCAAGGAGGACCACAAGTCGTCTCTAATAATGTTGTAAAATTAATTTTTTATTAAGTGCCATGGCTTTTTTTTTTTTTTTTTTGTAGGGTAGGGCTGATGTGTGACAGTAAAACAGATGCAGTGACACAGCTGGTGGGCGTTGGTTCTGGGCCCCAGTTGGGCAGTTGTATGAAAATGAAAAGTCTCCACAGTGGTATGAACCGAAACACCTGGATTACGTATTTTCCTGTATTTAACATAAATGCACACATTTGTATGCGAAACACACAGTTTTCCATATGTAAAAAAAATTCACACCTTTAAGTATTTAGCATAGAAACAGCTGTGCAGCGTCTTCTCCCTGCCTACAGCCACCCGGACGTTCTGAGTGGAAACTACGCTGCTGTGGGTTTTGTGAGTGGTGAGCCGTGCACAGATATGTGCTGTGTTTGCTGTGTCCGCTGACGCGAGCCCTGGTCATTCCTGTTTCAGGTGGATGCTTTCCCTTGTAGTTCCCTTCTCTTGTTCTGTTTGTAAGTTCAGTAAACTCGGGACCAATGGTGAGAGTAGGTGTAGAGGAACGCGGTGTCGGCAATTGAGGAAAATCCATGCCAGGCGTTGCAGAAGGAGGAGGCGTGCGGGGTTCTGTTGCCTGTGTGAGCCATGAGTGGTGACGGCCTCTGGGCAGTAGCTCATCTGGGCTACTTGGAAATGCAGATTCCTGGGCACAGACCTGAGAAGCCCTGGAGTGACCACCCTCCAGGGATTCCGCCCAAACTTGGCCATCTTGTCTCCTGGCAGGTCACCCGTGCCCAGCTGTCTCATCGACATGCCTGGCCATTGCAGAGTTAGCTGAGTCATCTGCACAGCTGGTGTGGGTGTGCCGATGGGTGTACGGGGCTGGCCCGTCTTCCTTTCTCCCCCTATGAAGTGTTTGAAGGTCTGTTATCCTACCCTATTCTCTCCCTGTCCTCAGTGTGCAAGCAGGAGGTTCATTTTCACTTGCAGATGAGGAAAATTCTGAAGTCTCATAAAGTAGCCAGGATCTTCTTCAGAATCTTCTTTGTTCCAATCAGCTCTGATATTTTCACTTGGAAAGACTTTTCCTCAAACACTTTGCCTTCGTTCTGTATGAGAAGTGCTGTAGAATTTCCTTTTGTTTTAGTAATTAGTATCTGTTCTGTTGTCCATCACAAATGTATATATTTTCATTCTGAGACACACGGAGTCAGCCTTTGTAGTCCAGAGGGATTCCATCAGAAATCACATTCCAAATAGCTGTGGATTTGGGAATTGCAAAAGTCAAATGCTATCTTGATTTGAGGCTTTAGGAGCTTTAGAAATTTTGAAATTATAAAAAGAAAATGACAAAATTAAGTGTGTTTAAAACAAAAGAGATTTTATGCTGTGGGTTTTAATGGCTGTGATGCATTATTTGGTTATCTTTAAGGATGTCATGTTCCACTCAAATTACAAATACATTAAATAATTTAAATATAAGGTGACCCCTTCAGAACACCATGGATTTCGTCTTGATCTTCTGCCCTTGAAAATGTGATTTTTTTTTTCTTTTTGAAAATGTGATTGTCTTTAACTGTGTGTCTAGACCATCTCATCTGAATTGCTTTGGAAACATCTGCACGGGCATCTTTCTATTCTTGGATATAGAGAGACATCATTACGCTTGAAAATAGCGAAAGTCCAGTAGAGCAGTTATTCTTAAACTAATGAGCTCTAGTTGGAAATCAATGTGTGTAGCAAGTTATAGAATCTCTCAGTGAAAGTGATTATTTAAAATAGAAATTGAGAGAGTGCAGTGCGTTCTGTTTTTAAAATAAAATGCCAATAGAGAACGTTTTGTTCGCAAGAATGTAAAATGTTACATCTTTGTTTAGAATTTAAGGATAGTAATTTGTTTGTGAGATCTTTGTGACTGAGATTTGAAATCTTAACTATGGTTTATCATCAATGTTTTATACATATGCACATATACATATATATGTAAGGTACATAAAAGGAAAATAAGCATGTATGTATTTACATTTATATACACTTTTATAATGTATATACTTCTAGTCACACATAGGTCTAAGTGACTATGATTTGATGACCATGAGGGTAATTAAATAATTTGCCTGCTCTTAGCCTTGCTTTTGCATCTGAGCAAGGACCCTGCGAAGTGCGCCTCCCACGTTCCAGGCCTCACACAGCCCGTGCCACGATTTGGAAGCAGGAGTTTGTCTTCAGCCACTTCGGGAAGCAGGTGGTTACCAGGATTGCCTAGAGCTCCAGGCTGTCTCCAGTCCCAGCCTCCCTGGGGTAGAAGTTGCCCCACCAGGGGCCTGGATATGGACGTTAGGGCCTGGAGCCAGGAACTGCTCTGGAAGGAGGGCCCCTATCACTGCTGGGCATGAGAACTGAGGACAGGAGCTGGAACCAGCCTCGGGCCACTGCACGGCCTCCCAGGAGTGCTTGCGGGAAGCCCCAGCAGCCCTTTCCTGACCCCACAGCCAGCATCAAACTCTGTGAGATTCCCTTGGCCCACCCCTCAGGTTCCTAAAATGGTTAGGGTGTCCTGGGCTGTGAATTTTTAAGTCTAGGCTACAAAGTCCTGGGACAGACTCACAGCATTCTTTATGTAGAAACGACGAGTGTGCTGGTAACTCAGAGCAGGCACTGCGCCCTCACCCCAGGGTCCTTTGCGCCAGGTGGAAACCAGTGTGTGGGCCACTCACAGTCCCTGCACCCTCACTCCAGGCATTGCTCTTTGGTTTCTTAATTAAAAGCCTTGAGAACGAAAATGGGTTCTCCCCAGAGTAGAGTTTCCGGTTACGGAGGCTCACCTGTAAATGCCGTGCCAGGTCAAATATGCTGAGATCTGGTCCAGGTCCTGCTTCCTGCCCATGGCCAAGGCAGGTATTTCATTTGGGAGGTGACCCAGAGGGACATCTGAGAGGCCTGGCCTGTCCCCGAGGGATGAAGCCGCTGGCCTTCTCACAGTGCTCTGGCCTCCATCAGCTCCTCCCTACCTGCAAATTGCCTGCTTTTATGTTGCCATCATTGGAGATATGTTAGGGACTTCATATGGAGCGACCCCTATAGGACCAAGCAGATCGTGGAAAGGTGGGAACCAGGGTTGGGAGGGTGGTGACCACGACCAAAATGAGAACCATGGTGGGCTGGGAGGTCCATCTTCTGTCTAAAGTGTTTTTAAAAATAAAACACTGTCTCAGGAGCATGAGAAGGCAGGCCACAGATGGGGAGAATGTATCTGTAAAAGACTCATCTGATAAAGGCTGTTATCCAAACTGTGCAAGGAACTCTCAAAACTCAACAAGAAAATGAACAACATTATTAAAAATGGACCAAAGACCTGAGCAGATACCCCAAAAAAAGAAGATACACAGATGGCAAACCTACACATGGAAAGATGGCCCGCATCTTATATCATAGGGTGAGGCGTCACTGTGCACCCAGCAGCCTGGTCAATACTGGAACTCCGACACCACCGCGTGCTGGCGGATGTGAGGGCATCAGGACCCTCAGTCATCACTGGGGGAAGTGGGGCAGCTGCTGTGGGAGGCAGCGTGGCGGTTTTCCATGGAACTAAGCACTCCGACCACAGGAGCAATCACAGTCCTGGACGTTTACTCGGAGGAGCTGAAAGTTTACTTCCATGCGGAAATGTGCACACAGATGTTGACAGCAGCTTTATTTATAATTGCCAAAACTAGAAAGCAACCAACATGTGCTTCAGTAGGTGAACGGATAAACTGTGCTGTATCAGAAACTGGGATATTCTTCAGCGCTAAAAAGAACTGGACCACTAAGCCATGAAAAGACACAGATCTTTTAAGTGCATGTTGCTAAGTGAGTCTCCAATCTGGAAAGGCTGTCTGCTGTCTGAGTCCAACCACAGGACAGTCTGGAAAAGGCAAAGCTGTGGAGACAGTAAAACGGTCAGCGGCTGCCAGGGGTTGGGGATAAGGGAGGGATGAACGGGAGGAGCATTGGGGGATGTTTAGGGTGGAGAAGCAACTCGGGGTGGGGCTTTCATGGGGGATCCATGCCGTTCTACGTCTGTGAAACCCACAGAGTGAGCAGCAGCAGACTGAGCCCTCATGTGAGCTGTGGACTCTGGGTGATGGTGCCGTGTTGATGCGGGTCTGTCGGTCTTACGGACGTGCTGGTCCAGTGGGGGCAGGAGAATGATGGGAGGCTCTGCCTGTGGTGGGGAGGAAGATATGTGAGGACTTTGTACTTTTCTCCTGATTTTGCTATGAACTGAAAACTGCTTTTAAAAACGTCTACTGAAAAGGTAAACAAAAAAGAGTGCTGGCCAGATAGCATCTGTGTGAGGGTGTGGCCTGTGTTCTACATTCAGGATTTCCCTGTTAGAATACACATATCTAAATTATTCAGAAGTTAAATTTTGCATTAAGTAACTCACTACAAAGTTAATTACAGCATCAGCTTGAACACTGCCAGGATAGCCAGGATCCTGTATCCTGACCAGCTTCTCCCCTTACAGGTACAGTGACGCACATGGCCTCACCCCAGTGAGCAGCAGGGCTGGGATCGGGAGTCAGGCTTTGGGGGGCAGAGAGGAAGTGAGATCGAGGAGCCTGTGGCAGGGAGCCAGCAGGGATTTTTTTTTTTAACCAGTTTTCCTTATTGCTGAGGGCTTCTTAGACTTGGGGAGTCCCCACTCTCGGGCACCTCAGAAACCAAAGGCTGCTCCTAATCCTCATGTTCCAGATGCCTCAGGGGAGGTACCTGGGTTGTTGGGTGCAGTTCCTGGAGGCAGAGCAGGGAGGTGCTCAGGCAGGTCAGGATGGCCTCAGGACATGCGGCTCAGTGAGTGAAAAAGGGTTCACATTTCCTGGAGAGCCCTCGTCTCTAACCACGGAAAACCCAGACTCCTTCCAACTGGGATGTGCATCTCATGTAAAAGTTGTTACACCCAGAAAGAAAGCCAGTGGATATAGAATTTTTTTGTATGCAGAAATTACTTTAAATTTGTTTGTAACCTTATCCTTTTCTTTCCCCATCTTAGTGTCTAGTAACTTTCTGCAGGTAACGCACACATCTTAGGAGAGCGCTGTATTTCAGTTGCTGTTGGCTCTGATGTGACTTTGTCGTGTCTGAGGTTCTACCCAGAGCGTGGCGCTCTCTGCTGAGTGTTGCTTGTTGAAGGCCCATGTGGAACCTTTCCCTGTAAGCTCATTGACCCCAGCAGTCTTGGTTCAGAAACCTTTGGACTCGCTGAGACTTCACACGGCCTTCTAAACTTTCTTGCGTGACCTTTTCATTTTAGTGTTCCCCATTGATTCAGATGTTTTCCAGAAGGTAAGTAAGCTGCTGAATGCAGGGTAGTGGGTGCCCTCCATTGGCCGTGGGGAGAAGCATCGCTCTTTCTCCGGGTGGAGCTTCCCTCCCGCCATGGTGGGCTCCAAGATGGAGCAAGGTTCTTTGGCAGAAATAATCGTCAAAGGCCCGTGTCTCAGCGGCAGGGTGGCTGTGGGTGTGCGGCCTCGCGGCCATACCGGCCCCTTCCTGTCAATGGCACCAAGGAGAGGAGCAAGGGGGGAGGCCTGGGATCTGTGTTTCTGAGACGTTGTCCCTTTGTAACTAGACATGCCCAGAAAGTGTTGGAGATAAGCAGGAGACCGTGTCTGTCCCTAATGAGCTCAGGCGTGCCCTTGAGAGGGTCAGGTTTCTGTGCGGTTGATCTGAACTCAGCCTGGCTGTGGCAGTGCAGGTGACTGCTGGGCTATGGCAAGGCTGCACCCACTCTCCGTCTGAAACAGCCCCCTTCCCAGGGTCGTGGTGCCAGCTGGGCGCCCAGGCCTGTCTTCCCGCCAGGACGGAGGCCCCGTGTATGTGGGGGGCTGCTTTATTGCCGTATCCAATGCCACGCGGGGTCAGCACTCAGGAAACATGTGCTGTGTGGGTCAGCGATTGAGTTCAGAAACCTGGAAAACTCAGCAGTGCAGGCTTTGGGCATGACCCATCCAGCCCTGGGGCTCTTTCTCTGAATTTCCTTCCATGATATCCTCCTCATCCCAGGGACCCGTGTCCCCGCACAGCTGTTGGCAGCTTCACAACTTCCTCTTCCTCCCTTCCCAGGCCCAGGTGTGGCTGGGGTAGCTAGTGGCTGTGCAGACCCCACAACCGGTAGATCATTGATGCCAACAGCTTGGGCCTGGGTTACCTGAGGCAAGGACTCCAGTGCACGCCTGAGCTCACCCTGAATGGCAGGATCGAAAGGCCTTGGGTTGCAGACAGGGTGGTTGGATATTGAAGGACAATCTGCAAAGGAGAAGGGGAAATGGGTGTGCTGGATGGACAGCTGGAGGAGTCTGTGCAGAGCCTGGGACCCAGTACAGATGCAGAGCTGGCATGGGGAATCCGGTGACACGGCCACCGTGGAAGTGGGCAAAGTCAAAGATTTCAGACCGGCATGGAGGGGATGGTCTAAAACGATCCTCCTTTTCCTTTAATCCTAGCAACTGCTGGCTTACGGGGTGGGGGAATGAGATCTGTGGTGGCGGCGAGGAGAGACAGGGATTTTAATTAAAGCCCTCTTTCTGGGAGAGGGGAGTAGCCGTCTCTGTAGGATGGTGAGCATTGTCATCTCAGGCAGCTCAGGCTGCTGTAACGAAACACCATTGACTGAGTGGCTTATGAACAACAAGAATTTGTTTCTCACAGTTCTGGAGGCTGGAAGGCAGGATCAGGGTGCCGCATGGGGGGGGTTCTGGTGTGGGCCCCTTCCTGGTTCGCTCATACCTTCTCTCTGGCCCTGACACAGTGGGAGGGCGATGGATTTGCTGGGCTCCTTTCTGAGGCACAAACCTCATTCACGGGGCTCCAGCCTTGGGAACTCATCACCTCCCAAAGACCACCTGACAGCATCACAATGAGGGTGAGGATTTCAACCCGTGTTTTGAGGGACAGGCGGGCAGTTCATAACCTTCACCCTCTTTGTGTATTTCTGACTCATCATGGAGTCTGCATTCGGCTCTCCAGGGGACAGAGCCTGTGTGGACACTGAGCGAGGTCAGAGCTGCAAGAATGTACACATTGGGGGCAAGGGAGCTGCTGGGGTGTGAGAACGGGGTTTCAGCGTCAATCGGAGCTGCTTTCCTGGCAAATGTACTCATAAGCTATCCTGGCAACATTTGCTTTTCACGAAGAGTCAGTCCGGCAGTGGGGGCAGCAGGCGGTGTTGCCAGAAGCTTGGAACTGATGGGCAGCAGAGAAGGGGCAGAGGCCACGACCTTGGGGTGGGCAGCAGTGCCAGCCAGGTGTCTGCCCTCCAGGCCTCACGCCTGTGACTGCAGAGACCAAGCCGACCGGGGCTTGCCGTCCAGTGTGGCTCTCATGTAGGTGATTATCGGGGTGTGCTTTCTATGTAATGTTCCCTCAACCCCATCCCCACCCCACCAGTTTCTGTGCCTAGCAGAAATCATGCTGTGTCTCCTTGATGAAGCATTGAGTTTCCTATGGAGGTGTAGGAATAGCACGATTTGGCTCATGTCAAAATACTTTGCAGTGAAGCTGCACGGAAGAGGATTCTAGGCTTCCATTTGATGTTTTAGACAATGCCTGAGTGTTACAGGACCCTCTTGCTTGTTAAAAAGCACCAGATGAGAAAGGCTACTGGTTAATAAAGGAGACTTTTTACATTAGCACAGAGAGGGTGGCTTGAGATAAATTCAGCGTAACGTAGGGGTGTAAGCCGTCAAAGGGGCCATATCTCTGCTGGCGACACATGCTTTCTGGTATTGGTTTTGTTCTGAAAAAGGATGACTGGCATTCGGTAGAATCATTCCAAAATTCACCTGGAAGGCATCTACATGGTGCCTTGTTTTCTTCTGACATTCTGGGCACCACGAGGAATTATTGTCTTCACCACTAGCAGGAGAAACCTGCTCCTCTTTGGCGTTGTGGGTATGAAGGGGTCAGAGTGACCCTGTCTTCATGGAGCTTTCACACACCATGGGGACAGTGTGGCACGACTGTCAGGTTCAGGTGGGACGGAGGCTTTCCCCAGAAAACAGCTGCTGATTTCAGGACGGCCCTTGACCCCTCCTCCTCCTGTTCCTCCGTGTCAGGTCTGAATTAAGGCTGTTCTATCATAGCGGGGGAGTCATGTTAACTGGAAGTGTGCTTTTGTTCTGGGCAGTAAATAAACTAATGGTACATTTGCCAAGGACAGCGAGATTTGATTTGATGAATCCAGTGGGGAAAAGGAGAAGGGGCTTGGCTGGGTGGGGACCTGTGTGATGGGAGTAGAAAGGAGGAGCCATGCAGGCTGGTGGGATGTAGGGGCCACACCCGCATTTCCATGGGGTCCGTCGATGTTTGTGCCACTAGACCTGAACCTCTGTGTCCACTTCTAAAACCTGCATAATGAGGAAGCCCCTGATGGGCCTGAGTTGTTACTTCCCGAGGCCATTGCTGGGAAGTGCCCTGGACTCCTTTCCTGGCTGGTGACAGCCCCGCGCCTGGACACTGAGTTCATCCTGAGCTCTGCGAGGGGCTTGGGCTCTACGCGCAGCAGGCACCTGTGCATCCCTTTGGACGTGAGATGTTGGCGCTCAGCTTGGAGGCCACCGCGATCTGGGTGTGGTCAGGACTGGCTCATCCTTTGGGGAGAGAGCACCTGCCTGGGGGCTCCTCTGAGGTGTGTAGCCCTGCAGTGCCCTCACAGGATGCCCTGTCCTCCGGGAACTTCCTGCCATTCCCCCTGGACCCTCAGGTGTGGGAGTCAAGTGTGGTGTGTGTGTGTCACGGGCGGGGGTGCTGAGGACACCACGTGCCTGCTCGTGCGAAGACCCGAGGTGCCACGTGGGCTCGTTTCCAGGGGGCCGTTGGCATCTGGGGGCCTGTGGGTGTCTTTCCACTGGCAGGAAATAATGGGTGGCCCATGTTACCTTTTTTGTCTATTTTTGCCAAAAAGCCCTAATGCCAACGTTGCTGTCCCGCTGTGGGAACCGCCCGTCTCAGGCTCACTGGCCCTGTTTCTGGGCAGTTGCCGTGTTGTGTTGGGATAACTGTGTTAACTTCGTTTGAATTTTCTTCCTGTTCTTTTGGAATAAGTGTTTGATAGCTTGTGCTGCTTGTTCACCCCAGAGGCGAGGGTGTCCTTTAGGCCTGGCAAAGCACAGCGGTGCAGGGAGGTGCTGGGCCTCGGCCTCTCGTGTCGTCCGCAGCCCTCACCGCACATCTGCTCTTCGCTCCTCTTGCACACGGCTGGGGTCACGGGCTGCTCGCTCTGCTGTTTGAGATCCTTGGAAAAAGTGGTGTTTACACTGAAGGGAGAATTGGCGGTGTGTGTCTGATTTTAAATAGGAAATGACAGTAACAGAATGAGCAATGCCTAGCACTTAGTCTCAGGCTTGAGAAATTGTGTTTTAGAAGCAAGGTATCCCCAACTCCGGTTTTCTTCAAATTAAATCTTTTAAAGAGTCCACAAATATAAATAGTTAAAGCCTAAAACTATGCAACAGAGGGCCTAGAGCCCAAGCCACTGCCACCTCTGACTCCGACCCCTCAGAAACTTGGTCCTCCTCCTCAGAGAACCCCCCCCCTTCTGCTCCTTCTTCCATGCTCCTTTTCCTCCCCCATCCCTTTCCCTGGACAGCCCCTCTTTCCCCACCCTTTCCCGACAGTCCTCCCCTTCTCCCCCCTTTGCCCCTTTCCACCTTCTCTTCTCCCCTCTTCCCCCTTTCTCCCTCTTCCCTCCCTTTCTCCCCTTTTCCTCCCCCTTTCCCCCTTTCCTTTCCCTCTCCCTTCCCCTTCCCCCTGGACAGTTTTCTTCTTCCCCCTCCCTGTCCTTGGGCAACCTCCTTGGAACTCTGGTTGAAAGTCACTGGTCTGTGGGGCCACCCGTTTGACAGACGAGCACACTGAGGCCCAGGCACAAGTGCCTGACTCAGACCCGCGCAGAGGCTGACCCAGCGTGGATGCCGTCTCTGGCCTCCCGTGCCACCGGGTTGTCCGTAATGGAAGAGAATCAATGCTGCTGCTTCACTGATCTCCAGGGAAAGCTGGTCTATAACAGGTTATGAACATGGGAACGTTTTTGGAAAAGCCGTCGTCCACTTGTCAGCTCCATCTCTCTTGCCCGGATGCTGTAGGGAGAACCTGCCTTTAGCCCACCCTCATCCCATAACAGGACAGAGGACAAAGGAGCAGTAGACCCAAGTCCTGTCAGTGTCCTCAGGAAACCCCCGTTTCCTCCTCATGGTGGAAGTGGAAACCATCCCTCTGGACTAGATCTTCCTGGGAAGCCCCTCCACCCCGAAAGCAAGGAATCTGGTTTGAGCACACACCATTCTCGGTGCCATCACTTTCTGCAGCTGAACCCTGCATACGTGGCCCATTAATCTTGCTCGTCCAGTGTTACTGGGTCCTGGGAGTTTCTGTGGGCTGATGGCAGGTGTTTACCATTGTGTTTAGAGAGGAGAATAGAACTTGATTGTGTCAAAATCAGATGATAACCATTGCCATGTGATTCCTTGGGTTGGCTGGGACAGGGGATGCTCAAGCTTTGTCTGAGGGCTAAGTGCTTGTTCGAGACAGTCTCACTTTGTCGCCCAGGCTGGAGTGCAGTGGTGCGGTCTTGGCTCACTGCAACCTCCGCCTCCTGGGTTCAAGCAGTTCTCCCTGCCTCAGCCTCCCGAGTAGCTGGGATTATAGGTGTATGCCAACATGCTTGCCTAATTACAAAAATTTTTAATACAGGCTGCGTTTTGCCATATTGGCCAGGCTGGTCTCGAACTCCTTACCTCAAGTGATTGGGCCACCTTGGCCTCCTAAAATGCTGGGATTACAGGCTTGAGCCACTGTGCCCGGCCCGATCCTGACATCTTTAAAAGCTGCCTTCATGTACCAAAAGCCAGTCTATGCTTGAAAATCAGGCTTGAAGAGCCTAGGAGGGAGGAGACGCATATAGTTCAGCTAGGTAAAAACTATGCATATGTTAAAAATATGGGCCAAAATCTACCCCAAATGTTAACTCTTCTGCTTTGCCTTTGTGTTTTATATCCATTTAGGGTTATTCATTCAGTATTAAGATTTCTGAAGATTCTTTTGATAATTATGGACAAACTACTGTTAAAATTCAGCTGCATTTGTAACACTTTAAATAACTAATTGGATGACATTTTTCTTGGAGGCATTTTGGTTACATAATTAATGTTTATCTCTTTGCCAGAAATCTTTTTTCCCAGAACAGAAACCTGAAAAGAAACATTCCTTTGCATTAAGTGCTATTTCACTGTGTGACAACCAATTTTTGAATGTGAGAACAAGATCATTGTGTATTTTTGGGAAAATTCTAGCTTAATAGTGATAATGCTAAGTCTTAAAATTATGGAACAATTTGTTTCTTTGAAAATTACTATTTGCCTGCTCACCAGGTGGAAGCTGATGAGAACGTGGATGTAAAAATTAAATTATATTTAGGCTTGCATAAAAAGTTTAAAAAGCTTTTTTGTTTTGTGCTACTACTAAAGTTGCTTAGCTGTGGAAATGAGGTTATTGTAGGCACCTAGAATTTTATCTCCTTCACTTCCACAATGGGAAGAAATTCTCCAACAAGCACAGGAATCTGACTTTCTGATATTTGGGACTCCTAGGCATCAAGCCCCATGGAAGCGGCGGTGATTACGTGAGTGTTGGCGTTGATGTGGGCACCCTCCAAGTTGGACGCAGGGAGCAGGGAAAGGCAGAAAGAACAGGTCCCTCAGGAGCCATGAGAAAATAGTGTTGGCAGCAGCAGTGGTGAGGGTTGGTGTCAGGGGCCAGGAAGAGGTGGTGAAGGGAGCATGTGCCTCAAGGCAGCCCTGGAACCCGCGGTCCCTGCAGTGAGGTCTGGTCTGCAGGGGACGTGGACGGCCACGCGGTGAGGCCCACAGACAGCCTGGACATGGCTACCTCAGAACTCTGGGGGGCGGTGCAAACGGCCCCACAGGGTTGCAGTGCACATTCCTAGGACAGAAAGACGACGCTTGGAACTGTTCCCGGCACGAAGCCAGCGCCCTGTGAACAGTGGCCACTGCTGTCGTGAACTGAGTGCCGTCCAACTGGGGGCATTTGCTCTGCTCAGTTCACTTAACTGGGCCAGGCATGGTGTTGCCCTGCCTTCAACAAGCTTGACGCATTGAACGAGGACTCAGTCGATAATGTACTCTGTAAATACGCTCTCCTGGCTAGAGCGAGCAAAGCCCAGGGAGCGAGTGGTTCTTCAGTAGCCAGGTGTTTGTGGCGGGGCCAGCTGTGCGACTGCCAAAGCGAATGTGACCAGAAAGCCTCTGTCCCCCCAAGGTGGCCAGCGTTCCTGTTACACGTACCATAGGCAGAAGGTGGGCACTGCTGGGGAACTTGCTCATGTTCCTGTTTTCTGATTGGAAATTCAAGGTTTCTGAGCATCTTACGTTGGATTTGTACATTGCTGAGACTGTACACATTTCAACACTTGTTTTTTTCCTGCTTTTCAGATCTATACAACCTGGCATTTGGCCGTGGCTTCCAGGACAGGCTGGATGCAGAGTGAAGTCCTCTCCTCACTGTCAATGCCTGCCGATGCCTTTTTGTATAAACTTTGTGTTTCTTGAGACTTTCAATTAGGTTTTTACTTAACTAGACTTTTAAAATTGCCATACACATAACTCTACCAGTTACAGTCGTGAGCTAACATGGGTTTTTGGTTTTACTTTGAATGTTTCACATTTGCATGCTGAATGTGGGGGTGGAGGTCATTTATCTGCTTTTTCATTTCCTTCTTGGTTATACTTACCTGAAGGTCACTAAGGTGTGGAAGGCGTGGTACTGGGTAAACTGCAGGCCGCACTGTGGCACGGTGGACAAGAGGCGCGGGCTGCAGTGGTGTGCACAGTGGATGAGAGAAAAGGAGACTTCCATCCTCGAGGGAAACACACAATTTAGAAAACTGATCATCTAGCTTACATGAGGTCCAACAAATTCAGTTTGCAAAGTTTAACTTCCAAGTTAATTTAGTGATTTTTCCCCTAAGTCATTAATTTATTTCTTTTGTCTAAAGCTAGTCATTTTAGAATTTATGACTTAACATGTAATAATTTAGGCATACAGCACCTGAAGGCAAAACTGCCAATATGCTAAAACATTGGATACAGATGCTTTAAAAATATAATGTAGCATTCTTACAGTTCCTGTGCTTTTAGCATGTAACTTGGTGAGTAGTTTTGAGCTATGTTTGTAGGAATGTGTATCTTGAATACTTCAGGGCACCACTGCAGATGTGTGCATGAGATGTAAACATACTGAATATTCTTCTCCCTTCCCTTAAAATGAAAAACATTAGCTCCCTTTTTTTTTTTTAATTTTTTTTTTTTTTTGAAGTGGACTCGCTCTTGTTGCCCAGGCTGGAGTGCAGCGGCGCAATCTCAGCCCACTGCAACTTGTGCTTCCCGGGTTGAAGTGATTCTCCTGTCAGCCTCCTGAGTAGCTGGGATTACAGGCACCCTCCACCACGCCCGGCTAATTTTTGTATTTTTAGTAGAGATGGGGTTTTGCCATATTGGCCAGGCTGGTCTCAAACTCCTGACCTCACGTGATCTGCCCACCCCGACCTCCCAAAGTGCTGGGATTACAGGCGTGAGCCACTGTGCCCGGCCAGCTCCCTTCTGCAATGATTTATACAGTTGTTTTTGCTTTTTGTTTTTCTGAGACGGGGTCTCACTCTGTCGCCCAAGCTGGAGTGCAGTGACACAAATCTTGGCTGACTGCAGACTTCACCTCCTGGGCTCAGGTGATCCTACCTCAGCTTCCTGAGTAGCTGGGAATAGACACATGTCACTACGCCCAGCTAATTTTATTTTTTGTATTTTTAGTAGAGACAGGGTTTTACCATGTTTTCCAGGCTAGTCTCCAGCTCCGGGCTCAAGAGATCTGCCTGCCTCGGCCTCCCAAACTGCTAGGATTACAGGCGTGAACACCACAGCTGGCCCATTTTTTTTTTCTCCTTCCAGGATTAGAAGTCGACTTTCAGAAAACCCTTCAACCTTGCAAACTTAATTTTCCACAATAATATACCTCTAGGATAAAAATAAGACAGAAACAAAGAAGTATGTGTGGACTGCAGTTAAAAGTTTTCAACACAACATAGCTTAGAAGAGTTGATATTTACAAAGAGCAGGAGGCCCGTTCAGTGCCTTCTAGGCATTGGGAACAGCAGTCTGTGGGCGACCCTAATGTGTGCTGTCCTGAGACATGATGGTGGCGCTCACGCTTTTACCGAGGGCCTCACGGGAGTACCAGAGGCTCTTCTTCTGCAGTCGGCCAGCCAGGCAGCAGCTGCTGGAGAAGGAACAAACAGTAAAAGACACATGTACACGGTGTTATTGTGGCAGAGAGGTTAAAACCAGGCTCATTTTGTTCTTTGTTCTCAGTTTTTAAAAAACTAATAACGAAGTTCTTAAATATATATTGCATTTCAGGATTTCAAAGCAGTTGTATGTCTGCCTCTCACTCCCGTTCAAGTGCTCCCTGCAAAGAGAGCTGAGAGAGGCCACCTTTCCTTGTTGAGGTGACAGGGCCTGGAGAGGTGTGAACCCTGAGTTGGGGGGTTGACTGGGGGGAGGCTGGGTCAGCGTGGGGATCCACCCCCACTCCACTTTCCTGTAGGGAATCCACAGTTCTAAGTGTTTATGATATGGGTAAAATGAACCTGGAAGAGGTGTTATTTTTTAAGAAGTAAGTGCCATGCTCTTTTTTCCTCGTACTTCGTGTTTAAACAGCATTGAAGGATAAGGCACTAGTAGCATGTTGGTTTGGAAACAATCTTGTTGGTTCTTTTACGTTGAATCTGATATTAAGGTCGCCTGGTAACAGAAGTTTTCCTTTAACAACATGGAACTCTGTTGAATCTGTTGCTCCGTTGGCTGAGCCCTCTGAAGTCAGTGCGGTGGCACCTGAAGAGGCCTCTTCCCCTTGGAGGAAGCGGCTGGATTGGCAGGAGGCACCGCCCTTGCTTGAGGGAGTGAGGCGCGTTTGCAGGGACCCCACGTGGCACCTGCGGCTCTCTCCTGCCCCCTGCTGGCTGGCCAAGCAGACTCGCCACAGTGTGCTCAGCGTGAATGTTCACAGGGTAGGCCGAGACTTTTGTTCTAGAAACGCTGACTTCAGAAACGGCCGGCAGTGTGTGTTGAGCATGGCAAGAAAGACTTACGTGTCTTAAACCTCTTGAACAAAGTTGATGTTTCAAATGCATCTCGAAGGCTAATGACTTTGCTATGGTCAATATTCAGGAGAAAATAGGGTTTGATGAAATAGACAGGAGTGGCAAGTGACGTGCTTGTGCCCCGTATGACTAAGCGTTGTCCTGGCCTTTCCACACCATGGCCTCTGAGCAGCCAGTGTCCAGATACTGGATCAATTTAGATGGGACTCCTGGAGCTGTCAGCTGGCCAGGAGAAGCACGAGGAGTTCTGTGTGCTCATGATCATGGTTCCCGCTACTGTGTCCAACAATGTGCCCGGTTCCGATTTCAGCATCGGGGCAGACACAGCCCTGAACACTATCACCGACGTAAGTCCGTGTGCGCCCCGCCAGGTGGGCGCTGGCTGACGCTAACCTGAGGGCTCCCGCCCTTTTTATCTACCAGTGCCCTAGAAACAGCCTTTTACAAATACCCTGAATGAGAGCTTCTCGTTATTTTTCCCCCCTAGAAAAGTAGGCTTTTTTTGATCTCACTCCCAAAAAAGTTTTACTGCCTCTTTTTCTGTGTGGCCACCGGAGGGGACGTAGCGTGTGTAGGGAATTCTTGGCCTGTCCTGGGCTTTGGGGAAATCAGGATGCAAGTAGATACCGTACGCTCTGCAACAGGACCGTGAAGTCTGTGGAGCCTCAGAGGAACATGGACAAATGTCCACACGAGTCCCACAGGCCAAGCCTCAATGGGCTCCCATGTCAAGAACACAGACACGCCAGGAGAGGCAGCTGCTGATGCAGGCAAAACTTGCGACCGCAGCACGTGGCAGCGTCCGAGTGTGGGGGTCTCTGGACAGGCTCCACCACAGCTGCCTTATTCTGTGGCAAAATTTTAAAAGTAGGTTTTAACTAGTTACAACTCTAATTTGTTTTACAGATAAACAGAACACAGGGTACCAACAGCTTCCAAAATACTTCGCCTAGAACCAAGTCTACAATGCAGATGGCTGCTACTCCGAGTGTGACGAGTCCCCTGCAGTGCCATAAATCCTAGATCTAGGTGACTAAGTGCTCTTCCTACATCAGAAGGCACCCTCTGGCCCCAGGCCAGTCCATCAGCCCAGGCAGAAGCTTCTAGAGTAAGATCCTGTGGATTTGTATTGAACGGATGTAAACCAGGCAAAGTCACTGGGGCTCATCCTGGAAGCCCATCCGTTTACCCACTCATGCCCTGGAGAGCCCTGCCCCTAGCTCCACACCCACAGTCATGCTGAACCACAAGAACTGGCTTCTAGGCCCTTAAGCCACTCCCACTCTCCCCTGGACAGACCCTTCTCAAACCATGAGGCCCAGAGTAGCCTTAACAGGTGGTCCCAGCAGAACTGGTCACTGCATTTTCTTACTGGCAAGTGAGTCAACAGTTACCTAAGTAGAGCAACCAAACACGATGTTTTTCCACTTAAAAGGTCTCGTTTTTGTCCATTTAGAATTGATTGTGTGTGTGTGTGTGTGTGTGTGGTGGCAGGGGTTCTTGTTCTGTCACTCAGGCACAGCGCACCATAAGTACAGTGGTGCTATCACGATTCACTGCAGCCTCAACCTCCCAGGCGTGGGTGATCCTGCAACTTCAACCTCCCAGGCGTGGGTGATCCTCCAGCCTCAGCCTCCTGACTAGCTGGGACCACAGGTGCACAGCACCATTATTTACTTTTTTGTAGAGTCAGGGTCTTGCTATGTTGCCCAGGCTGGTCTCAAATGCCTGGGTTCAAAAGTGAATCTGCCCACCTCAGCCTCCCAAGGTGCTGGGATTACAGGTGTGAGCCACTATGCCCAGCCTAGAATTGATATTTCTTAAACTCTTACTGAGTTTAACACATGAATTCCACTTACATAGATATCAGCACACTCTCACAGCTCAAGGGTTTTTCTGAATCTCGATTCTGTCCATTCAAGGTCAATATCTAAAGAAAGGGCCAGAACTGACCCTCCCTCAATGAAGCCTAAGGGCAAATGCAGCAGCATCTCAGGGTATGAGGAAACAGAAAGAAGGGTGGAAAGTACACGTTGAAATTCCGGTGTTAGAATCATAATCAACACTTTAAGAGACAATCTGCTTTCCAAAACCTGTAGCTGCTGGATTAACTTCAAAGTCACCAGATTCCACAGGCAGGCGCTCAGAGAGGCACAAGCTTTCTAAGGCCGCACAGCCCGGGGCAGCATAACAGCCTCGGGGCAAATAAACAAAGGCTTGTTTCTCTCAAGGAGGAAGGTGCTCAAGTCCTTCCAAATAGTTTCTTCTAAATCAGTTAGACGGCCTCCTACAACACTGTTTAGAGTGCAGTGTGCTCAGAAGTGTGAAGTGAAAGTACATCTCAGGACCCCAAAATTACTAAGCTAAAGGGAAGACAAGGTGGGGGAACGGTTTAGGGCAAACCTGCCTCCCATGGTCCTAACAGAGACTGGAGGAAGAAAAAAAAAAGCCACGTACCTCCCCCTCACAGTTGTTGGTCCACAAGGAAATTCCTCAGGGACAGAGGGCAGAACTCAATGTCACCATCTGCACACGGAGATAAATGCGGATCTTACTGCTTTCTCCGGAAAGGCTCACCGGAAACGCATCTGTCTCTGATCTACCTGTGACCTGGAAACCCCTCCCTGCTTCGAGTCATCCCTCCTTCCTGGACCAAACCAACGTACATCTCACATATACTGATGTCTCACATCTCCCTAAAATGTGCAAGACCAAGTTGTGCCCCAAACACCTTGGGCACATGTCCAGGACCTGAGACTGTCACGGTGCGTCCTCAGCCCCTCCTGAGGCTGTGTCCCGGGTGTGTCCTCAACCCCGCCTGAGGCTGTGTCTTTAATCTTGGGAAAATGAACTCTCTGAATGGGCTGAGAACTATCTCAGAGACGCTTCTGGTTTACAGGAAGCATTCTCTCCTGCGGGTATAAAGAAAGGACCATGAAGCCCACACCCCCCTCTGCAGTGATGTCGTCAACTGGGACGAGGGGCCCCTCCTGTGGATGCAGCAAAGGCTACCCTCTGACCCCACTTCCCAGAGTCCAGGCTTCCTGCTGCTCAGGGAACAGCAACCCCAGCTTCACAGGGCTCAGGCCGCCAAACCCAACTCCCACCCATGCTGGAGAATCACCCCAGGGACTAGTGAAATGACAGGCGCAACTCTCACCTCATCCCCTTAAAGGGGAAAAGGCACCTTCCCGTTCTTCTTCCTGCTGGTGGGAACAGGGGCAGGAGTTAGAGGGTCAGGAGTCGGGCAGAAGGAGGGAAGCAGCCTGGGTCCCTGCTAGTCACAGATGGCAAATGCCAACCAGCCCCGACCTTCACTTTGCAGAGAAGAAATCCTTCTCTTTTGTCAGGTCCCTGTTAGAAGTTTGCACCCATTCCTTTAAAAAAAAAAAAAAAAAACTTAGATACAACGTGGGCGTTTTGCTGACAATATTTCAATTATCTGGGGGCCTTGGGTCAAGTGACGCCAAAACAGAAAACTGAACCCTGTTGCTCAGGAAACCACCCTCCAGCCCCCATCTACCCTCCCAGGCTGTCACCTTATGGTGTTTGTCTGCTAGATGATTATTTTTCACAATAACTGCTCTTAAGAGCTAGGTGTAGAGAACAGACAAGAAGTCAGCTCAGGTTGAGGGGAAGCAGGAACAGACCCCTCTCCCTGCAGGACGGTGGAGGAGGAACCTTCAGCACCTGGGTTTGCAGGATGCTGGATCTCTGAGAGCATCTCTCACAGCTCAAGTACGGCCAGACCTTCCTCTGCCACAGCCTGTTCAGGAGAAGGCAGCACCAACCCTAGAGACCCACAGCCCTGTGTGGGGTTCAGCTGGAGCTGAACTTTCCTCCTTGGTGAGAGTCAGGGCCAGCGGTGAGGAGGAGAGAAGCAGCAGGCATGAGGGACACTGTGGCAACTCCATGCCACGCTAACTCTCGTCTGATGTGCTCCGGCCAAAACCACGCTTCTCGGAGGGCGTTTCCCTTCACACATCCGGAAATCATCAACGTCTAGTCTCCTCACAGGACAGATCCTTCCCCAGGAGGCAGACACTTGGCTGTAACACGTGGTAGTGAGGGGCGAGCCTTCATGCCCATTCTGCAGTGTTTCCTGTTACCTATTTTACCTTAAGCTAAAAATGGTTTCCATTTAGACTCTGTAGTGACACAGCAAAACACATTAGATTCAGTGTGATCCCACACCCATCACTGCTGACCTCAAGTTATTTGTTCATTTTGCTTCTAGAGTTTGTACTCTATCCCAGGGTTCCAGGCCTGTGGATTCAACCAACCATAGTTTAAGAATACTTTTTTAAGGTGTTTGTACTAAGCATTCAGACTTTATTATTCATTAAACAATATCGTTTAACAACTACTCACATGGCATATCCATGGTATAGGTGTTACGAGCAACCCTGACATGACAAAGTCTGCAGGAGGATGTGCGTATGTCATATGCAAACACGATACCGTTTTATACCAGGGACCCGAGCACCCACAGACCTTGGTATCCATAGGCAGTCCTGCAACCCAACCCCGTGGGCACTGTGGAATGGCTATAATAGAAAATACAGAGGTTTTAAACAGTTATGTACTAAATCTAATCTTTTGTTAAGAAATTACTGTGTATCACGTGTATTATTTGGAAGTCCTTCCTGGCCCAGAGACCTGACATGTTCTTATCTTTTCGTCCACTGATCTAACTAGTCATTCCAGTAAGTTTATTGAACACAAATCAATTTTACAATTACATTCTTACAGGAATCACACTCATAATGTAAGCTGCTTTGGTTTTTAAAGTGAAATAACCAATAGTTTTGAAAACTAGCTATATCATAGAATAACAGGATAAAGCAGCCCCACGACATGCAAAAACATGGGGTTTCAAAGCCAACCAGTATCAAACACATTACAAATCCCTAAATATGGAAATGTTTTACATCACGACAGATATTCCAGAAAAAAACA